>NC_081561.1:23632193-23932193 GCF_022355385.1 Mustela nigripes | reverse complement strand
GGTTGCTAAAATAGGAGACATTGAATCTGGAAAGCAGACTGGCAGAAAGCCATGTCTAAGGAAAAGGCAAGGAGTATTTGCACTGTAGCAGCCCAGCATGTAACTGGCTGTGTTGTGTAGCTGACAGAGACACACCTTGCTGCTTTGCGGATAGAAGCCGAACTCAGAGATGAGGTCCCATTGTGAGCTTCATGACCCCATTCACTATAGGGACAGTGAGGCTAGACAGGAGTTTGACTGACAGAAAAAAGGATTTGCCAGAACCATGATGAAAATGTAAGGTTCTAAGCAGACGTAACAATGCAGCATTCATGGTTTCAAGTATGCTTGAGGGGCACTTGGGTGGTTCAGTCGGTGAAGCAGCTGCCTTCGGCTCAGGTCATGATCTCAGGGTCCTGGGATCGAGTCCCACATTGGGCTCCCCACTAAGCAGGGAGTCTGCTTCTTTCCCTCCCTCTGCCCCCACCCCTTGCTCATGTGTGCTTTCTCTCTCTCTCGAATAACTAAATAAAACCTTTTTTTTTTTTTTTTAATTATGTTTGCAAAAGCAGCCAAGCTCCAGAGAATAACCATGACTATTTAGGAAAGTCTTTTGTTTCAGGATTTAAACTCATCTGATGTATTTGCTTGACAGCTGTTTTTGCATTTCCTGAGTCACTGAGTGTGCACGGGAGGTGTCTGTCCTCTGCAGAGGCCCCTCCCGGCCTCCTAGACTGGATACAACAGGCTTCCTACACTCATGATAGGATGGTGCACTGGAATCCTCTGTCATAGTACCCAGAATCACAGCCCGCATCATGTGGCATTGTCATCCCACTGATTATTAACAACAGTTGTTTACAGTCTCAGGAAAACAACTCAGGATAATTTGGACCCTATCAAAGGAGAAACTTGCTCTTCATCTTCTCTAATAATTCACATGACAAAAACAAAGTAATTTAAAAACAACATTTTTCAAAAGGAGAACATACATTTTTAAAAGGTGGCTATTACCATCTAAATCAAGGAAATATTTCAACTGATATTCAAGTTTAAAAAAATTAATTATGGGCCGCCTGGGTAGCTCAGTGGGTTAAGCCTCTGCCTTTGGCTTAGGTCATGATCTCAGGATCCTGGGATCGAGCCCCGCATCAGGCTCTCTGCTCAGCAGGGAGCCTGCTTCCTCCTCTCTCTCTCTCTCTCTGCCTGCCTCTCTGCCTACTTGTGATCCCTGTCTGTCAAATAAATTAATAAAATCTTTAAAAAAAAATTGCATCCATAAACTAAATGTAAAAAAAAAATTAATTATAGATGTTAGCCAAGTTGGATTTTTCCCACACAACAGCAACATGATTCTGTTTCTATCAAGTCTAATTCATAGAATGGAAGAACAAACTACCCAAGGGCATTTTAAAATGAAGTTAAAAATTAAATAAAAAAACCAAAACCACGTTTTCTGACTTGAGTACAGTTTCGGGGTTAGCGATATTTCACGTGATATTTGAATTCAGGCGTTGTTACTCATTATCTCAGGGTCCAGAGTCCCTCCAACATGACTCAGGGAAAAATCTTTTACATAGGAAAGTGAAGTTGACATCCCCTCCCCCTGCGTAATGAACCGAGACTGTCGTGCTTAAAGTCCCAAAATGCACATAGACAATCCGTTTTTCTTTTCTCTTACAAAGACTAAAAAAATTTAACCTGAAAAAAAAAGTGTGATAATGACCTATAATGAATGCTTGGAAAATAGTATCTCTGAATCCCTAAGACCCGGGCTCCTCCTTCTGAATTCTTGAGCTCAGGGATGGACTGCCAGGCTCCCACTCCTCTACCAGGGAGCTGTGAGGCGGTTTACTCCCCCCACAACACAGTTCAAAATAGGTATAAAGAGTCCGACTGGAAATCACAAGGAGGCTTCCTCTGGGGCCATGAACTAAGAAGGAACTTAAAGTCAAGGTGACAAGCAGGCCTTGAAGCAAGGAGGGCTCCCAGGAGTCAGAGCCAGGTTTAATTTTCCAAGACTGGAGATCGACCTGAATGTTCTCCACAGAGAAAGGTGTGCACACGCTAAGTACAGAAGAGCGGGGTGGAGGTGGGGAGCCGGGAAGGAGCCCTCCACATAAAGCTGGCGATCTAAAGCGCTGCCTCATCTCTGAGATAAGGATGAGCAGAACTACAAACACGCCTGGAGAGCAGCGAGGATGCTTTCAACCACATGGGGGGGAGAGAGGAAAACAAGTCAAGCAAAAGAGATTGAAAGGGCTTGGCCTCCATGGTGTCCATGTGAGTGTTCCCAATTCATGCTGTCTATTGTCCAGAGTGAGTTACAGAAAAGTCCGTAGTGCATGATAGCAGGGGTACAAATTTGGAAATAAAGAAAGCGTTATTTTATATAGTTTAGGAGTGAATCTATAGATAGTATTAAATCAAGGAATATGGAGCAACCTAATTTATGTGAAATGTTTTTGTTCTTGAGGGGTGTGTGTGTGTGTGTGTGTGTGTGTGCACACCAGAGGACCAGGGAAAGCAGGTACGAAATCCAAGTTTACATGTAATGTTATATCTCATAGATTTCCAAGAAAAAAATTAACAAAATTTCAAGAAGAAGAAAAAACATATTCAACTTTGATATTTAATTATAATCCTTTTGTTTCTTTTGCCTTTCCAGAACAGAACTGAAGTCATTAAAGATACCACAAAGCAAAGCGAAGGCCTCATGAGGATGTCTGAGCTAGAGGACACACCTCAGGTTTGGAGGAGACAGACTCAAGACGCTCACATCAGTAAGGAAGAAGGCAGAGCCGGGGAGGCTCTTAGATTCCAGGTTCTAAAAGCACACCTCTGAGGAAGAGGCTGCCAGACCAGAAGCACCGTTCCTTCAATTTCTAGTTTGACGAATCTCGTTAATGATTAGCAGTTCCAGCCCTGGGGGAGCGAAGAATCCTCCCCCGTCTGCCAGGAGGTGCAGAGCCAGAGCGTGAAGGAGGAGCAGGTTCTCAGTGGAAGTCCCCCCTCAGATGCTACGTTGGTAAGTCACTTACCCTGGTGTTGATATGCAGACTCTCTACGGGTTCTTTCTGTGTAACAACTGACAGTTTTGATATCCCGCCCGAGTCCCAGGTTTTCTCATATTAATTTTTTGAAAGGTGAGTGAAAATGTGAAAAACCCCTATTTTCCTAACCAGGCAGGGGGGAGAGAGGTATAAGCAGGGAGCTGAAGTTTTATGCCTGATCATCCATAAACATGTGGAAAATGTCTGTGCAAGACATTTCCAAGAAATAGGCACTCTCGTGAGGTACTTAAAAGCTGAATTTAAGGGATTAAATTCAGGGGCTCATCAACAAATATCAGCTCTTTTATTTACCGACGGGCTGGCCTGGACAGAGAGGGTCAACATATCCCTCTAGGGTTGACGGCTAGAAGTTAGGATAGAGCAGCTAGCAGAGCTCCTTATACCAACAGCTGGCAGAACACAGAGGAAGAGTTGTAGGTTGGTTGCAAATAAAGATTTCAGATAAGAAAAAAATCCCTTAAGCCAAGATTCACTGCTGTCCAGAAGTCTGTACTGGGCTTTTCTCCTGGACAGGCTCACTGCAGCAACAGGCAATTCCTGGGGGGCTGAAGGACTCCAGCCTTTTGCAATCAAGTTCACCCTCTTCATTTCCCTCCCACGTCAAGTAGGGTCCAGGACTTTGACACAGACTCTGGTCCAAGATGGCATCTAGAGGAACGCTGAGTCATGAAGCGAGGAGATGAGGGAGAGTTAAGCAAACCGAGACGGCAGGGATAGAAGGGAAATGTAGCGATGGGGCAGTGAGGGTCACTAGGGTCAGAAGATGGAGGGCAGGCTGACGGCAGTTGAGAGGAGTTAATCCAGGAGAGCCTGCAAGGCAGGAATGTGGGAGCTACAGGTTTGTGGTGGTACTTGTGACCTCACAGATGGTATAAATGAGATCTGTTAGCAGGACACCCACAGCATTTAACCCTAATGGTGGGCAGGAAGCTGACCTTCACTGGGATTCCCTGTGAACACTGTTTTGAAGCAGAAACATCTCAAGGTGCCATATATAGTCCCTGACCCAAGGAACCAGCAGTTTTCTGGGCAGTAGTGAAAAATCAAGGTTGCTATTGAAAAAGATTACATATGGGGACACCTGAATGGCTCAGTCGGTCAGGCAACTGCCTTTGGTTCAGGTCATGATCCTAGGGTCCTAGGATTGAGCCCCACATTGGGCTCCCTTCTCAGCAGAGTCCCCCCGTGTGTATGAGTGTGTATGAGTCCTCTCTCTCTTTCTCTCAATAAATAAAATCTTTAAAATGCTTTCATATATACATATATATGTGTATATACATGTACATATATACACACAAAACATATATGCCCCACAAAACACATATATGACATATTGATATACAATATATGTGTGACAACATTAAATTGTTTCTTTTGCACAGCCCTAGGACTTGAAGGCTAGCCAGGGTGCAACTGTGTTACTGCTGCAACCCCACTGCTGGGGCATCCTTCCACAACACCTTTTTGAGGTCACCAAGCTTTATTGGAGTGATGCTTGCTTACATGCTTCCTTGGCAGTCAAATGCTCTCGGAACTTTCCCTTATATGGATTCCCATTTACTACCCATGCCCAGTCACCTGCTTAGCTGTGTGAGTAAACGCTGACAAAATCTCCTGGGAGAATGACCATAGATATGGTCCCATCTGCTAGCATTGAGCATTCAGCTTTCCAGGACAAGGCACGTCCTAGTTTTCTAGTATAGAGACAGTAGAAGGCTACAAGTACTTCAGATTACTTTACTCAAGTTATTCTTTAAGTTTCTGCATTATGAAAGCTGATATTCTGAGCACACTATGGGTAAATACTGAGATTCTATTCCATGGGTATAAGTCTTGAAAGTAACTGGAAAATGGACAAATGTCCTCCATGGACTAGAGAGGGTTCACTGGGGCTGCCACCTGGATGAACAGACTCAAAACTGGAGAGTTCAAGAACCCACTCCCACCATGATAGAAAGGTCCCAGAGGCACACCTCCAAGAACAGGCAAAGTTGTGGTAAACCAGGAATAGACATCCCATAATATTTTCATCCCATGGAATTTAGCATCAAACCCCAGGACAGGAAATCGCTCTCCATCTTAAGAGGTCAGCTGCTAGGTGGTCCAGGCATCAAAGCAGAGAATAAAGTAACCTCAATCTCTAGATCACACTGGAATTGCTCTGTGTTTTTGCTTGTTGATGAAATAGTCATGTTCAAAGTTTGGCTGGGTAGAACATCACTGGCACACTTCGGTTCATGAGACATAAGCACACAATTCTTACGGTGTCCCAGAAAACTGTGCTGAGTACAGTTGAAAGAAGCCACCTAAAGGAGATAGCAGGACATGGAAATCCAAGTCATCTGAGAGCCCTGTCCAGGCAGGCAATAACCTGATTGCTCACAAACCAAAAAGATGGACAGTATGTTACACAGATCCGATCACAACAGCCCTGGAAATGCCAACGAGCTACTGGTGCATATAAGGGTGCTTGTTTCCTAGAACCAGTCCAGGAGCCATGGGTCAGTGGAATTGAGTAACACTTGGAATTTAATTATGGTGCTTGTGTAGGATGGAATCCCTCCTTATACTTTTCAGTGAGAACTACCACCTCTGTGGAAAGTTGGAGGGCCTAATGAATGTCCCAATATACTCATTTTTGTAAAGGAGTTTGGACCAAGTATCTTATGCTAGAAAACAACAACAACAACAAACAAAACAGGAATGAGCACGGATCACAGGCACCAGATTTCATATCTATTCCTTCCGTACGGAAACTGGCCCTTTGCTTCCTGCAGGGGGCCACTTCCCTATAAATTGCCTCTTGGGAATTCCTGAAATAGGAGTGTCAAGTGATAGAAAACCCTCTAGGAAAATGCCTAAATGCTGGTGGCCAAGTAAAAAAAGGTAGGTTCATCAATAAATGATTGCACCAAGTAGAGAGGCGCAAGGGGGAGATGTGTTTCCTTACCTTACCCTGGTGGTATGTTGATGAATATTTCACAACTGGCTTTCCACAGGAGGAAAAATGCATGCACAAACACAGATGGGTATATTATAAATCTTACTGATAGAATCTGGGGCACACAGTTTGTGAATAATAATAAAATATACAATACTGTTATATAGAACTGTTAAGTTCTATATAGTTAATTGATTCTCTTAGAATACTGTGCTTTTTTCAGGTTTATTGAGGTATAATTAACAAACAGACATTTTACGTATTTAAGGTGTAAAACTTTCATGTGCTTTTGCTAAACACTGTACCTGTAGGCAACCTAAGGTTGAAACACAGACACAATCTGACAAATGAAATTGAATCTCAATCTGCCAATTCTTCTCAATATATTTGTTGTCAGTAAATATCATAGATGATCTACTGTTGAATGTTTTCTCTCTCATACAAATTATATTCATCAAACTGGAACCATCCTCAGCTTTAGCATTCTGAATTACAATAATCCAAAGTTTTTAGTTATTTTTTAGTCTTTTAATTTAAATTTGATTAGCCAACATATAGTACATGTAGTGTTGGTAATTCATCAGTTGCATATAATACCCACTGCTCATCACATCCCATGCCCTCCTTAATGTCCATCACCCAGTTATGCCATCCCCCCAACCCACCTCCCCTCCAACAACCCTCAGTTTGTTTCTTATAGTTAAAAGTCTCTCATGGTTTTTCTCCCTCTCATGACCTCCCACTTTGTTTTCTCTTCCTTCCCCTATGATCTTCTGTGCTCTTTCTTATATTCCACATATGAGTGAAGCCATATGATAACTGTCTTTCTCTGATTGACTTATTTCACTCAGCATAACACCCTCCAGTTCCATCTACGTCAATGTAAATCGTAAGATTTCCTCCTTTCTGATGGCTAATAATAATATATATATATATATATATGCCACATTTTCTTTACCCACTCAACTACTGAAGGTCATCTTAGCTCCCTCCATAGTTTGGCTGTTATGAACATTGCTGCTATAAACATTGGGGTATAGGTACCCTTTGGACCATTTCATTTGTATCTTTAGGGTAAATACCCAATAGTGCAACTGCTAGGTTGTAGGGTAGCTCTATTTTTAACGTCTTGCTGGACCTCCACACTGTTTTCCAGAGTGGCTGCCCCAGCTTGCATTCCCACCAACAGTGCAGGAGGGTTCCCCTTTCTCCACTGTTTAGCTTTTTTTGTGTTTGAAAGGATTGCTTTTACATTACTATCTGCAAAATGCATGAATTGCCCAATTTAAGTTCATGTTAATCAAAATCATAATACCACTTGAGGGTAACATAAAATTTGTCACTAATATCTTTATATCATTTTTTAAATAACAGGTTTTAAGTTAAAATACTTACCCTATTTTCCAGTTACATCTATAACTTTGGTGTAATTTTCTATTTCTTACAGAATTCACTCTGAATTTTTACAATTCTTTCCCCAGCCATAGTGCCACAAAATCAGGCCACAAGTACATTTTTGATTAATAATTAGTTAAGCAAAAACATCACTCACCGGAAACCTCAGTGGCTCAGTCGGTTAGATACCTGCCTTCAGGTCATGATCCCAGGGTCCTAGGATTGAGTATTGCATCAGGCTCCTTGCTCAGCGAGGAGTCTGCTTCTCCCTCTGCCTGCCACTCCTGCTGCTTGTGCGCGCTCTCTCTCTCTCTGACAAATAAATAAAATATTTTAAAAAATCACTCACTAGACTCATCAATAATGAGTCTAGCTCTAATATAATATTATTCAATAAATTTCTTAAGTACAAGAAATCAACAAATAAAGTCCAAATGTGTAGCATTTGTGGGTTTTTTTTTTTTGGTGTGAAATCTCCAATTATGGCCAACTTTGACCTACTAACATGACATCACTGAATTCAGACTTAGGAAGAAATAAGCAGCATTATGGCTTTATATCATTCTCCTACCATATAGATGCAGGAAACATGAATGATCCCAAGAGTGTACCTGATAGTAAACTGCAGTGAAATAATTACAAAGTCATGAGCTATAAACATTTCTTCCCTTTTAAAAGTATAATTTATTTAATTCTGAATTTATATAATTTAATTGCCGGTAATGGCTGTTTTCAACAACCAGCTTACAAAATTCCTAAAAATGTAACTGTCTGCTTTTGCCGGCCTATGCGAGCTGACTCCAGTATCCCACTCCTTATGCTGTATCACCTCTTGGGTTCTCTTGGTTTCCTGTCTCAATTCAAGCTCTGCCATGCCTTTGTCTATTTATATAATTTTTCCCTATATAAATTAGCATTTCTGAGGATGCCTGTTTGGTTGTCTCACTATTTTTTTTTTTTTTTTTTAGGACATCCACATCAGGTGCTTCTACAAAAAAGCTGACCACCCTCCATCCAGAAATTATTGAATTCTTGGTGAGACAACTGTGAGATGTCACACGGCCCTCATCAAAGAGTTTAAGGAAGGGAAACCTAAGAACATGATCCAACATTAAAAGCTTAGAGGACTCAGAGTTTTAAGCCTCCATTCATGGTGGCTACAATGGGGTATATTCAAACATGGTGGTATTTTTTATCTCAGACCCAACTGCTAAAGAATGACATTTTCATCATCCAGTTTTATCTCCATTTTCCCCTGCTGGGTAGTATATATGGTTTCAGTTTTTCTTGCTATGGGCCAGTTAAAACCAACTTCATAATCCCAACTACTTGTTAATTAAATAAGAGGATATTTATAACCTTAAACCAAACAGATCCTGTTTACGACAGAACTTTGTTCATTTGAGGCAGTCATGGTCCAAATTGTAGGGACCCCAAACAATACTAGTGTCAAAATCTCCATGTTAGTTATTTCAGAACTTTGTAGACACTTCATCATCTGTGGCCAGAAATAATATGGGATTAAAATGATATTATCATATCATATCACACCATATTTATGGTCCCCAAGTATTGGCGACATACATACAGCAATCTCAGTGTGTCAACTGGAGAAGAAGTAGGGGAATCATCAGGGACACTAGAAGCCAGGTTCTCAGTGTGGTAGAGCATTCCAGAAAAGTACAGCTCTGAGATGACCCACATGTGTGGTGGTTCAACAACGATGACAATACACCATGTGCCAACCACTTGCTGGGTGCCAGACACGAGCAGTCTACGGAACTCTTCTCATCCTTGATGCCAGTGCAGCGGTGGTTGTGGGGCTGGTTATTATTCATAATAATAGTCAAGAATCTCAATATATACAAATTTGCTCCTGGTGGCATTTGGCACATTGCGTAAATCATGAGCCTGGATTTGAACTTGGCAATGCCTAGCTCCAAAGCCAGCACTCTTAAACTGGCACCCAGCAAGCACTCTAGGTCCTTGTAATGGACAGTTCCACACCTTAAGTGCGGTGCATCTGTTGTCGTGAGCCAAGAAGGAATAGTGACCCTCCCTATATCCGAACCTGATGGAATGGCCTAGCTTTGGTTTGCTTGTTGCCCACTGCTTAAATGTTTCAAAAGAGTCTCTTTCTCTTGGCTGACACCTGCATATTACCCTGACAGGTGAAAAACATCAGGGGGAAAGAACACAATGGCAGAGTGGAGTGCCACAGTGGGGAAGAGGAAGTGCTCCCAAGATAGGCGAGTGGATGAGAAGCCCATTCGCAAGAAAGGTAAATGCAGCTGTGACCGCTTGGTTTTAGGATTCTGTGGTGGGTTCTTTATGGGCAGTGTCATAATACAAATTATACCACCTTGTAAGTCATTTAATTCTTGTTTAAAATCAGACAATATTAATGCATATTTTTCAAATATATGAAGGAAATAAATACCACCGTACTCAAAAAACAAGCCTTTTGGGCAACCCCCTCAGGTCCTCTCCCTCCTCGGGAGCTTTGTACTATCACTTTGCTATTGCTACTAAACCTTGCTTTTGTTGCCCACCAAAAATATAAAATAGATAAATAAATGCAATAAAAAACAAGTCTTTTATTTTTGATAATTATCTTCTAATCTTGGTCCATATGCATTTACCTTTTTTTGACAATTGCTACCAAATTTGTATACACCTAGCATTATATATTCTACTTGTCATTGCATAATAATATTGTAAATATAATTGCATTGCTTAATTAGGTAAAGTCAGAACATTTTAGTTTGACCATACACACCTTTCCATATTGCTTTATAATACTCAATCATTCTTCTTAAAGGATGCATATTATTATTCTAATATATCCAATAGATAAAGCATTATTTACCTAAAAAATCTTGTGGTTGGATATTTAAGTTACAGAGTTTTGTTTTGCTACTTAGCTATTTTACATATATGTTTTATACATATATAAAGTGTCTGTATTTTATATATATATATATATATATATATATATATATATGCATCCTTTAACATAACCCATGTCTACAGTTAGAATTATTATTTCCTCAGTGTTTATTCCTAAGAAATATAAAATTTTGAGGCAAAGGGCATAAATATTTCATTTCCATTGGCCACTACAGAGACCTTAGTTTTTCATCTGAATAAAAGTGAAGCCACATTGAAGATTCTGAGTGGAAGAGGGGGTGATCTAATTTATGGTATGACTAGAACACTCCAATTGCTGTATTGAAGATTAATTGGGGGCAGGAAATCAAGCTAAAGGCTATTGCAGAAATCTAAGCAAGAGATCTTGGTAGCTAGAACCCATTGGAAGCAGCTCCAAACCAAAAGATAACAATGGCCCTGGTGAGAAGGGGTTTGAGTCTATACACATTTTCAGTGTAAAGACAACAGTATGTTCCAGATAAATAGGATCTAACATGTGAAACGAAGAAATCAAGGATAATTGCAAAGTATCTGCAAGGTTGGGATTTCTGTCCACTGAGCTGAGAAACAGCCTGGGTGAAATGAGCTGGGGAGGGGAACTCAGACATTCAGTTTAGAATCTGTTACATTTGATTTCTTTGATTCGTTGATCAATTGATTTTTAGTGGAACAAAAGATGACACATCTCAAAATCAATGGCATCTCTAATTTGACAAAATGCACTGCGACTGTATTATATCTAGACTTTATTTTGATTTACAATACAAGATATTGTTCCAACTCCATTTCTCCATATAGTTCACCAGTTATCTCAGAATCACTTATTATATAAATTAGATCTCCTCCATCAATTGCCACAATGTCCTTTACTCACTGTATGATTTCTTTGCATGTTTTTCTATTGTTCCTTAGATTTTTCTGCTTATTTATGTCTGATTTTACTTCATGAAAATTTCATTGCAGCCTAATGCAAATGTCTCTCAATGCTTGCCATCCCGTCTAAAAAAAAAAAAGCCTCTTGTATAGTCTATTAATATATATAACTCACCTTTATTATTTTTTGCCTACTGTATTCATTTTCTATTCCTGTATACATATTACCACAAACTTACTGGTCTAAAATGATGCACATTTATTATGTTATATAATCTGTGGGTCAGAGTTTAAGACATGCCGTGGTTTAGTTGGCTGTTCTCTGCATCTCACAAGGCTGCAATCAAGGAGTTGGCCAGGGTGCCTTCTCAACTGGAGGCTAGACTGGGGAAGGTCCCACTTCCAAGCTCATTCAGGTTGTTAGGAGAATTCATCTCCTTACAGCTATACAGCTGAAGGCCCTGGTTTGGGCCGGGTTTTGGCTAGAGGTTGCTCTCTTGTCCTAGGGAAAGTCCATAGTTCCTTACCATATGGCCTTCACCATCTTTCTGTTTACTTTATCAAGCCCATGAGGAAAGGATCTAGCTTCAGTCTGCTAAGATGGAGTCTTATATAATGTAATCAAGAGAGGGCATCACCTCACTTACGCTGGCTGGAAGCAACTCATAGGTCTTGCCGCCGTTCAGGTGGAGGGGATTACACAAATCCGTGAACACCATGAGGTGAGCAATACTGAAGTCACCTTAGGATCTGTCTGTCACATTAAGTTAAAAAACAAGTCTTCTCGACTGTGATTATAGTACTGAATTCTATGACATAAGATTCCAGTTTCAAAAGTCCATGACTTCCAGTGGTTAAGTACCATAACTCCAAGATATGTATTAATTTGCACACACTCTCTCTCTCACACACAGACACACAAACTCATACATTCTCAGGTAATCCTTAAAAGGGCAATCCTTAAAAATATTTCACAGTCAGCATGACACTGGCACCAACCTATTAGGTGGACATGGCCAGAACTATTTATTCAGAATGGACACAGAACAGAAACCATCCTTAAGGACACATATAATAGCAAGGAATACTTACTACCCAGCAAGCATGTATTTAGTCTTTCAGTAATCTAATACGGCAGATGTTTAATGCCCTCATTCATGAGCCATTAGCCTATTGGTTCACTGGTACTACTTTTCAGTAGTCTTTGTCTTTAGGACTCCTGGGCAACTTGGAGAAATCAGAGACCCCCAAGAACTCATGAATTAGTAGTTGATTTGATTGACATAGAGGTCACTACTTGGCCCTGAATCAGGAAAGAAAACCCTTATAAAAGTATTATATTTGGGCGCCTGGGTGGCTCAGTGGGTTAAGCCACTGCCTTCGGCTCAGGTCATGATCTCGGGGTCCTGGGATCGAGTCCCGCATCGGGCTCTCTGCTCAGCAGAGAGCCTGCTTCTCTCTCTCTCTCTGCCTGCCTCTCTGTCTACTTGTGATCTCTGTTTGTCAAATAAATAAATAAATAAAATATTTTTTAAAAAGTATTATATTTGAGCTTCTCACTTATCAAAATTCTGCCCCCACCTTCACTACAAAGGCTTCTGCTACATTTAAAGAGAAAACAGCATGGCTTTTTGAGGAAGGCTCTTTTGTGATCTCAAGGTGACTCCTTCCTTGAAGTTATGAGGACTTTTTGAAGACACAGGGTGTCGACCTTCTATTCTACACCATATAGCCATATGATTCACCCACAGATGGGTGCACTTGGTTTATAGCAAATGTATTCTCATGGTGTCATCTAGAACAAAAGAAAAGCCATCATATACTTGTGATACAATGTTTAAGAGCATAGACACCTGACCTACACCATTAGCTGGTCTCTCTATACCTATGTGAAGCATAGGTACATCTGTAAAATGGGGATAGTAGCAGTAGCTTCCTCAAAGGATTGTGTAAGGATTAAGTGAATTGATCCTCAGTCATTACGTTACATGAGCTATCCGGACCATCTGACACACTTGCTGACTTCCTTCTCCCAGAAACCCTTTTCCCCTTGGCTTCCAGGACACCACACTCTCCTGGTTTTCTTCCAAACCCTCTGATCATTCCCTTTCACTGGTTGTACCCATGTATTTGGCCTCTGTAAATATCAGAGGTGCCCAGAGTTAGTCATTGGTTCTCCTCCCTCTGTGTTTTCTTTTCCCGAATACCATGGCTTCAAGTATTATGTGTAGGTTATGAGTGTCAGTCTTATACCTCAGCCCCTATATCTCTTCTAAACTCTAAAGTTGTGTATCCAACAACATTCTAGACACCTTCCCTTAGGTCCCTAAGAGGGATCTCTGTGGGTCTAACAATAAGCTCTTGATCATCCCCACTCCCCACAAACCTGCTCTTGCCACAGAACTTCCTTCCTCAGTGAACCAGGCTTCTAGTTCTTAGAATAAGAACCTCTCCAGTGCCCTTCCCCCACCAGTCTATAAAACTGAAACCTTGATTTAGTGTGACTCATGCTGGGGATTGATCTGGGATCTGATTACCTTTTTGCTCTTCTACTGCTATGACCCCCGTCCAACGTTCTTCACTTGTCTTCTGCATTATTGCAATAGCTTCTTCCCAGCAGTAGCTGTCTTTCCTAGAAATGCAAAACCAGATTTGAATGTTGTGCTCATTTCTTTTTCTACCTTTTTTTTTTTTTTTGCTATATTTTTTCCATAGTTTGTGGTTGTGAATTTGCCTGAGAAGACATTTTTAGGGGTTTAATTTCAAACTTCATTTTATTTTTTTAGAGAGAGTGAGAGCACAGGAATGGGGTGGGAGAGGAAGAGGAAAAAGAGAATCTTTTTTACTTATTTACTTATTTGAGAGAAAGCGGGGGGAAGAGAGTGAGCAGAGGGAGAGGGAGAGAGAGAATCTCAAGCAGGTTCCCCACTGAGTGTGGAGCCTGACCTCACAACCCCAAGATCATGACCTGAGCCAAAATCAAGAGTGGGACACTTAACTGACTGAGCCACACAGGCACCTCTTAATTTTAAACTTTAACTGAAAGCTTGTCCTCAACGCCTGAAGACATAAAGAATAATAAGAATCATCATCTACACCAAGGAACAACTCCTTCAGAGTTTAAAAAATTGTGTTTTATATATACCTAATTTATAATGTAGTACACAAAATATATATAACATAGTTTATTTAAATTACAGAATGTAAATATGTACATATACATATTTTTATTTATATGCATATAAAATGTACACTTTACTATATATGTATTTACTTCTGAGGACTTTATTTTATTTTATTTTTAAGATTTTATTTATTTATTTGACAGAGAGAGATCACAAGTAGGCAGAGAGGCAGGCAGAGAGAGAGAGAGGAGGAAGCAGGCTCCCTGCTGAGCAGAGAGCACGATGCGGGACTCGATCCCAGGACCCCGAGATCATGACCTGAGCCGAAGGCAGCGGCTTAACCCACTGAGCCACCCAGGCGCCCTACTTCTGAGGATTTTAATCAACAATAGGATATAATAACCCAGGAATGGGAGAGACAGAATTATGGGAAGGAGAGATGCCTCAAAGCAAGTCAGTGTCTACACAGCTGTAGTATAAACACACCTTTGGGGGACCTGCCTTCAGCTCAGGTCATGGTCCCAGAGTCCAGGAAATGAGTCCCACATCAGGCTCCCTGCTCAGTGGAGAATCTTCTCTGCCCCACCCCTGGCTCATGCTCAATTTCTCTCTCTCAAATTAAAAAAAAAAAAAATTTTAATAAAAATAAATAAAAACACCTTTGGTTGAACTCAGTGATTTCCTCCTTTTGTATCTTCCTTTCCTAAAGCCAGCAGAGCGCCATTTAAACCATCAAGGCATGGCCTGTGGTATTTTTCTGTATTACAACTTGTGAGAAACAAATGATGGCTTAATGAGAAAAGCCCTAACGTCACATTATAATCACTCTGGGTCTAAGCTTGTGCTCCACTCGCTATGGGATAGCCTTTACCATGCACATGTGCAACTTCATAACGGTGGCACAGTGTACTGTCCTAAACATCACCATAGTAGCCATGGTCAACAGCACGGACCATCGGTTCCAGTTTAATGACTCTACTGAGGGGCTGCCTGGTGACTCATTTGGTGACCCGAATAACGCCCCAGACAGTATCCCTGCAGGGGTAAGCAAAGCAAGATTGAAGCTGTGTGCACTTGTTCTTGCTGCTCATCTGCTTGTATGCTTATTTTGGGGGCTTCTATGTTAAAAAGTTGTATTGGGGGAAATAGTGATGTGAAAGCAAGTGAAAGATCTAACAAGGTTTTTGTAGTTATGATAGCACCTTCCTGCAAATAGCTCACCGAAGCGGTCTCTTGTCTCTTTAAGGTCCCTGTGTACAACTGGAGCCCTCAAATTCAGGGCATCATCTTTAGTTCTCTCAGCTATGGCCTGATACCGATGCCGTTTCTCAGTGGATACCTTGCTGGAAGAGTAGGAACAAAGAGAGTGGTTGGTGTTTCTTTGTTTGCAACCTCACTTTTCACTATGTTCGCCCCTCTGGCGGCCGAGCTGGGACTAGTTTCCTTCATTGCAACTCGAATTGGACAGAGCATAGGCCAGGTATCCAGACACTTTGCAACTATGAGCTGGATGGGAGTTTCCACATGGCACCACACATCAAGAGCTCTAACTATATTAATATCAGGGATCGGTATTAGGGGGTCAGCACGCGCTGTGGGAGAAATGGGGTCCTCCACATGAACGAAGTCGACTCTGCTCCATCAGTTTATCAGGTAAAAACACAGAACTGAAATGAGTACATTACCATGAAACATCTGCACCCTGGGTTACTTGACAATTTTTCTATTGAATGTTTCTTTGTCTTCTCCTCAGTGTTGACCAGGTATTTATAAATTAGGGAGATGGATCCTTTGTGACAGGACTTTCAGTTGTTTTTTCCCCAAATTGTCATTTGTAACATGACTTTGCTGATAATGATTTTTCCTATTCTGAAAGAAACAAATTTTGGGGTAAATTGATCATTCTTTCCTCCTATGGCTTCTAGATAAAAGCATCCACCTGTGTTTTTTCTTGATTTCATTTTTATAGCTAAAATTCTGATATATTGGAGTCTATTTTAGAATTCTATGTATAAAGTATGCATCCAACTTAATCTTCTTTGGAATTTCTCTTAGCTTACTGAGAACTGCTTTCTGATTGTGATTTGCTTAGGCAGTGTATCTGAAAGGAATATTCTGAAGAAAGAAGTCTACATAATATTGGGGAAGAATGAAAAATGGGAAGAATAGAGCTAACAAACATAAAATTGGTGAAGTAGGTGATGGGTAAGAAAAGCTAACTAATGGATACCAAGAGAGCCAGGGACTCTTCATCCCAGAAAACAAGCCCCCCCTGCCCCAACCACATACAAACACACACAGCCTGACTGACTTCATACCCCCATAGAGCCCTTTATAACCTTGGAGGATTATCTTCAATCACCAGAGCTTGTATTCAGTATTCACTGATAGGGGAATAGTCCACCAATTTGGGCAAAGGAAATTCACATCAGTTATCACAACTGACTAATGGAGCTTCTAAGTTTAACCCCCGCCCCCAATCCTCAAACACATAAAAGAAACCAAGAGCACAAAAGAGAAAGACCAAACTCAAAAACTGTAAGAATGAATCCAAATGAAGGATAAATTAAAAGAAAATTTTACATGATTAACAAATAACATGGGAGAGATCCCAGGAAATATGTATAATAACATTTATTTAAAAAGAAAAAAAAAAAAAACCTGTCCAAATGGCTAGTAACAAAAAGGCACTGGAAAAAATGTGGAGAAAAGAGAATCCTTGTGCCCTATTAATGGGAATGTAAATTGGTGCAGCAACTGTGGAAAACAGTATGGGGATTCCTGAAAAAAATTAAAAATAAAGATCCCATACAACCCAGTTAGTCCCCTTCTGGGTATTTACCTGAGGAAAATGAAAAACGCTCGTACAAAAGATATTTGCCCTCATATCTTGCAGCAATCTCTACAACAGCAAAAGATAAGGAAGTAATCCATGCGTCCATCAATAGATGGATGGCTGGAGAGGATGCGGTATAGACATCATGGAATATTATTTAGTCATAAAAAAATAATGAAATCTTGCCATTTGCAGCAATATGGATGGACCCAAAGCTTTATTATGCTAAGTGATACAAGTCAGACAAAGACAATGACCATATGATTTCCCTTATATGTAGAATGTAAAAAACCAAACAAACAAATAACAGTAACAAGAGGAAAGACAGACAGACTCATAAATAAAGGGAACAGACTAGTGGTTGCCAGAAGTGGGAGGGTGGGGGAGTGGGGGGATCAGTCAAATAGGTGTGAAGGGGATTAAGAGATACAAACTTCCAGTTATAAAATAATTAACCATGGGAATGGAAAGTTCAACGTAGGGCATAGAGTCAATAATATTACTATTGTATGGTGATAGAGGGTTACTACACTTACTGTGGTTATTTTGCAATGTGTGACTTTGTCAAATCACTATATTGTACACCTGAAACTAACATACATCAACTATACTTCAACTAAAAATGTGAGAAAATAACTTAGAAAATAGATTGCTGTAAAATAGTTGTTGATAAAATAATATAATTGTTAGTATTTTTAACTGCAATAAATGGTCTGAATACCTAAATGAAGGGAGATGAACATCAAATAAGCAAATTGGACAAGTAAGTTCAAAGATTATCCCAGAATACAATACAAGAATCAGAAGATGGAAAGCATGCAGGAAAGGTTTAAAATTTTGGAAGGAAGACAGCCCCATTCTCTCTCATTTCCTGTTACATAGGCATAGAGCTACTGGAATAGGATGACTGACTGCATAGAAATCTCAGGAATCCACAAGTCTGCAAGTTCCAGAGGCTTCCTTGGTTTTGGTATTAGGGGAATACTTTAGTGTCTCCAAAAAGTAGTCTTCACTGGCCTCTAGAAACCTTTTTTGGTTCAGAGAACACAAAGCCAAGGCCGTCTGAGGGGCCAATGGGAAGCCATTGGAGGAACCGGCAGGTGGAGTGGGCTAAGCCTGTAAGAACTCAATAGTTCTTATAGAAATGGCCATTTCTGGTGATTCTAGGGATTTCAGCAGGCTGTCCTGGTCAACAAGATGACTCATCCTGTGAGGCTGAAGGAAGACGTCCCAGAAAACACCCCAAAGTAGAAGGGCCCAGGTACTGCCAGGCTCTAGGACAGTACATACTCTATCTTCCTCTCCAGGGAACCACAGAGGCACATCTATAAGCAGGAAACTTTCTAACCACTTACAGAAAAAAGATAAAACAGAACTGGCAGTGCATATCTGAGGTGACAGAAACACACACACACACACACACACACACACACACACACACACTTAGTTTGAAGATGAGGCAACAACATACAGCAGTAAAAATGGGGGAAAAAACAACACTGCAACTGCACACAGCAACATGGCTAAGTGTTAGAAACACAAATGCTGGATGAACAAAGCATGTCTATTGTGGTGGAAAATCACCTTGATGCAATTTTAGCCCCAAGTATACTACCCTGGCAAGCTATCCCAGTGGTCACGGTACAGATGGGCTCACAGGATAAATGGGGGGCTCTCTTGTCCAGTTAAACTCCTCTAAAACTCACAGTGTAACAGAAAATGGAAAAATGGGGTAATGACACACTTAAGATACACTTTGCAGTGTTCTAAAGAGAATAGCCAGGATGCTATAACTTTAAGAAAAGTCAGAAAAGACAAACATACCCTTGAGGTATACATATACACATACACATACACATACACACACACATACACATGGGGTACAAATTGCAGAAACAGGTGATAGATTTAAGCATTAATTTACAATACATATAAATCAAGTGCTAGCTATGAACTATGAGTGGAGATCGAATGGACTCGGCAGAAATACGGCAGAGAACAAGGCATACTAAAATCTCTCAGGATGCAGATGGTAGGGCGCCTGGGTGGCTCAGTGGGTTAAAGCCTCTGCCTTCGGCTCAGGTCATAATCCCAGGGTCCTGGATCGAGCCCCACATCATCTGGCTCTCTGCTAAGTGGGGAGCCTACTCCCCCCACCACCCTGTCTGCCTCTCTGCCTACTTGTGATCTCCGTCTGTCAAATACATTTTTTAAAAAAAGTTTCTATTAAAGAAAAGAAGATACAGATGGTATTTGAAGACCTGGGTTGAATGTGATCACCCAGAGAAGAAACCCAAGGAAATAGTCCCATGATCCTCCAATCTCTGGGCCCCAGACAGAGGAGAAGGAGAGGTAGCGGGGACTGGGAAGCCTTCCAGGGGCCCTTGGGCAACATTCAGTCTGAGGTGACGGGTCCATGGAACGATGTGCTGCTGGTCTAGAGAAAACGATGGTGGACTTAGCAAGCCAGAGGTCCTGAAAGGCCTTGACAAGGGTGGAAGGACAGGGACTGCAAGCACAAAAGGAGCAGAAAACTGTCAAAGCACATGGAAGGGGTTCTGAAGAGGTGGAAAGTTTTGTCTGGTTTTGAGTCCTGGCTGTATGAAGGAAGATAAATTTGCATATGTGGATGGGTGGGAACAGAGAGCCAAGGAATTAAGTGAGGGTACAGATTTGAGGGTGCCTCCTCTCTGAGCGGCCTGGGCCTGGGCAAGACTGGAGGAGACGTGGTCCAGGGGTCCAGAGGGATCTGGTCTTGGTTGGCTGCAGGAACTTGTCCCCTATTGTAACTGGAGTAAAGGCAGAGGGTTCAAGGGGAACATTAAGATTCGGTGGACTTCATGGTAGAAAAGGTACTGAAATGTTGAAGATGTTCAATGTTCTCAAGGAGATGAGGGGGGAATAAAACCACTATTTTTGGCCATTTAGTTTGGTACAACCTTTTTGTAAGATACTTTGACAGTATCCATCAGAATGAAAAATGCACAAGTGGTCAGGCAAGGCCACTGATGACAGCCTGTTCTACTAAAATAAATTATACTTACGTTCAGAAAGAACACCTTAGTTTCAAAAAAGTTGTAAAAAGGAAGTGTGCCCTACTATGTATGAGAATACTCTGTGAGGTCAGGGAAATTAAAACAATGCTACTGGCCCCTTCACAGACAAATTGAGCTTTCTGCCTGCATGGGGCACACGTGCCTTTACAGAGAGGTAGGTGTGTGAGTCAGTATACATTAGAGATGTCTGCAGAGAAGAAAGGCATGCAACTCTACACCACATAATGGGGACTAGTTAACATTAGAGACCAGAATGGGAATGGGTTTGGGGGCACACGAGGGGAACTTTGGTTCTTTGTGGTAATTTACTCTTACAATAAGCATACGTCACACGACTTGTGTAGGTAAAAATTAAAATAGCACAGAAGGAAGAAGCATCTGTCATGTTATTAGGGAACTGTCAGAAAAATGGAGAACATGTGGGGGGATACATCTGAAGTTCACGTATTCCAGCATGCCTGCCTCATTACGGTTGGTGATGCTGGTAACACCCATCATTCTGCCGGTGTCTTTCTTTCTTTTTTTTTTTTTTTTTAAGATTTTTATTTATTTATTTGACAGAGAGAGGTTACAAGTAGGCAGAGAGGCAGGCAGAGAGAGAGAGGAGGAAGCAGGCTCCCTGCTGAGCAGAGAGCCTGATGTGGGACTCGATCCCAGGACCCTGAGATCATGACCCAAGCCGAAGGCAGCGGCCTAACCCACTGAGCCACCCAGGCGCCCTGCCGGTGTCTTTCTAATGGCAGTCCGGAGCCTGACAGCTTGCTCTCTCTTTGCAGGAATGATATTGGGAAGCTTCACCACCATCCTCCTGGGTGGCATGATCTGCCAAAACCTTGGGTGGCCTTTTGCCTTCTATATCTTTGGTAAGCTACTATCTCCCCAGCCCCAGGGAGGTGGTTCGTGAAAGAGGAAAGAAAGACGTGCAGCCACTACTGGGTGTCGTGTACCCCCGGGGGGGAGGCAAGCTTCCTATGGAGAGAAAGCACTGAACACCAGCAGGGTGCAGGGAGGGAGGCACAGCGACCTGTGAGAGGTGAGGTCTCAGGCAGGGCGCAGGACAGGGGAACTCCGCAGAAACAGAATCGAGGAGACAAAGCTAAAAGCTTGGAGAGAGGAGAGTGTGAGGCAGAAAAGAGGGAACAGGAAACCCGGTTCTCTGTAGGGTTCCTCCCCACCAACTCGATCCGCAGTGGGACACTCATCAGGACACGTGTGTGAAGACATCATCTGAGCCCAGAGTGGGGGAGAATCACTGGAAAAGATTAAAGAATAGTATCCAGGATTTACAGAGAATCAGAGATAGTGTCTCTGACCCCAGGACAGGCTGGAAACACTGAGAGGTCAGAGGTCATTGGGCAGAACTCTCCCCATTGACTTCCTTGGTAATGCGGAATCCTTCGCTCCAGAGGAAGTGCTGTGGGGGTCCATCTGACAAATGACACAAGACCTGAAAGATCAAACTGTTTCTATGTAATTTAACTGCATCCCAGACAAAAGCTCAAAAATATTTAGCACCCAACTACTTGTTATTCATAAGGTCTGCTTCCAATCATTGATCACCAGATATGGGGGGAAAAAATGGCAGGAAAACACAGTAACACAATCTGGAATAATAATAATCATCATAATAATAATAATAAATCAATGAAAACCAACCCAGAATGGACACAAATGTTAAGAATTAGCCGACAAGGGCGCCTGGGTGGCTCAGTGGGTTAAGCCGCTGCCTTCGGCTCAGGTCATGATCTCAGCGTCCTGGGATCGAGTCCCGCATCGGGCTCTCTGCTCGGCAGGGAGCCTGCTTCCTCCTCTCTCTCTGCCTGCCTCTCTGCCTACTTGTGATCTCTGTCAAATAAATAAATAAAATCTTTAAAAAAAAAAAAAGAATTAGCCGACAAGGGCATTAAAATAGACAGTTATTATAACTCTGCTATAACCTAAGTCTATTTGTTTGGAAGTTAAGTGGAGACAGGGAAAAAATCTTTTTTAAAAGACCCAAATCTAACTTCTGGAGATGAAAACTATACTATATGGATGGAGTTAAAGACAGATTAAGGTACCTAAAATTAGCAGTATAAATCATCCAGAATGGACCACCCTGAGAAATGAAGTAATAGTGAATGAGAACATCAGGACAGAACAGTGTGTCATTTTCTTCATGTTTCCTGTCCTTGAGGCCCACGGACCTTCTTGGGTCTGTGAGTTTGAAGTTTTTATTGACTTAAGCAACTTATCACCCATTACTTCTTCCAAGACTCCTTCTGTTCTCCCATACTACGCCTCTTCTCTGAGCATGAAAGACCTTGCCCCGTGTATTTCTACATCTGGCTGTCCGTCTCTCTCCTGTATGATATCCTTTATAACAAACTGGTAAGCATAAGTAAATGTTTTCCTGACTCTTGTGAGCTGACTTTGTTCCAATTAATTATCAAAACCGAGATGGGAATTGTAGGAACCTCCACCTGTGTAGTCAAGTCAGAAATGTGGGTGATATGGGGACCCCCTGCTTGTGACTGGCCTCTGAAGGAGGGGGGGCAGTCTTACAAGACTGAGCCCTCACCTTATGGGGTCTGTACCAGATGTTAGTGTCAAAACTGAGCCAAAGCTGGTGTCTACAGAGCACTGGAGAATTTCTTAAAAGTGTTAAAAGAAATAGCTTTCTTTTGGTAATATTAAAAAGGTTGAATTACCAAGTTTTCCGCCATCCCTAGGGTCTGTGATTTCCATTCACACAAATCAAGAAATGTATTTTTTTTTAAAAGAGGTTTCTAGAAAGCTTTGCTATTCATGTGAGGGGTTTTTTTGAGAAATGGACAGGGGATATTATAAGCGAGGGCTTTTCCCAGGACTTGAATGTCCTGACAGAAAAGAAATTCACACAGAAAGCAGAATCAGGCTCAGTTCCCAAATTTACCCTCTGCTTGCAGGAGGCATTGGCTTTGTCTACTGCCTTCTCTGATTTGTTCTGGTTTATGATGACCCCATCTCTCACCCATGGATAAACATCACAGAAAGAAAATATATCATATCGTCCTTGGCCAACCAGATACATGTAAGGAGTCTAAGCATCTCCAGAGAGCTGTGTCAGCCTCTGGATTTCTCGGGGAGCTTGAGGTGCAGATCTCACTGTTCTAATCAGTACATTTGTGTTCAGGTCAGCCCTTGTAAGCAGCCTCTTCCCATCAAGGCCATGCTCAGATCGCTAAGACTTTGGTCCATATGTGTCTGCGGCTTCGGCCATCAGTGGCTAATGATTACACTGATGGTCTACACACCAACTTACATCAACTCTGTGTTCAACATTAACATGAGAGATGTGAGTGCCTTTTCTTCCATGCCTTTCTCCAGTGTGCATGACCCACCAATCATTTTGTCTTCACAACTCATTCCTTCCAGAAAAGTTTTTCCTTTACCCCTACCACAAAATCGTCTAAGATTTAACACTAATGCTGGTAGCTCTTCTAAGGACATGATAGAAGAGGCTACTGACTTTCTTCAGACCATGAGATCTCAGGACTGTCAGTACAATGATCAGTAGTTTATCAACAAAAGGACAAAAGGTGTGGGCTCACTGTCCCTGTTATGATGGTTTACTTGTTTTTTTCCCCTTCAGAATTGGGTTCCTGTCTGCCCTTCCCTTTCTTGTCGCCTGGATCACTGGTATACTAGGAGGCCAGCTGGCAGATTTCCTCCTGACCAAGAATTTTAGGCTCGTTACTGTGAGAAAAGCTGCCACATTTCTAGGTAAGAACAGGGTTTGAAGGTCAGGTGATTCGCAAAGCATCCAACAGCCAAAGATGTATCTCATTGTTTAATTTGTTCCACATTCCCTAGGAAATTTCCCATCTTCAGTGCTCCTTGTGGTTCTGCCCTACATCACCCCCAGCTACATCATGACAATGACCTTCTTGATCCTCTCGTGTGGAATGAGCTCCTTCTGTCACTCAGGGATCTATATCAATGTCTTAGATATTGCTCCAAGGTAGGAGGGTAATCTCCATTCTTATATTCATGTATTCTGAAAAAGATGTAGCCCAAAGCTTTCTGGGAGCCCCAAACTTTGAGAAATAATAAATCATAGGCAAGGACCGCAGTTGATCCTCTGGCCATTTTTTGAGGTACGTGGGGGGAGGGGTATTTTTTGATTTGTCTCAGTTCTTCTCATTGAACATATGCAGTGCAAGTCCTTTTTGATATACTTTGAAGAGCAGGGCTGAAGGACACTGTGGAGCACCTCTGGATCTAGCCTGGAACATTCCTGTCACCCACAGACATTCCAGTTTTCTTACGGGAGCCACAAGGGGATTCATATTCATAGCAGCAATCCTGACACCAACTGTCAATGGATTTCTCCTCAATCAGGTAGTTTTCCTGTCACAGATTCTTCAGATGCTCTGCCATCTAGATCTAGAGGTAGTGGCATAAAGACACTATTCTCATTTTAGAAAACACAATAAATTGCAGGTCCCCTTTGTCATGAAGATCAACCTGGCAAAGAAAAATGTAGAACAATTTCCTTCAGTCTTTAATACCAGAAACCACACAGCCATAGAGGTGTCCGGAGATGATGATTGCGTGCATAGAGGCAACTTACCATGTCTTCTGCAACATTCTGGAATTTTCACTTGCACAACCATCCCCAAGCAGAGGGATGATTTAAAACAGATGTGGTGGAGTGTGGGACACATGCAGGCATCATTATAGGAATATCATATGAAGGAATCTCATTTAATTATTGATTAATTAATGAGGATGGTATGTTATTACCCCCACTTCCTGATGATTAAGCTGAAAATCTGACAGAATAAGTCTTTCCACTAAGATGATATAGAATCAGAGTTCTTCCTTTTTAGACATGTCTAGCCCCAAGCCTGCAATGTTGCCACCATGACATTGCAAAGCAAGAAAAAAACACTCAGCGTGTTTGATGTCATGATTTGTACAAAAGAGAAAACATGGCACCTCGCTAAACTGTGACAAATGCAGTTCGGTAAGCTAATCGTAAAGGTCCCTAAATCCCATTTATTAAAACTATTCCAAATCCACTTTGAACATATTATTTCTATCCAACTACCAAGCTGCTTGCAGGGAATGAATTTCTGCATGGAAACCCAGTAGCAAACTATTAATACAGCCTCACAGAGAAAAGGATGAAAGGGGGTAATATTTACTTGAGCTTTTGTGTCCTCAGGACCCTGAATTTGGGTGGAGAAATGTCTTCTTGTTGTTATCTGCCATTAACCTATCAGGACTGATCACCTACCTTATATTTGGAGAAGCAGTTATCCAAGACTGGGCTAAAGAGAAGAAACTCACTCGTTTATGAAGGTAAAGGATAGTGATTTTGCCTGTGGATTTAACCACAGAAGCACTATTTAAATCTTTAATTTGATGTCCTTTAATTTGATTTCCTTAGTTATCCTACCTTGCTATGATGGAAAGTTACTGGACACCTTCCTGCACAAATGAGAAGACTTTGGTATTAAAAATATCAACAGAAAGAATTTCTTTTGTCTGGTTTTTTTCAAATCTGAGATCAGTTCTTTATGTTATTAAGCTTTCTTTCTGAGAAAAATGTAAGAAGAATGAAAATTCCAATAAAGTGACAGCCAAGTACGAAGTTGTCGTCCTCATTGATCTAGGAGGAACTGCTAGATCAGAGCCCACAGGCCAGACTCACAGTTTCTGGATCTCAAAACAGGAAACAATGTTTGGAAGCTCTTCATCCAGGGTGGTAACCTCAGTTGGATGATGATTTTTCCTATTTGTAAAAGCTAATGTTCATTTATATTTGTTGGACTAGACATTGGCCACATACCCCTCCCTTTGTATGATCCACTCTTCATCCCATTTAGGCCCCAGGAGGCTGACCTGCACGGTTTCCATCCACACTGCCTTGTCTCCTGGATCCTGCTGGATTTTCAGTGGAGGCTGAAGAGTGAGGACAGGGGGTGTCTATCCCTAAAGTCCCTCCCTGTGGGATCGGCAGGTGGCTGATTCTTCCCCTGCAGTTCACAGCCGCTGGCTGGTCCATCCACACATTCTGGTGGTTTCTCTCCTCCCTGTCAGGACTTTCTTGGCCTGTGCCACATTCTCAGTCCTATGTAAGTTGTCTCTTTTAACGATGTCTTCAAATGCACTACTGTGAGTCTGCTGTATTTTCCTTCTGGGCTCCAACGGCTTCAGTGGTTGAATCATCTATAATGCTCCCAACAGGAGAAGGAGCAGTATTTTTGTAAAATGGGAATGTGTAGGTGTCAACTGGTCAGAGCATGTACGGGGATCCAGGGCTGTTTCCTTGGTTGCTTCCTGCGGTGATCTTCACCTCAGAGACAGTAGAGCCATGAGGTTATTTCATGTTGAGGTGATGGGATAGGCATGGTTCTGAATGAAAAACCAGGGCAAGTAAACAGAGGTCAAATCTGTATACACTAAAAGACCATGACTGAAGTCTTGCTCTCATCTAGAATCTAGGAATTGGGACACGAAAGTAAACTGGGCACAGTCACTATTCTCCAGACTAAAGTACAGGACAGACAAAATCACTGCCAGGCCTCTGCCTTAGGCAAAATAGCAGAGGGACATACAGACCATTTGGGGAGACCATACAAGCGGTTCTGACCCCAAGTGGAAGAGCACAGTGAGGAATCTTCCTCCACAAGAAATTCCTGAGCTAAATGGGTTGTTTTATGGTAAGATTTCTCACACTGAAGCCCAACATATGCAAAAGCATGGAGACAAGAAACAGGATGAATTCTGAAAAAAATGACCTGCCTCCACGGTCAGTGAGTAAAGAACAGAAGATAAGATTAGGAGGGTGAGAGTGACCAGCACATGAAGGTCATGTTTGCCACGTTAGGGAGCTGGAGGGAGACCCTACAAGCAATAGTGACATGGAGAGAAGAACAGAGACATCCATAATGTTCAGGAGGTAAAGTTGAAAGGTCATCGTATTTGGTTAGATGGATGCCGAGGAATCTGGGTCTCTAACCTGACAGACTGCAAATAGAGTGTCTGAACAACTAAGCCAGAGAATGCAGGAAGAGGAGTCTTTTTAGAGGGAAGACAATGAGTTGATGTGGGGCCATGTTGTGTTAGTGATAATAATGAGGTAATCAAGTGGGCATGTGTATTCGTTTCCTGGGTTGGCCATAACGAAGTGCTACAAATTGGGTGGCTGAAAAGCAGTAATTTATTGTCTCGCAGTTGCAGAAGTCTGGACAGAGCAGCAGATTTTGTTCCTTCTCAGTGTTGAGGGAGAATCAGTTCTGTGCCTCTCTGCTAGGAGCCTCAGGAACTCCTTAGTTTGTAGAAATCTTTCCCCCTTTGTCTTCGTATCATCTTCCCTCTGTACATGTCTCTTTGTCAAACTTTCCCCTACTTGTAAGGATGTCCCATGTTAATGACAGGTTTTTTGTTTTGGGGGGGGGTTGAGAGAGAGAGAGAGAGAGAGCATGCCGTACATGGAACCTGGGGGAGGGGCAAGTGGAGAGAGAGAGAGACAATCTTAAGCAGGTTCCACGCTCAGCACAGAGTCTGACCCAGGGCTCCATCTCACGACCCTGAGATCATGACCTGAAATCAAGAGTCAGCAGCTCAACTCACTGAGCCACCCAGACATCCTGCTAATGACAGGTTCGTAATGTCATTCTTGAGAGTACTAAATGGATATGACCAACATGCTGAAGGCCCTGAGGGTCCAAGGCTGAGCCATGTGCTTCTGAGTCTTTGGTGTAGGTACTTAATAAATGTCTGATGAATCTTAATATAGGAATATTATCATAAAGCAAAAACGTAATTCTATGTATTAGGAATCAAGACGTTTACTGTATGACAAAAATTCAGGAGCATAAAATCAAAGAAGTTTTAAAAATCACTCCAACATTCAAATTGAATTGGAAATATCAATCAGAATTCATAATTTTTTTTCTTAAAAACTAGTTCTTTTAAGTTCTGCTGCTGAAAGGGCTAGAAGCAATGAGACCTAGGAGCAGAGAGTACCTCAGTGTTTGGAGCGTGGCTGTTATCTGCTACTGAAAGGAACCAGCACTCCATAAGAAAGCCCAGGTTCCAGAACAGGAAATCTGCCAGAGGAGTGTGTGTGTGTGTGTGTGTGTGTTAGAAAACAAGGAAGATTTCCCAGACAACTAGGGTCAGGTCTTAATAGATAGAAACCAGCTGAAGTAGCCTCCTACTGGCCAAAGAAGGGACAATTTAAGCATCAAAAAACAGGGGCTCAAAGATTGAAACACATCAAGTAAAACCCATGAAGTCATAATTTTCCGTGGTCAACTTCACTAAGGCTCTAAATTATTATTCTACAACTTCATAAAGTATCCTGGCTTTCTTATTTTTTAAAGATCATTTATTTATTTGAGAGAGAGAAAGAGAGTGCACACAAACAGTAGGGAGGGCCAAAGGGAGAAGCAGACTCGCTGCTGAGCAGGGAGCCAGACATGGGGCTCAATCTCAGGGCCCTGGGATCACGACCTGAGCAGAAGGCAGATGCTTAACTGACGAGCCACACAGGCGCCCCAGCTTTCCTGTTAAATTGTGTTTCAGGTTAACAAAATATTCAATTGGGCAAATATCCTGTTTTGCAGAAGGCTCCAGTTCCTACACGACGAAGGCAGGACAGAATTAGGAAACCATTTTGTAACTTCTAATAAAATAATGGCTCTACACAGCATTTACTAACAACCATCAAAGTCCGCAGGCAAAGGCTGCTGAGAACTTCATCGGTGGATAAATCAAGCTGAGACTATCTGAACCCACCGAGCAATCTTATCTCACTAAAGATGAGTCAAGCTGCCAGCAGCTCATGAAGGATTCTTGTCCTTGGTCTAAGCAAGCCTCTCCATACACCAGCAGCTTCCAGAACAAAGGGAATAAAAAATTTATCAAATGACACTGAAAGGAAGCAATTAGCCAAATCAGACATGAGGGTCACTCTGCAAATGAGCCTGTTTTGTTACTACTGTTGTTTTTAAGTAACAGCCAGTACAAAATGAAGGAAATGATGGTTATGAAGTTACAGAGAGGTGAGAGCCCTAACAGTTACGGACCACACGTGGATCTTGTTTGGGTCCTCATTTAAATAAACAAATGATTAAATAAATAAATACATGAAGTATTAAAGGATAACTCTAAAGCAATTGGAAACATACTCATAATGACTAACTATTAGATGATATCAAGAGATCATTGCCTATTATTGGGCTGAGGGCATGTTATGTTTTTTAAAGCACTAATGAGTTCTATATCCAGGCTGTCCTTTTTGTGGGAAAAATAACATAATATTTGAGATTTATTTTAAAATACTACAGAAAACCACCACTGGAGAAAAATATGTAAAAATATGTATGTATAAAATTATATATATTGGTGATTGTTGAAGCTGGTTAATGGGCACATGGTTATATTAAACTGCTCTATGTTTCTTCTATGTTGGGAAGTTTCATATACAGTGTTAAATTTTAAAACTTAATAAGAAACACAGAATCCAGATGTAGAATCCAGAAGTGATTTCAGAGTATATCACAGAGCAACATAAAGCTTTGGGGGTCAGCATACAAGAAGATCATTTGCTCTGGGTAGTCAGTGACGAGAACCCGAGACATGGACACCAGATGGAAATGCTGTTTATTTAAAATATGGACATTGAGCAGCTGCTGATCTGGGGCTCCCATCACTAAAAGGCTGGAGAATGCCAGAAATGGCCAGCCTCATCATCAAACTGTACAAACATGCAGGGATAGCCAGGACCTAGATTTCCGATGGAGAAAATATCCAATGGATTATATAAGACATCAGAGTCTTTGGGGCAAATAGGTTAAACGTTTTCAACATTTCTTTAGAGAAAATGATTGGGCCAATTAATAGAGTATCTGCTATGTGCCCAATATTTATTAGGCACTTTATAAGTATAATAACGTATCTCTTTAAAAATGCTTAAGTATGTAAGAAACTATATGTCTTACAAAATCCCTGATTTAAGGGCTTAGATGTTCCTATCTGATCAGTAGGTTCCCTTCAAAGAATTCCAAGGTAAAAGCGCTCCTGGGTGTCACTATGGATAAGTGGCAGAACCAGGAGAATGTAGTCATTGCAGAAGCTATAGGGGAAGTCACTTTCTTTGGAGGATATACCTTAATAAAATGTACATCTCTCTGAGTAGCTGAGTAGCTTGAGTGTCAGGCAGATGTGGCCTTTGCAAAAGAGAGAAAGAGGGAGGGGAGGGGAGGGAAGGGAAGAGAAGAGAGGCAGGGCAGAGAAGGGAAAAGAAGGAAAAGGGATGGCAGGAAAGCAAAAAGCTAATAGGGTGTTTATCAGGCATTTAAAAAGCCATAGCCTTCCTGTCAGAAGAGTATTACATACCCAGAGCCATGCTCAAGAGAAAACATCTACTCTGGGAACACTTACGCAACAGTCTGGTTCTCCTTCCTGACAGGAGGAGATGAACGACGTCTGGCTATAGGGTCATGAACTTGATGGCTGATTGCCAGGAGGTTTCTAATTTGCTGGAAGATTGTAAGACTCACACTCCTCATCTGAAGATTCAAGAAAAGGTAAAAGTGAAGTTAAAAACTAACCCTTTTAACTTGGATATAATGAAGTCAGAGGATTGGATGAAGGATTAATGGGGCTAAAAGTGGTAAATCCAGAAGTTCAGTACTTTTTAAAGTTCAAAGGCTTCGCAGGGGAAGAAGGAATCGCTTGTCTCTCCCGAATCAGGTCAGTCTTACTCTTATGTTGATAATGAATGAAATTAACAATTCCCCAGAGTGATAAGGGGGACTTCTCTGTTAAAGACCTTATCAAGGGTATTTAGCAAGCTCAGGAAATTTGGGGGAAAATATATATTTCCACAGATTCTTTCCAAAGAAAAGTAAAAAGAACCTATTTCTAGGGATGAATGTGATGTGGACAGTTGTGTGGACAGTCAAGGAAAGAGAAGTGTGTGGTGTGTGCTGTATGGTGCTTGTGTATCTGTGAATGGTGTGAGGTGTCTGTGGTGTGAGTGGCAGCTGGTATGCATAAGTATGTGATGTTTGTATTTCATATATCTGTATTGTGTTGAGATGTGTTTGTGTGTGGTTGTGTGTGTGTGCGGAGTGTATGTGTGTTTGTGTAGTGTGTTTGTGGTATATTGGTATGTGTGCTTGTGCACGTGTGTATTTGGAAATAAACAGCAGACCCAAAAGATGTTTCAGCATGCAATAATGGTGGTTGACCAGTTGCTCACTCAAAATATTTTGCAAATCCATCCTTGGGAATTTATCCTTGAGCATCTGGTCATTCAAATTGATGCAGCTGAAACTCAAGGTGTAGACAAGCAACATGACCAGTGCCTGTTAGCGTACAAACTGGTCTGTCCAGGAAGGAGGCTATGTGAGAATGACCTGCTGTCCTCAAGGAGGCAAAATTAATAAGCAGATAGTTATTCTTTAGCCCTATTAAGATGTAAAAAATCATTTATTTGATATTACTTACTCCTCTTCCAATGTTCTTTTTGTACACTCAACTTTCTGACCGTGAGCAATCTCCTATTGCCTGAAAAACATGTTTTAACATTATTTGTAGGGCACATAGACCGTCAGTGAATTCCTTTAGTTTTTGTTTGCTTCACTTTTGAGGAATATTGTCACTGCATGTAGAATTATGGGTTAGCAGGGTTTTTGTTCTTTTTTAATAGTTTTCAGGGGGCATCTATATTTTTAGTCAACTTAAAAAACACAAGAGTGCAATGTCAAAAAAAGCACATGGTTGAGTTAAATGGGTACTGGTGGGAGGAGAAAGCTTCCCTTTGATGCACACTTTAAATCAGAAAGGAGGACTGGACTTCTGGTCAGTTCTCCCCTGCACCACGCTGACACCAATGTGTTTTACACTTGCAGTGGAGACCAAACCCTTCAAGTAAGAAGAGAAGAAACTGGAATCCCTTATGCAAATGGATAACCAGTTCCCTCCCAGGAAAGGTACAAATTATTCTTTATCCCAGTGCATAGGCTTTCTTCTTCTTAGATATGACATCAAGGCGCACCTGGGCGGTCAGTCAGGCCTCTGACTCTTGATTTCGGCTCAGGTCATGATCTCAGGGTCATGGGCCTGAGCTCCATGTAGGATTGAGTGCTGGGCGTGGAGTCTGCTTGGGATTCTCTCTCTCCTTCTGCCCCTCCATGTGCATGAGAGCTCTCTCTCTCTTTAAAAAAAAAAAGAGAGAGAGAGAGAGAGACATCGTAGATTCTAGGTGAGAGGATTTTCCCATAAAAACATATAAAGGGTTAGAATGCCTGGGCGGCTCAGTCAGTTGAGCATCTGACTCTTGATTTGGGCTCAGATCATGATTTCAGGATCGTGGGATTGAGCCCCAAGTCAGGCTCTGTCCTCAGCATGGAGTCTGCTTGAGATTCTCTTTCTCCTTCTCCCTCTGCCCTTTCTCCCACTTGTGCTCTCTAAAATAAATAAAATCTTAAAAATATACATGTAAAGGGTCTTAGAAATGTTCAGGGAAGGATGTGAAAAAAATTAGTCCTACTCTAGTTTTCCATTAGAAAAAGCCCAAATACAAAGAATTCACTAAGTTATTTTGATTCTTATATATTTGTCAGTTGAATCACTTGGTGGAGAATATCAGAAAGAGGTGCACAATTTTTGTTGCATCTCGAAGAGAAAGAGACAGATGCCCAGATGGAAGCTGGGCAGGATGAATATTCTGAAGTCATTGCATCCTTGGACATCAACACTTGCATATCCTGAAAACTTTTTTTAGCCACACTGTTTATTTTGAGCAGGGCAATGGAAGGGCATTGTCTTAGAGTTATGTGCATGTCCAGGGGAACACAATCTAAGGAGAGAGAGTGGGCAATGAATTATATTCTTTTTCAATTTATGTAAAGATGAGTGGTCTATTAACTTCTAAGTATCTTCTTGTATTTTTTTTTACATGTAGTGATTTGGATAGTTTTCTATTGTTCATTTAATCTATATTCAAACTTATATACAGATATACAAAACATTTAAACATATAAACTGATATGTATATATCATTAATTTCTGCCATTTTTCTTACCATTTCCTTCCTTTTTGGTTCTTTGGGTTTTTTCCTTTGTTAATTTTCTGTCTTTGAATTCTTTCTTCTTTTTTTGATAATCATCCTCAGGGTATACCTTTGGCTCTAACTGTCCATGAGTTGGACATCTTAGTGTTGCTCATCCCACGCACTTTGGAATTTCTCTTGGTTTACTTTTTAACTCAAGGCTTATTTAGAATTAATTCATGTTCTTCCTGGAGCAAAGCAAAGGAGACGAGTGCATGAACTCAAAAGGCCATTCCTGACAATGACGTCAAGTTCTTCTCTACACATGCCGAGGACTGCCTCCCTTCTCTAGAAGGATTTTTATTTTCTTCTCTCTCTCTCTTCCAGGGACTATTTTCTGTTAGTTTTCCAGGTCTATTCACTTTCCTTTTGATCAGCTTTGGAGCAAGCCATCCTCAGTGTGTGTGCGTATGTGTGTGGTTGGAGACTTTTTCTTCTCATGGCCCAGGGCTAGTGAGTTTTAGGCTGCAAGCCAAAGGAAAGACAGGCTGATGACTGAATTGCTTTCTTCCCTCCACTGGGCTCCAGGGTTCATTCACCGCAGGCAAGTTTCCACAGCCCCTCATTGAGCCAGTGGGTCTTTGGCATCTAATTGTCTGAGAAGAGGGTCTCTTACTAGACCCTCCCATTGCCAGGGTCTTGGCACTTGACTCCTTATTGTCTCTGTGCCCTGGGAGGCAGAAAACAAGAACAAATAATAATTTTTTTTTTTTTTAACGCTGGTATCAAATGTCTTCAGAGAAAAATCTCCCTTCATTGATCAGTATATGCCTTTAGGAGCCCATCTCCACCAAACCCTTGGTCTGAATATTTCATTTTTCCTAGCAGATCATCCATGCTTTTAATGAAATAACTTACTTGATTGATTGATTTTTAGTTGTGGGCGGCAGAAGAGAAGGACGAGAATCTCAAGCAGGTTCCGTGCCTAGTATATAGCCAACACAGAGCTCCATCTCTTGACCCTGAGATCATGACCTCAGCTGAAATCAAGAGTCACATGCTTAACCAACTGAGCCACCCAGGTGCCCTGAAATATTTTATTTTGAATACATTTCATCTAATATTTTTATCTGTTACAAAAGAGATAAGTCCAAAAAATGAATTTTCCAGGCATTAGTGTAAATTCACTTAGCAGTATATCCAACATTCGTCTAGGTGACCTTCAAAACTCTATGAGTCAGCAACAGCCTTTTACTCTCCCTCTCCCCCTTTTGGAACTGGAACTTCTGCAACAATGACCCAATGCCTGCCCCACCTCTGTATGGCAAGACCACTGGGGGCAAAGAGCTTGCCTCTCATTTCACAAGTCCACAGATACAGAAATATTGTGCTCCAGTGTGACCATCCTTTACATCTGTTTTAGATCATTTAGATGATTAAGATTTGTGACTTTAAGCTAATGAGATTTTGAGGAGGAGACAGAGTTGAGCTGATACTGTATTATGAGACTTTCAAGGAACCCTGGAAGTGGGTGAGTGTATTTTGCATGTGGGATGAATATGAATCTTTAAGGACTGGAGAGTGGGCCATTGTAGCCAGAATCCTAAGATCACCCCCAAGATTCCGACCCCTAGTGTATATGCACTTTTTGCTAGTTATTCAAACGAACACTAAGCTAGGTGCTACCTCAAGAGATTTAGCAGATTTAAGTAGGGTCCCAAATCAGCTGGTCTTAAAATAGGGAAATATCCAGAAAATAACCCCGCCCTTAAATCTGGGTCTAGAGGTCAAAGACCAAGCCGTTAGAGAGACTCAGTGTGAGAAAGTTCAATACTAACACAATGCTAAGATTCTTCCTGGCTGGTTTTGGAGCTGGAGGAGGCCATGTGACAAGTCACAGGAAGCCTCTTGGAACAGTAAACAGCTCCCAGCTGAGAGCTGGCAGGGAGTCAGCAACCTCCATTCTGTATCCATAGAAAACTGAGTTCTTCCAATAATCTAAATGAGAATGGAAATGGATCCTTGCTGAGAGTCTTCAGCTGAGAACTCACCTGGACTGAACCCTTGAGTTTTAGCTGTTTAGACCTTAAGCAGAAAACCCAACCATACCATGCTAAACACTATGCTAAAACTTCTGACCTACAAAACTGTGAGTTAATAAATGGGTGTTGTTTTAAGCCATTATGTTTGCAAAAAAATTTTTTTACACAATAACAGAAAATGAACACACTTTGTAAAGCCTATCTACAACTGAACCTTCAACAAAGCATTATCTGAAATGTACAAACATTAGAATCACTCCTTATATATCAGGAACACTGGTATAAAATCCAGGGATGACAGGTGCAACCAACAATATGCTGGTGGTTCTGCTCCAAGGAGAACATGAAATTAAAAATCCGAGGGTAGCAAAAGAAGAAATAAAATCGTCATTATTTGCATATTCCCAGCACAGACAACTTCCCTAAATCAACAGCGGTATTTTTAAGAAATAGCAACTTTTGGCTAGCTGCTGGATATAGTATCTATCTTTAAAAGTCTAATCCATTTCTTTATACCAAACACAGGCAAATAAAAAATGTAACTAAAGAGACACCAAATTACCCTATTACCCTCCATGGGGTTGTAACAATGTAGCTTCTCTCTTCTCTTTGGGGCTGGCCAACAAATGTGCTTTTGGATCTATGCTAATCTGATACATGATCATAATTTCTCAATATGTTTTAAAAATTTATCGAAGTATCATTACATACAATAAAATCACAGATCTCGGGTGTACTCTTAAATGAGTTCTGACAAATGCATAGACTTGTGAGCAACACTCTTAGAACATTACATTGCAGTTCCATTAGGTTCTTACTGGTTCTCTTGCCTTGAGGGAATTGCTGTATCTAACCACACAAATTAATTTCGTCTGTTTTTAAAAGTCATAAAAATAGATCTCTCTAGTATGCACTTTTTTTGGTGTCTATATTCTTAAGCTGAGCATTTTTTTTTAAACAGATTTTATTTATTTGACAGACAGAGATCACAAGTAGGCAGAGAGGCAGGCAGAGAGAGAGGAGGAAGCAGGCTTCCCGCTGAGCAGAGAGCCTGATGCAGGGCTCCATCCCCGCACCCTGGGATCATGACCTGAGCCAAAGGCAGAGGCTTTTTAAGCCACTGAGCCACCCAGGCACCCAAGCTGAGCAGATTTTCATTGACATTCATCTGATTGCTGAGTGTGTACTTCCTTCTTTTACATTTTTGAGTAATGTCCATTGTATTACTATAATACGGTTCATTCTAAACATTCACCTATTTTGAATAAAGCTGCTATAAACATTCTGGTACAAGTCTTTTTGTAGACCTATGTTGCTATTTCTCTTGGGAAAATGCCATTTGTTGAAAAAGTCTTTAATTTCCTCTGCTATATTACATTTAGTGCATTTATTCAAAAGCGTTTGACCATGTATTTGCATCTGTTTCTGGACCCCCTACTCTCTTCCACTGATGAATTTGTTTGGCCTTACACAAACACCATGCTCATTATTCTAGCTTGAAACTACCTCAAAAAGTAATTACATTTCTTTTAAATGTAATTTTCCTCTGCAATGTGCTTCTATGACTATTCATACACTATTGATACAAATTTAGAGAATGAAACAGTTTCCTTGAAAGAAAGTCTTTGTTGTTATTAAGGGGACTTACTTCCAAGACTAACCCAGAGTACTTGTAAGTAGTCCCATTAATGAGACAAAGTATCTGGAGGACTGGTTTAATTTTCTGAGACATTCTTGTTGGGATTATATGGTAGGAAGGTATGGGATTATGATAATCACATAGCTTCTTATTATATCATAATTTCTTAAATGCCATTAAGTACATTAATAATAAAAATTTTAAATTAATATCTAGGGTTCCATAACATAATACTATATGTCAGCTGTACTTGAAAAAAAATATATGATATATATAATTGATTCTATATATATATGGTTCCATACATATATAATATATTATATATATGTTTCCAAATTTCTGAGTGCCCTTCCTGAAGCTGCTGTATGGTTTTATCTCAGATGTGTTAACAATGGACACTTTGTTTTACTTCTTAGTTCCAAATTTTTGTTCCTTCCGCTACGGATTATCTCTCCTCTTGCATTTCTGCAATGTCATAATAACTGCACAGCGCACGTGTCTGAGCCTCACAATGGTAGCCATGGTGAACAGCACAGATGCTCATGGTTTGGCCAACACCACCACAGGGGAACACCTGGATCACAGTAAGGTACATAAAAAATATTGTCTATAGTTACAAGTTTAAAATCCTCTCTTGCTAATTGATTTGTGTGGCAATCGAATGTTACCATAATTGATGCAACAGTAATCACTAGAAAAAGAAGTTCAAGTCTTTATCTACCTTGCTAGGTAACATAGTTAGTTAGTAACCTAACTAAACATGCCCCATGATTACAGCATGCCTTATATTTGTGAAGGGCTTTGTTATATTAATCCTTCTATGTGAAGAGGAATAAAAATCAAGCATCAGGGTTCCTAGAATTAAGGAGTTTGGATAAGAGAAAAGAAGAGAAAACATTTCAAACCAGAGTGGAAGTAAAGACACATTGTTTCTTTACTTTTAAAAGTTTTTGAGTATGTGGTATATTTACATGTTTCTCTAATTTCATCTCTGGAAGGTAATGGGTTGCTACTTATCAGAAGACGTAGAATAGGAAAAAAATGGAAACGAATGGGAAGAATATTTTTTCATTCTACTCTTCCCATGTTCTGTTACGAATGCACAGGCAAGCATGAGCAGTTTCTTATTTTTACCTTTTTTACATTAAAAATAACACTTTATATGCAATGTATGGCACCTTAATTTTTTTTCATAATCAACAGAACCAGGATTAGATATGACACATATGTAGGAATTCCCATACATGGAATTTAAAATAACTATAATCAATAATTTAAGGCTCTAATGGAAAAAGGTGACAACACATAACACCAGATGGGTAGTATCAGTAGAGATGGAGACTATGAGAATGAATAAAAAAGAAACAGAAATCAAGGCAACTGTAACATAAAGAATGTTTTGACATGCTCCTAAGTACTCTCAACATAGCTGAGGGAAGAATCAATGAACTTTAATAGGGGTCAATAGAAACTTCTCAAGCTGAAATGAAAGAGAATGGAGGAGTTGGGAGGGAAACTTAAGAGACTATGCCAGAATTGTGGAGAATATCAACAGGTATAGGGGCACCTGGGTGGCTCAGTTGGTAAGCATCAGACTCCTGCTTTTGGCTCAGGTCATGATCTCCCAGTCATGAGATTTGGCCCCATGCCAGACTCCACACTCAGTAGGGAGTCTGCTTGTGATTCTCTCCCACTCCCTTCGCCCTTCCTCCACCCTCTCTCTCAAATATATCTTTAAAAAAGTGGGGGCATAATATAAATGGCTAGAATACCTGAAAAAGAAGACAGAGAGACTGGCAAGAAGTAATATCTGAAAAATCAATGGCTGAGAACTTTCCAAAATTACTAGACAACCAAACCACAAATCCAAGAAGCTCAGAGAACACCAAACAGGACACTAAAAGATAATAATTAACAAGAAAAACCAAGCAGACATACTTATTTACGCTGCAGAAAACCAAAACAAAGAGAATATCCTGAATGAAGCCAGAGGGGAAAATACCTAATAAGGGTAAGAATTACAGAAGACTTCTTATCAGAAACCATTCAAATGAAGAAACAGAAAATACTCTTTCAGGTGTTGAAAGAAAAAGAATCTGCCAAGTTAGAATTCTCTATCCAATGAAATTACCGATAGACTATTTCAGACAAATAAAAACCGAGGTAATTTATTGCCAACAGGCCTGCCGTAAAAGAAATGTTAAAAGATGGCAGATTTTAATCCAACTGTAACAACTTTATTCATTTATTTTAAGAGAGAGAGCACCTGTGAGCAGATGGGGGGGAGAGGCAAAAGGAGAGAAGGAGAGAGAATCTTAAGCAGGCTCCACACCCAGCATGGAACCCAACCCAGGCCTCAATCTCACGACCCTGAGATCATGACCTGAGCCTAAATCAAGAGCTGGACCCTTAGCTGGCTGAGCCATCCAAGCACCCCTCAATAATCACTTTATTTTTACTTATTTTTTTATAAAGATTCTTATTTATTTATTTCAGAGACAGAGCAGGCTGGGACAGGGCAGAAGAGGGGAGAGAGAAACTCAAGTAGACTGCGTGCTGAGTGCAGAGCCCCATGCGGGACTTGAACCCACAACCCTGACATAAGACCTAAGCTGAAACCAATAAATATGTTCATCAGTAGATAGATATGCATCAACTATGGTACCTCCATAAAACAGAGTATGACTTAGCACTAAACAGAAATGAACTAGTGACACACAGAACAACATGGATGAAACTCAAAATAAGTATGTTGAGTGTAATAATCTATATACATAGTACATGACTCCATTTATAAAAAAAACTTCCAGAAAATGAAAATGATGTCATAGCGACAGGCAGATGAGTGTTGGGAGAAAAGGAGGGAGGAATTATAAAAGTAAGGCAACTACTGAAGGTAGACAATGCATTCATTGCCTTTATTGTGGTGATGGTTTTGTGAGCATACACAAATTTAAATATTTGTCAAGTTGTATCCTTTATAATGTTATAAAGATTAAATATGAAGTTCACTGTGTCACTTGTCCCTCAAAAATCTTTTGAATCTTTTAATCCAAACTTTCCTTTGAATTATATTCTTTATTTGGTTTCACTATTGAGAACCATGTTCCAGAGATATATCTACTCCAGGGGCCATGTACTGAATCCTTCACCATAGCAAAAAAGGAGGGCACTCGAGCTGTGGAGGTCCTATAGAGGCTCCCTCTGTAATGCAGGGAAACTGATATCCTTCAAATGTGAGTCACAGAAAAGGAATTCTCTTTGCTGCCATGCAAAGGCACTAGATGAAAAAAATGAGAAAATATAGCATGTAATTATTCCCAAATATGAAGACTCACCAGAAAACTCTTTCCAAAGAGCAGATCTAAATTGTAACCTGAAATTACAAAAGGAACCTAAAAGCTCATGAAACAATCATAGGAACGGAAGGAGTCACCACAGGGAAGAACATACAGCAGCTCAAAGCCAAGATGGTCAGGCTTATGGAAAAACAAGACATTTAGAACATTTTAGAAAAGAAGAGACACCAAACCAAAAAAAATAAGAGAGAAATAGCCTTCTCCCTTCACTGTTTCATCCAACCATTTCCAGTTCAGCCCATGATCATCTTTTTGTGATTTGATCTATCACTATTTCCTCTCTCTGGGAGTAGCCTGGATGTGGGGGAATGTTGTTTTGTGGATGAGGTTAACTTACTGGAGGAGTAAGAGGACAAGAAAAGGCAAGAGGACATTCATGATTGCAGTGGGTGTAGTACTCTACAGAAGGGCTGACGTGCAGTGTGGCAATGTTCCGGAAACAAGTAATAAATGTCCATGCTGTCCTGGGGCCACAGAGGGTGCTCTCAATGGCAAGGACTTCACATTATAGTTGAAAACGCCACTGTTACATGACAGTACACACAGGAGAAGATGTGTCGAAGGAACAGCAAGGATCCCATGATGAAAATGAGGCAGAGGGGAGCTTGTGGGCTGGTAGAGCAGGTCCCCTGCATCTCTATCACAGTAATTCACAGGATGTAGAGTGGCTCCATGTGTCTCCTTGTTTCTTTCAGAACCCCGTGTATAACTGGAACCCCCAAATCCAGGGCTTCATCTTCAGTTCCATCTTCTATGGTGCACTCATCACCCAAATTCCTGCTGGATACTTGTCTGAAAAATACTCCATCAAGAAAATGATTGGCTTTGCATTCCTCCTCAGCTCTCTGCTTAGCCTGTTAATGCCAATGGCAGCTGAAGGTGGAGAAGCTTTCCTCCTGGCATGCCGGGTAGCCCAGGGAGCAGCCCAGGTATTCAGATACTGCAAATCCTGAGCAGGGTTTAAGCGCACAGAAAGTATCAGAAATCAAATGTTGCATCCTTCTGATTGCAGGGGTTGATATCCATAGCTCAGCATGTCGTGTGGGTCAAGTGGGCTCCTCCCTTGGAACGAGGCCGACTTACCTCCCTGAGTCTATCAGGTAATGACGTAAGGCATAGAGTGTTTGAATCCTGCTACCATGTCATTCTGTCACGTTCTCCTTGACCTGTGTCTTTTCAAGTGTCTGGGGCTTTGGAAACCATCTGTTCCAGCATCTTTGTTTTAAATATATGGAGACTGTCTAAAGAAAGACCTTCTTTAGGTCTTTTTTATTTTTCTTAGGAAAAATATTTCATTCTTTTCTGCTTTACATTCAGTATTCTGCTTTATGAATGTATTTCTTTGGAAATTGTTTATTGCTACCATGAGGCTGTGTTATCTCTATTCTCAGATGCTTATGTTCCTTAGGGGTGTTCTTTGTGCCCTCTGATTAGGAATTCTGTTGGGGTCCTTCATTGTTCTGCTTGTGACTGGATTCATCTGCCAATCCCTGGGCTGGCCCATGGCCTTCTACATTTTTGGTAAGTCTCTTTCTATAACATCCCAGTCATTATTCAGAATTGAAAAAAAAAATTAAAAGTAAAAACTATCAGGTAATAATTTATATAAAGCTAATGACACTTAAAATCATGAACCTCATTGAAAGAGAGAAGGCAACATTCATTAATTTCACATTACAAGCAGAATTATTTATGTGTTATTGTACATAAGCTCTGCAATTCTATCATGTAGGTACTAGAGATCCATACCCCTTATAGGAAACCCTTGAGAAAAGGGATGAGCCACTACTGTTCATAAAAAGGAGCATACAGACTGAAGCGATGCTACGAAGGAGTTGTCAGGGAAGACCCCCCAATCTCACTCAACTCTCTTCCTTACCTTCTTCTCAGGCTGCTTGCCAAATCAATTTAGAAAGCAGAAAGCACAAGCACCTGGTGATGTTCCTTCAAGCCAGCCATCTGTGACCAAAGTAGGATACAGAAGGGTGAACAGTGGGTCTAGAGGGACAAACAAAGACACCCAATGCACATGGCAAAGCCACAATGTGGAAACACGCCTCGAGTCCTCCAGATTCCATTGCTCTTCATCACTAGATTAGTCATCAGTAGTAAGTGATGATGAGTATAGTGACAGTACCCAAACCCTGCACCAGGAAGGGGGCCGAAAGAACTGGGACTGTCTAGCTTGGGAGAAAAAGCATGCACAGAAGAAAAATGCACACCTGCTCTGTATTACAAAATTAAAAGTAATCAGAGTAATAACAGGAAGCTGAGGTTTGTGCTCCTTGAAAGACAAGCTCGATAATTAATGCTGCCCATCAGCGCTGATCAGAGGCTGGATGACCTCCAACACACATGGCATATTCATATTCCAATGTCATAAACATGTGCACAGTGACAAAGGTCATCTGCTGTTCTCCCGGGTGGCTCCATGAAGCTCAGAGAGAGGCACTATTCGTTGTCCTGGGTCAGCAGCTTTCCCATGAACTGCCTCAGATGGAGGCACCTGGAATGGGGGAAAGGCTTAGAGGGTAGCAGGGTAGGGATTTAGGCATCTGCCTCCACAAGTCTTTATGGTAAGGCATCACACCATGCCCACAGAGGCCAAATGGCTGGTCCCGGTTTCATCTGAAAGTTCTTCTCAATCTTTATTTATTCTTCCCCATAAATAATAATAATAATAATTAATAAATAAATTAGATCCACACCATTTTAAAGAACAAAATAACGTCTGCTTTCGAGCAGCTTCTAATTGCTGGAGAAAGGCTCCCAGAAGAGCAAATGGGATCATAAACTCACATTTGTGCTTAAAACAGCTGTCCAGCCTGCTAAGTTTCCCTCCACAAGGACTATTTTGAACTTCTCAAAACTTCTCTAGTCTCCTCAAGTCTCGAAAATGGCTCCCTTTTGCCTGCCTTCTCTCTCATGTCACCTCTCTTTGAACAGTGGAAATTATTGCTCATCCTGTTCTTACCTACTACCCCATCCTTCCAGACCTCTCAACTTCTGACTTGTGTCTGACCCATTCTGCCATTGAGACATTAATTTATTTGTGAGTATGTGAGAGAAAGCACAAACAGGGGGAGCAGCGGGCAGAGGGGAAAAGCAGACTCTCCTCTGAGCAAGGAGTCTGATATGGGACTTGATCCCAGGACCCTGGGATCATGACCTGAGCCAAAGGCAGAAGTTAAACTGACTGAGCCACATATGTGTCTCATCATCAAGATACCTCTTGACGGGACGCCTGGGTGGCTCAGTGGGTTAAGCCGCTGCCTTCGGCTCAGGTCATGATCTCGGGGTCCTGGGATCGAGTCCCGCATCGGGCTCTCTGCTCAGCCGGGAGCCTGCTTCCCTCTCTCTCTCTCTCTATCTGCCTCTCCATCTACTTGTGATTCCTCTATGTCAAATAAATAAATAAAACCTTTAAAAAAAAAAAAAAAAAGATACCTCTTGACAAGATCATTTGTGGCTTCACTCAGAGCTGCCCTGATTCCACGCTGCGCCCATTCTTGGCCCCCTCCAGCCAGGCCCTCTGTGTTGTCTGTGGGGTCAAGATTATATACTCTCCAGAGCCCATGTCCATCACTCCTAGTCATCACTCCCAGAAGTTTTAGCTCAAAAACCACCAAGGCTTTTCAGACTTCTCAGTACTCTTCAGCACATCCACTGAATTTAGACTTGGCCAATGAGGGGCAGGCAAAACTGCTTGCAGATGTAAATGGAGTATGATGGGGAAGACAAGAATTTCGACAAATAACTAACTGAAACTTCTAATGGTATGGGAATCAGCTCTGGGTAGGTCAAGCCTCAGACCACAGTGACCAGGGATTTGTGATCAGTAGAATCTAAGAATCCTTATTTTAAACCTCATTCTTCCTCAGGTTTCTTTAAAAAATTTTTGTCTTACATTTTCTGTAGTTTGAATATAATATGCCTTAGTGTGAATTTTTTTGTATTTACCCTTTTGGTGTTCTCTTGAGTTTCCTGTCTCTGTGGTTTGGCATCTATCATTAATTTTGGAAGACTCTAACAATCCTTCAAATATTTCTCCCATTCTTTCTCTTTCTTCTCCTTCTGATAGTACCATATGTATATATTACACCTTTCGTAATTGTCCCATAATTCTTGGATACCTGTCATTTTTATTCTTTGCAATTCAGTTTTGGAAATTTCTACAGACATTTCTTCAAGCTCAGTTTTGCAGTTCAGTTTTGGAAATTTCTACAGACATTTCTTCAAGCTCAGTGATTCCTTCCTTGGTCATGCCTAGTCTATTGATGAGCTCACTAAAGGCATTTTTCATTTCTAGATTAGTGTTTTTCATTTCTAGCATTTCCTGTTGATTTTATTCTTAAGAGTTTTTATCTGTCTGCTTATGTGAATCATATACTCTTGTGTGTTGTCCCATTTTTTATAAGAGCTCTTAGCAATATAATCATGGTTGTTTGAAATTCTTGATTTGATAATTCCAACATCTCTGCATTTCTGAATCAGTCCCAGGGCTTGCTGTCTTCAAACTATATTTTTTTGTCTTTTGGGAAACCTTGTGATTTTTTTGTTGTTGAAAGCTCCATAAGATGTACTGGATAAGAGGAATGGAAACAGTCTTTCAATGTGAGGTTTTATGTTTACCTGGCTTTGCTAGGGGTTAGACATTGCTTATTGTGTTATAGCTCTAGTTTCAGAGATAATAATTCCCTCTTTTTTTTTTTTTAACAGTATTCTTAAATGAGGTTTGACACATGCAGTTTTTCCATTTGTATTCCCATTTTTATACAGGGAAACTGCTGATGTGGTGGTAAGGTGATTGTGGGGAAGACAGTGTTCTATGGTCTTATGGTTACTCTCAGTCTTTTGGTAAGCCTGTGCCTCTGGGCTTCGCCTTCAGAAATCCTTCCCGGTATGCTCCCCATTAGGTAAGACAGGAAGGCCGGAGGGAGTAGCAGTTGAGTATTTCCTCTCAGGTAAGCTGGTTAGACTCTGGTAGAAGTTTCCCTTCATAGCAGGCTTTGTTAAGAACAGAATGCTCTAGGCATAATTCAAAACAGCCACTTTTCCTTTCTCCTGCTAAAAGGATGTAGGAATTTTTGTTTGATCTTCACTGTGAGAACCTGGCTAGGTCTCCTAAAGGTAGAACTCTCAAAAGTATGAGGATCCCTCCAGGATTCCCCCCACTCCAGATTTTTTTAACTCTCAAACTTGTCCACACAGCCTACTGCTTAATTGCCAGGATTAATCAATTCCCAGGCTTTCTTACCCTGGTACTTGTTCCCATGCAGTTTTCTGCTTCCGGGCTTCTGTTCCAGGAAGTTGTGAGTCTCTGCATCCAATTTTGGGTACAGTAATTTGTCCTATGGCCTCAATTTTCTGAGATCAAAGAAGAGTTGTTGATTTTTACTTTGTTCAACATTTTTCTTATCATGAGGATGACTATCCAGTTCCTTAAATGCTGGGTAAGAAACCAGAAGTTTCTCTCCAGGTCATTTTGAAGTTACATTTTTGTCAACATAGGATAAGGAGACACACTTTAAGTTTCTTAATAAATCTGTAACTTAAACATTCATGTGGATTTCCATGTCTCGTCTTGCCCTAGGCCTCACAAATGTTAGAGCTGGTCAAACCTCCATGCCCATAAGCCAGATGGAAGTTCTCCAGTCCACATCTGACCTGAGCTCTCAATCACATCTATCACCAGTGATGCCTATGCCTCGTGCCCTGGACCCTGTTCTTCTGGCCATCTGTCTCATCCTTTTGTAAACTCATCCTCTTCTACCCCATTAACTCTTGTCTTTCCTCAAAGCTCTGCCCCAGGCTGCTCCTCAACAACTCTACTCCAGCTCTAAAAATATAATTCATGCTAAGTGTCAATTACCACTTATTAACCGTGTGTCCTGGGGCAAGGATGGGACCTTTCTGAACATCTGTATTCTCATTTGGAAAAGTTCCTGAGTCGACTGAAATAATATATTAAAATGTACATATTACACATGTATTTATTAGATAGTAACCTCTCTCCATTTACGTTTTGCCTTGGGACTGGGTACTCAGGTCACAGAATGACATGGAAAGAGTATATGGTAGAAATATCCTTTTAATGCTGTTGAAAAGAGTGTTGTAAAAGTCTAAGATCTTACAGTGGTTCCAGGTTTCCACATGGTCTGGTCCTATCACCTCTTGTCCTCAACCTTTCCCGCCATCCCCTTGTTTCCTCTCCAGACACACTGGCCTCATGACCTCATGATCTCTGCTCTGTCTGGAATGTCCTTGCCCCATATCTATGTCCCAGCCTTTACTGAGCATGACACTCCCCACCCCACCCCTGCCCCCATAACTTCTCTCCATAGCTCTTATCACTGACATTTAATACCTTTTACTTATTTACTTTTCAGTCATCCCTTTCTCATCCACGAGAAAGTAAACTCTATGAAGACAGAATTTTTGTGTTTTATTCATTGCTACATCCCCAGCATATAAAACAGTGAATGGTACAATCATGAGCATTTAATCAATATTTGTCAAGAGTGACTGGGTAGTACATACTCCCTGGTCCTAACACATGATTCTTCCCAGAGGACTTGTATAATCCCCCCAGCCTGGGCTGAATCTTAAGAGCATGGCCAAGATGTAGCTCTCAAAGGTAAGTGATTGTCAAGCCCTGTGAGGGCTCAGCTGTGCCATATTCTCACAGTGGAAACATACTGGGAAACTAAAAAGATGAAGGCCTAAGAGCAGGGAGTCCCACTATGATGACTGAAGGGATACAGAGTCTTGAACAGGAGAGGCTAGAGGGCTTCCCATGCTCTCTGCAAAACTCGCAGTGTAAGCAGAGGGAGCTGCAGATCCAGAGAGGACTGTCAAAAACATAAGCCTTGTTGCAAAGTTCTAAAGAAGAGGAGGTCCAGGTTCTCTGATTGATAATGACAAATGCCAATTTGGGAAAGAAACTTACTACAGACAGAAGCAATTTCGATTCTAACCTGTCCTGCTTTGATAGGTGCTTGTGGCTGTGCCCTAAGTCTTCTCTGGTTTGTTCTGTTCTATGACGACCCAAAGGACCACCCATGTATAAGCATCAGTGAGAAGGAATACATCTTGTCCTCCCTCAGCCAGCAGGTAGAACACAGATGCTCCACTGTGGTATCTCCCAGATTCTGTGACAAATGAAACCATGTTCCCACTTGTCCTAATGTGCTAACAGTTAAACAGGGTTTGTTTTTTGTTTTTGTTTTGCTTCCAGGTCAGCTCAAGGACACAGTCTTTGCCGATCAAAGCTATGATTAAGTCTCTCCCAGTCTGGGCCATTGCTTTAGGTTCCTTTGCTTTTCACTGGACAAATAACATCATGGTTTTTTACACTCCAACATTTATCAACTCCAAGCTTCGTGTGAATATAAAAGAAGTAAGTCAATCTGTGTTCTCTTTTTAACTTTATGAAGGACTCTGCTCATTTCTTTGTTTCTTATGACTCTAATCCAAGCTCTTGTTCGCCCCTACACTGTTTAGCTGTATTGGAAACTCAATTCTTTCCAATTCTTATGTTAACGTTTCCCAGAACAAAGGGCTTAGGCACAGTATCTGGCCCTTCCACAACAGGCACACTCATGTTCCCACAGGTTCCCTACCTCCCATTCACTGCATGATCACTCTAATTAGTATTAGTTAAGGCTCAACACCATCATTCCCTACAGAGACTGGGATCCTTCCATGACATCCTTCCCAGCTCACAACCAATCTATTTCCTGGGATAAGGCAACACGTCCTGATTTGAGAACCCATGACTCGGGTTTTGCTCTGAAAGGATGGGCACTCTCATTGCTTGTCTGACTTGGAAAACCACTCTTCCCTGAATATTATGTTCAAGACCATAATAACCAAAAAGACCCCTATAGAAATGGAATGCCCAAAGTGCCATGCATTAGCCAACCTCCAGTAATCCAGCCTCAGGGCCAAGTGCTCTCTGATTCAGTGTCATTCTTCACGAGATCATGGATGGTTTGAAAGGATTCACAGCAGTGGTTCAAAACAAGCACCATACGAATGTCTGTAATCGCTGTCATTACTAGCTCTACCCCCTTGCCTAGGGCCTGCAGTCCCCATTCCCGACTATAGTCTTCCGATCTTGATGCTCCAGTACTTTCAGGTGCTGTGACACTAGGAAGAGAACACCGGACAGACTCTGACAACTCTTCCTGACCCCAGAACTGTTTTCCTCTTTCTTATGGGTGATTTGGCCCCAAGTGGGAATCCTGAGGTTGCACGTTGATGGCTGCTTGTACGGCAATTACAAATTTTCAGTACTTAATTTTAGTGTCGGGTTGACTCTACCTATCATACTCACCCTCATATTAATGTTTACTTCCCAGAACGGGCTGCTGTCAGCCCTCCCCTCTTTGTTTGCCTGGAGCTTTGGTATCCTAGCAGGTCACCTGACAGACTTCTTCCTGTCCAGGAATATTCTCCGCTTAGTTACCATCCGGAAACTCTTCAACACACTAGGTAAGGAACAGCCGGGATGTTCAAGCACCTTGCGGCCCATTGCCCAATCTTTGGGATGCCCCTAACTGTGGGGTCTGAATCCCTCCCCAGGACTTCTCCTGCCTCCCTTCTTCAGCATGTGCCTGCTCTACTGGAGTTTCAGCTTCTCTAGCATTACCATCTTCCTGATACTTGCCAGTTCAACAGGAGCCTTCTGCATGGCCGGAGTACTCATAAATGGCTTGGATATTGCTCCCAGGTAGGGTTTTACAAATCTCTTTCCTGCACCTCAGCTCTTGAGAGTGTTTTAAGAATACAACTATTTCTTGTTTGTGGCCAGCAGGCCAAAATGTTTCCAGAAGTAGCATCAATATAGTTCATTCATATAGTGTAAGTAATCATTAGATACCTAATGGTAATATTAATGTTTGCAACTCATACATGCACACACGTGTGTGTGCGTATAGTATAGCCCAGTGATTCAGAGCACAGATTCTAAAGTCAGAAGGTCCAGTTTAATAACAGCATGACCACTCAAACAAATTACTTACCTGCTCTGGGCCTGTTCCACACCTCTAAAATGGGAATGATAAGGGAATGCTTACCTCATAGAGTTATTAGAGGGTGAAATAAGTTAATTTCGGTCAAGTACACAGAATAGTGCCTAGCCCATAGCAAACACTATATATGGGTACCTGCTTCCCATTGCCCTTGTACTGAATGCATGTTTATATATTATGACTCTTCATGACAACACACCAGGGTTGGGTTAAGGAAACTGAAGGTCAGATACTTGTCAGCCTAAGATCTTATCACTGGTTTGGGATCTTACCTGGGAGTTTAATCCAGATCCGTCTGCAAAGATCTCTTGCTTTTACTGGGATGCTTTTTTTTTTTTTTTTTTTTAAAGACACACTAAGTGGGGTACCTGGGTGACTCAGTCATTAAGCTTCTGCCTTTGACTCAGGTCATAATCCCAGAATCCTGGGATCGAGGCCCACATGAGGCTCCCTGCCCAGCAGGAAGCCTGCTTCTCCCTCTCCTACTTCCCATGCTTATGTTCCCTCTCTCTCTGTGTCTCTCTCTGTCAAACAAATAAATAAATAATCCTAAAAAAAAAAAAAAAGATGCACCAAGTGTGACTGATGGAAGCAGCCCGGCCATTTGCATAATTCTGGGGGCACTGTTTACATTATGCTTTATGGGACTAGTAGTCCTGGAGAACACGGATCCAGTAGGAACAGAATTCTCTGAAGTTTAGCAAAGCAGTGGCCGTGGGGTAGAGAGGTGAAATCAACAATGAATAATCTACTTATCTTGATTCTTATAAAGAGTCTTGTTCATTACATCTACACGAGGTGAGTGCCAGAGTAATGAGGACATGAGTTCACTTCTTTTGTTCAGTTCCAAGACCCTTCTTTAAAATGTCCACTAGTATTCTGATTACTTGGAATTATATCAAAATATATAAGGATTATTTGATACAGAAAGCACAGTGTCAACTGAGCCATATGCAGTTTGAAATCAAAAATGTATTCAGAAATAGGGGCGCCTAGGTGGCGCAATCGGTTAAGCACCCGACTCTTGGTTTTGGCTCAGGTCATGATCTCAGGGTACTGGGATCGAGGCCCATGTGGGGCTCCATGATCAGTGCCGAGTCTGCTTGAGATTCTCTCTCCCTCTCTCTCTGCCCCTCCTGCTCATGCTCTCTCTCTCTAAAACAAATAAACACATCTTTAAAAAAATAATGTATACAGAAATAGGGAAAGGAAATTACAAGTAGCTAGGATTTACAGAGTACTTTTTATGTGCCTGTCATGCCCCAGTGTAAATGAGGTATCACCCACATAGTATGGGTGGGGAAGCAAAAGACCAAGAAAAGAATTTATGTAAATCACACAGCAATAAACACTGAGCACTATGTATGTCTGCTTCTGTGGCTGACTATCTGTACTCACTCCATCAACAGGGCTATTTGCTAGCATCTGGTCAGTAGGATGTGAAATCATCTCAATCAGCAATGGCTTGAATTATACAGGGCTTGGTCTGAGTTGCATCATTCCAATGGACCCAAATTCCCTATCAGCTAGGTAATTTTGTAGTCAGAGATACTACAAAGATAAGATACAAACTGGAAAAAATTCTTAGTCTCTCAAGCTAGTTCATCCTCAATCTTTAGGGCATATGTGTGTTATCGATCAACCATACCTATTTGTGTTGCTTAAACTATTGTTTATTAATGGGATGGAGACCAAACTTATTTAAGCAAGACATGTTCCTAATCATATACCTCCCTTGCCTATTACAAACAGCTCCCTTAGAGAATACATTTCTAATTTGTTTTCTCAGGGAAATTCAGTCTTTGTTAGAACTAAAGAGTCTGTCAGGGATTACATAGGTTGGAGCTTACAAAGGTCTGAAAGGAAAAAGAAACACACGTGATTTTATGAAGATATTGTTTGAGAAATAAGATTGAGGGAGACAGAGACCTAAGAATGGAGTGGCTGCCATCACTTTGGTGGGCAGTAAGAGCAGAAAAGCACAGAGAACTCTGAAGAGTTCTGTAATGAAGAAGAACCTGTCATTGCCTTGACATTCTTAAATGGAGGCTCCAAAAAGACTAATTGCTTTTCATTATTTTTAACTGATTGGATGGATTGTATACCCTTGAATTTCCCTCCATAGTAGAGTTCAGACATCAGAATCTTATTTGGGCTCTACTAAATCATAGTATGCCAAAATATGAAATCAATAAAAATTGATTGTCAATAAAATTGAAAGTCTACTTTAATGGTTATTTAAACTTTCAAAATGTCTCTTAGCATGGGCTCTTGCTGCTGAAGGATAAGCCAATTTAGAGCTCATTATTGTCCAGAAAATTATTCTTCATTAGAACAACCTTTGTTTTCGCTCTCCACATCACACTCCACGTTTGAGGACTGAATGGTATGAGGATTAGACCATAAAATGTTACAACCTACTCTCAGATCAGAAGAACTGCTCTACCTTATGGATGAGTAATGGTTTTCAGAGAAATTGTCAAGGCACTCAGGCTTCTTGACACTGAGGATTCTGTTTATTTCTCCAACTACGGAATGAAAGTAAATTTCATAGTAGTAGTAGTAAAATTGCTAAAACTAGAAAGGTAGGGAGGGAGAAATAGAGATCTCTTAAACATAGCCATATGCAAAAGGCACATGGCTTTCAAAGAAGAAATAATAAGACTAGGAGTTGCCTTCTCAAGAGAAAAAAATGAAAGCTAGAAGCCAATCTCTAATATGAAAAAAAGAAAATCCCCATTAATTAGAGGTCTAGAGTTCCTTCAAGAATTAAGGTAATATAAAAATATTTTCAGCCAAATTGTGGGAATTCATCAGCAAAGATCTCCAATGAAAACTTGTTAAATGGGAATTCTTTGGATAGAGGCAAAATAATCACAGATAAAGCATAGAAATTTAGGAACAAATAAAGATAGGTGGAGAGGAAAAAAAATAGAGTAAATCTAGTAATTACTGAATTCACAAAAGGAAAACAATACCTCATAGGATACAAAATATATGTAAATTAAAATGACAGTAAAAAACACAAAAGATGAGATGATACAAATATGTGTCCTGAGGCGCTTTCATTAATGGGAATTTATAAAAATATTAAGTTATGTTAAACTAAAACATATCAAGAATACATGTATTAATCTCTAGGGTAACTATTGAAGGTTAGTAAAAGTGCAAAGGAAATACTTTAAAAAAACAAAAAGAAATCAAGAACATTGTTTAAAAAGGAGCATAAAATAGGTGGAAAAAAAAACAAATGAGAATCATTTTAAGTCAAATGTATCAGGAAAACATAAAATATAAAAGGACTATATCTTCCAAATTTTGAGTTAATCTGAATGGAAATAAAAGCAAAAACAAAATGTAGCAGATTATAAACAAACTAAAGGAAAACAGATCAGCCAATCTAGACTTTAAGGCGAGATGCATTACTAGAAAGAAAGAATTTTTTAAGAATGACTTTAATTCACTAGAAGATATAATATTCTAAATTTCTATGCACCTAGCATTTTACAACTGCAAAGCAAAATTTGAGAAAACTGTTCAACTTCTACATAGGATTGGGCAGCTGAGGATGACTGACATTCTAGCTGGGAAAAATCTGAAAAGACCAAATAAAATGCCAAAAGTAGGGGTGCCTGGCTGGCTCCCTCAATGTAGTGTGTAACTCTTGATCTCAAGATTGTTCAAGATCAAGGTTTTAGCCCCACACTGGTTATAAAGATTACTTTAAAATTTTTTAAAATAAAATAAAATAGCCAAACTATTCACTAAAAGTCATCAGGTAACATCCAAGGCCTATAAGACCAAAGAAACTAGAGGATAGCACCTCTAAGGTGAGCTGACCATTCTCACCACTTTTCCCTGGAGTCATTTGCCAAAAGGCTGTTAATCCAGGTTTGGCCCGGACAAGCCTGCTGCTCTGGATGGAGAAATTAGTGAAGCATTTGGGTTGCACAGGGTTGGAGTGATAACGTTGAAAATTAAAGGAGCTTAAACATAAAGTCAATTTCTTTCTTAGAGACAGTTACTGAATTCTGAAGTTCAATGGGGCAAGTGGCCAAACAAACAAACAAACAAACCCCACAAAACCAAACTAAGCTAAGACCATGAGAAGTATGGCAGTATTTCCTATACTGTATATACCAAGGAGACAAGAACTATCAAACCCTGGAGGGAACCCGTTGGATATACTGAGCACTCCATTAACAACATGGAAGACAATACCTAAGCAACTGGGGGGAAGGGTAACTACAGGTTTTGAGTCTTATCAATACTGAAACCTGGCCTCATCTCAGTTCATTCACTAATTAGATTAAAGTGATCCATTCCCTCCCCTCCAAGTCTATTTATTAGAGAAAAGAGTGAATCTTCTCTTACAAAGCGTAACACATTCTTTTTTTTTTAATTTTTTATTTTTTATAAACATATAATATATTTTTATCCCCAGGGGTACAGGTCTGTGAATCGCCAGGTTTATATACTTCATAGCACTCACCATAGCACATATGTCCCCAATGTCCATAACCCCACCCCTCTTCTCCCAACCCCCTTCCCCCCAGCAACCCTCAGTTTGTTTTGTGAGATTAAGAGTCACTTATTGTCAGCATAACACATTCTTGAAGTCTCTATACATTTTATTAAAAATGTCCTGCATTTAATAAAAATTACTAGGCATGACAAGGGATAGGGCCATGTGGTCAATAACTACAAAATGCATTAGAAATAGTCCTACAACTGAAACAGATTTAAAGTTATCAGGAAGAAAAACTTTGAAATATCTATGATTAATATACCCAGGAAACCAGGGGAAAAACTGAAGAAATGAGAAGAAAAGATAAAGAACTTGACCAGTATTAGAATCTATAAAAACAATCAAATGGAAGTTCTAGAACTGAAAAAAATAAAATATCTGAAACTGAGATCTTAAATAGATTTAATGACAAATTAGCCACGAGAGAAGATACGATTGGTAAATAGAAAGACATCATAAAGAAATATCTAAATTGAAATACACAGGAAAAAAACCAAAAGAGCATAACAGAAATGTGGAATGAAGTAAAAAGGCTAACAAATTTGTACTTCAGTCTCAGAAGGAAAAGAAAGATAAAATGTAACATAAGCAATATTTTAAGAGAATAATCCAAAAGTAATGAGATAGTAAACCACATATACACAAAGCTCTGTAAATTTTTTAAAACATGATGAAATGTAAATTATAATATATAATATATAAGTACATATAATACAAAATATATAACATATATTAATATATAATATAATAACATATACAATATATAATATATATACACATACATACACACACACGTATATATAGTAAGAATGCTAAAAACCAAAGACAAAAAAAATCTTAAAAGGAACTAGGGCAAAAAGGCATGTCACTTTCAAGTAGCAATAATATGCCTGACATCTAACGTTTCAACAGAAACCAAGAAAACCATAAGATAATGATACGAACTCTACAACATGCTAAAAAATAAATAAATGTCAACCTAGAATTTTATGCCTAGTGAAAATATACTTCAAAATCAAAGCAAAATAAAAATGTTTTCCAACAGAGAAACTGTCATTAGTGGATCTTCACTAAAAGAGATACTAAAAGAAAATGTTTGGGTAAAAAGAAATCCCTACTGAAATCTGAATATAATAGAAGGACTGAGGAGCAATCAGGGAGGGTGAATATGTGTGTAATTACAGAGACTATTGATCTGTAAAAACAGCAGAGAGTAACTTGTGAGTTGAAATGCATATCTAAACAAATTGCCTTAAGGAACTAAAATACAGGATGAAATAATGCAAAGAGCAGAAGGGAGATAAACAGAAATGTTAAAATATTAAAATCTTAAAAACTTTCTAAGCTCTGAAATAGAGAAAATACTAGAAGTAAAATTCATAATAAACTTAAGTAAAAAGTACTTGTTATAACATCTTCAATGCTTGAAAAGAACAGTTGAAATAATAGAAGGAAACCATAGAAGGAAAAATAAAATGGATGAATCTAGAAGAAAAAATGGCATATGAGAAAGTTCAAAAAGAAAGTAGTGAACCGATAATCACAAGTATATCAGTAATTATATTAACTTAATATAGATGAAATACTCTAAGTATCAAGATTGTCAAAGTCAAAAATAAAGGAAATTCTGCTCTATGCTGCAAATAAAAGACACACATTAAACATGAGGATATAGCAAGGATGCAATGAAAGAATACAAAGAAGTATTCCAAGCAAACATTAACCGAGAGAAACCTGCAATAACTATGTTAGTACCTGAAAAAAAAGGAATACTACTAGAAATAAAGGGTGTTAATTCATAATGGTGGAGAGAAAAATATCAGAATTCTATGTTTGAATCCAGTAACACAGCTTTAATTTATGTTCATTATGAATTGAAAGAACTCAAAGAACTAGACAAATTTACAATGTAGGAAGAACTTTTCATAACCTCTTTCAAAAGATTGGACAAAAACAGGTAGACAAAATCAGTAAGAATATGGATGACTAGAAAAGCAACAAAAATGAACAGAGTTGACCTGATTGACATATGTGGAAGACCACAGTTCCCTCAACAAGGAGAGAATTTAAGTTATTTTCACTTGCCTATGGGACAGTTGTTGAAATTGGTGATATGCTGGGTCACAGAGCAAGCTGCAATGGATTTAAAACGCTTGAAATTATTCAGAATATATTCTTTGATCACAGTGAACTAAGGTTACCATCAAAAGCAAAAGATACATAACCCCCATTGCTTTGAGACTAATACTTCAGTCAAAGGAATCACAATTGGAATTAGAAAATACTTTGACTAAATCATGATGATGTAGAACATTTCAAAGCATATGGAATGCTTTTAAAATCATGCCCAGAGAGAAATGTATAGCTTTAAACATATGTATTGAAAAGCAGTTAAGTCTTAAACAATAATCGTGTTTCTTATCTCAAGTAGCTAGAAAAACAGCAAATTAACCCTCCCCCCAAATTATGAAGATCAGGACAAAAAATTATACATAAAACCATCAATGCCAAAAGTTGGTTATTTGGAAAATAATAAAAGTAATGAAATAATGAAAACTGATTAAGAAAAATAGGGGCACCTGGGTGGCTCAGTGGGTTAAGCCTCTGCCTTAGGCTCAGGTCATGATCCCAGGGTGCTGGGATCGAGCCCCACATCGGGCCTCCCTTCCACCCTCTCTTTGCCTGCCTCTCTGCCTGCTTGTGATCTCTGTCAAATAAATAAAATCTTTAAAAAAAAAAAAGAAAAGTAGAGAAAAATTATCAGTATCAGTAATGACAGAGTATATTATGGTAAGTTTAGAGTATGAAAAAGAAATAACAGAATATTATGAGCAACTTCCTGCTAGTAAGTCTGACAATTTAGATGAAACTGAAATGTCCATCAACACACATATACACAGTCATAAATATAACTTTTAATATTTTTATGGGGAAAGGGGTTCCTGAAGGCAAATGTGACAGAAGCTCACAAAAGGCATATGTAGCCCAATTCCCACAAAAACCCTAGGGGTCCTATTGCTAAAATGAAAAGGAGAACTATAAATTCTGGGGACAACTGGTGGTTTCTGTACCAATCTACATCTGTCGTTGCTGATAACCATAAATGTTCTTATTTATACATTAGAACACACTCTCCAGCTCCCCCTAAAAATCAGATCAAATTTCCACCCAGTGACCTCATACAACTCAACATGCAGGGATTCTCAGTCCGTATGTCATGCCTCTCTGATTAAGGGACAGAGAAACTAATAGACAAACTATTACCTCCCGTACTGAATAGGTAAAGGCAGAATAGGAATAAAATAGACCTAGGGAAATGAAATGAACAGAACAAAACAAAATAAAAAACCCTCACTCTTGGAAGAAAAGGAAACAGAACCTTTAATGGTAAAATCTGTTGAACAGGAGAGGCAAAGACTGCCCCCCACCCCCATCCCGTGCGCCGGGAGAGAACTAATCTCTTGGTAAGACAGAGATTCTGCTTTCCAAAAGTCACCTCCTTGTTCTCTATGGCTGATGGATTTGGCCCTTACTCTATTGATCATTTTCCATGGTTTTTCCTGCTTTCTGCTGAGCTGGGTTTGGGTACCCAGGACTGGCCACGGACAGCTGCTTGGACGCTAAGCTTCCAGCTTCCTCATCCGTGTACTGGGAGCAATCACTGTGACCAGTAGCTCTGGGACTGTGGGAAGAGACCGGGTGAACAGTGTCCTTTACTTTTGTATTGACTCTAAACCAGTTCCTATCACCAGTAAACATCACCTTGATTTTCTCAACTGGATTCACAGATTTCCTAATTGTGCTGGCTTTCACTCCACTAGGCTCTCACTCTCTCAATTTCTGAATTGTTTTTGCTGTTAAAGCCAACCTTTCTAACTTTGTACTGAAACAGGAAGGTTACCTCCATACACATCATTTTTCAACATTTTAATGGAATTTGAGAAGGGATGCAAAATTCAGGAAATCAACAGTTACCACTCTTAAACCTCATTTTGTTAGGTTGGCTTTTCCTGCAGCATGTGTCTGACTTTATATCTGTGTCTTGTCGTTCTTTTTTGCATAGTTATTATGGATTTCTTAAAGGAATTACAACTTTAATTGGGATGATAGGAGGACTAACTTCTTCTACTCTGTGCGGCGTGATCCTTAATCAGGTAAGAAAGCTCCAGGCATGGGTGATTGCTTTTCTAATATCACTTATACAGAGAAAGAAAGCAATATATACACAAACAATTGTAGATGTGACATCAGCAGGAGATGAGTAATGAGATATTCGCTCACATTAACCTTAGTCAGATCAGGCATCCCTCCAAATCTATAGATAATGTAATTTCTTTCTCATTGTATATCACGTAGTTGTGCTGGGAACATTTTAGTCATTGGTCTTGGGAACAGAAATGAACCTCTGTGAGTTTTTAACAATGAGTGTGTGTCTTGATCCAAATAGGAATTTGGCTAGGTGAATGGTAACATAAGTAACAAGATACAGTTTTGTTAGAAAAGGAATGAAAAATCAGGAGCAAATAGAATTAGAGATCAAAAGCAACCCTTCTCTAAAGGAGCACTGGGTATGGTGCATAAACAATGAATCTTGGAACATTGAAAAAATAAAATAAAATTTTAAAAAATAAATACAAATTAAGCAAAGGCAAAAGAAAGAAAGGAAGTGAGAGAAAGAAAGAAAGAAAGGCCAACTTGTGTTTCAACAAGTGTCCTGGACAAGGTTACCTGAAATCCTTCTCTTAAGGATATTAAAATGCCCTAACAAATTGAAACAATCATTTTCAGTGCATACCTGATCTTGAAAAAGATGTAGAAGAATATTTAAGAGATGAAAAATGAAGGAAGAGCTTGATCCCAGAGAGGTCAAAGCCTGATGAAGCCCTGTGTTCTTCCGGGTGCAATGACCCTTGATGGGCAAGCTGTCGCTTCAGCTGCGATGAACAAACCAAGAATAAGAGATAATATCCCCAAACCACTCATAAGACAAAAACACAAAAAAGTCAGATTGAAAATGCTGGCAAAAATCTGTAATTACAAAGGACTACACCCTCACTTCAGAGTACCATGTAAGTTACAGGCAAACTTGATTTATTTGGAGGAAAAGCTATGAGCTGAGAAGTAGCAATATCTACAAAATTCTTCCACATGCTCCTTATCCCATTACTTGGGCCAAGGAGAGATGGTTTGCATTCACCACTGCCAAATTTCCTAAAGAAGAGCACCTGCCACCATCAGGTTCTATGTATTCATGGTCTCGGAAAGGCAGGAAAGTCACTATAACCATGGAATCCCCCTGGTCCAAGAGACCAGGCTGATTTCTCCTCCTCAGTATAGGGCCCACTCAGCTTGTTCTTCCATTTAATTCACTGGGATGTGCTGAGTGAACTTCCAAAAGTTGTGAGATGAGCTAACTTCTCTGCTGACTTCCACAAGGTGGGAGGAAATATACCTCCAGATGGTCCAAAATTATCTCTGCCCAGTAAATTTGTCTGTCTCAGCCTCAGCTTCAAAGGGAGAGGAAAAACCAAATAAAGACTCTTCTGGAAATCTGGAACAATGAACTAATTTTCACAAAGGTTTAAGGCCCAAATTCAAACTCTATTTTCAACACTGTAAGCCCAGCATTGAATTTCGAGTAGTTTGCAGAGGTCTAGTAGAAGATTTTTCTGGAGAAACTCACCCTAAATTCATACTCTAGGGTTTTCTCAAGCATTAACATTCAGTGAGAATGATTTTACAGTCAATCAAATATCAACAAACACGTGAAGAAAGAAGATGTCATGTGAGAGAAGAATAAAAGAACCTTAGCATCAGATCCTCAGAGTTACTGGAAATCTTTGCAGATGTTTAAAGCCAAAAAGAAGACTGCAAATATAAATAAGAGGCATAAGATCTGACAAAGAACTGAATCTAACCTCTGGCAATTAAAAATAGAAAAGTGGAAATAAAAAATTTCATATGAAATACAGCTAACAAGAGAATTAGTGAAGTTTCGGATTCCACTGATGAGAGTAAGTAATTTGGGCCAATTCTCTTAGTAAAAGCCATTTTACAAGGTTGGAAAAATGTTGAGAGTCTTCTGCGAAGCTTCAGAGAACCAGAGAGATGAAAACTTTAACAGGCAAGATGTAGGAGAAGCCAGGAACTAAAAAGAATTAGGCAAAAGACTACAGGGTATTTTCCACTGGGCTGAGGAAAGCAAATTTTTTGGCAGCTTTTGAGGACTTGCCAAACATGAGGACCCTGATATATTAATTCTTGTTTTAGCCTGAGACCTTCCAAGAGTTGCATGGAAGGAGTAAAGGTGAAGAGAAATACACCAGTCCTCACACAGCCTGCTCTGAGTTGTTTGGGCAGACCGGAACATAGCCAACTTGACCTTAAAGGGCTTCAGACTTACCAGTGTCCCAGAGGAGTCTGAGGAAGCCATCAAAAACAGCACTTTCGGGCAAAGGCATCACCAACCCGACTGTCCCTAGAAATAGTTTTTTTAAGTACAATCTCCTGCACACAACAAAAGATAACCAGGCACGTGAAAGAGACACAGCAAAAGCTGGGAAAACTGGCAGAACAAAGAGCAAACAACTTTGGCAGGAGAACAGGGCCCCCAAAGACAACTGGTACCACCAGCTCGCATACATTGCACAGGGAAGGATAAGTGAGGCTTGGAAGTTTCTGTAGGAGGCTCTGACTACAGGAAGTCACATAGAATATGTGAGGGGAAAAAGAATTAAAACTGAAGTTTAAAAATGGAAAACTGTACAAAAAAAGTTAGGAATTCACTGGATGAATTAGACAGACACAGCAGCACTAACAACCCCAAACCCCAGCAGCCAAAACTATGGAGGTCTGTCTTTCTCAGCTGGTAGATCCATCTCCAGTCAGCCGACGGGCTAACTGGGGAGAGCCCATCTTCTAAGCACTCCCTGTGGCTAAGGCAGAGCAGAGGTGCCTGGGTGGCTCATTTTTTTTTGGAGACGTAGATTAAAAGCTAAGAACATTAAGAACAACTCTATGCTAAAAATCTGGGAAAACTGGATATATATGTTCATTTATGTATAAATTTATACATAAATGAACATATATATGAACATACAAATATATTCGTATTCTAAAAATATGTGTGCATTCAAATTTATATATAAAATGTGTGTATTCAAATCTCAACTCCACTACTTATGAGTTATGAGACCCCAGAAACATTTCTCTAAATCCTGGCGTCTCCAGCTATAAATGGCAAAAATGACACAGAAACCTCATGGGGCTTAGGGGCTTACCAAATCAGATCATGGCTGCAAGTGCCAGATGCTCATGTAGTCAACCCATAACAGAAATTAATATCATTGTTTGTATACCCTTTTAAGTGTTGTCTATCTAACACAATTGGTCAAGAAAAGTATTTACAGGTATATACAATGTAAATGCAGAAGAACAAAGTTACATTATGTACAGAGAACAGACTGTCGGGGGTGGGGAGAGGAATCAAAGTTAGATATTACATCATATAAATATCTAAACCACAGTATCAACCAATATTACAAAATACCTATGGGGGAAAAACACTGAAAATGGTGGAAACTCCATATGAAGAAAACTGCACACCTTTTAAAGCAACACAGTAAAACTATAAGAAGAGGGAGGCATATTAAGTTTTTATGCTGGAGCTCAGGTCCAAATACACACACACACACACACACACACACACACACACAATGAATTCTATTAACTTAAAACTTTTGAAAACTTTATTATTTATCATTAAATTTCTGGGCACATCTTGGTCCTTTTCTTCACTTTCTGTTTGCCAATGACTTGTCAAGCTTGGCATGTTTTAATTAGAGAAATCGCTATAATTAAATATATTTAATGCCTTAGCTGAAGGAAACATATTGTTTTACCTTTTCAAAGTCTACTCTTAATTTCATTTTATTTTTCCAATTTTAATTTTCTTTTTGAATGAGAGAGCAAGTAGGAGTGGAGAGGGGCAGAGGGAGAGGGAGAGAGAGAATCTTAAGCAGGCTCCACACCCAGCATGGAGCCATTTGTGGGGCTTGATCTCACAACCCTGAGATCATGACCTGAGCAGAAATCAAGAGTCAGACTAAGTTTGACTGAGCCACCCAGGCACCTCTACTCTTAATTATATTTTAAATAAAACTGATGATGATTTGATCAAGTTCCAAAAAAATACATTCTGTACGATAAAGCTTCATTTCGAACCAGAGGAGATGGATTTATTTTTTAAAAAAAACATCGTGGGAAGCCCACTTGTAGAAAAATGCAATTATATCTTATTTATATAAAAATACAAAAATACAATTATACTCTGACCCCCAAAATTAATTCTAGATGGTAAAAAATGTAAGTGAAGAAAGGAAACAAAGAAGATACTAAAGTAAAACAAGACTTAGTAATTAGATAAACTTTGGGTTGGACATCCTTCAAAAGCTTGGGACCAGACACCTAAACCCAATCACGATGCATTATACATTTAACTACATAAAATTTAATCTGGGCTGATAAAAAAGGTAAAAAGCAAAATGGTAAACAAATCTCAAACATAATTAAAATTCAATGTCATCTTTGAATATAGATGCAAAATGAAATAAATCACCAGTGTATAGACTCTACCAGCCTATGACACCATGATTAACTAAGGCATTGTCTAGGAAAGTAAAAGTGACTCAGTATTACAAAATCTATTAATGAAACTGATCATACTGGTAGGCTTAAAGAGAAAATGTTATATATAAAGAAAAGGTATTTGATAAATTTTATGCAAAAGCATTGATGGGTGTGTAATTAACTACCAAGATATTCAGATTTATAGCTGCAAAAAGTGAAAAACAATTTAAATGTAAAGAAATAAGTGATGTTTTATAAATTTTATAAATCTAAACTCTGGATTACTAATCAGTCATAAAGGTTATGATATAGCCAAATATTTCTTGATATGCAAACATGTTTATATTTCTAGATAAAAAATCAATGCATTTCTGGCTTCAGCACTATGTACATTATAATGTTAATTTTTTAAGATTTTATTTATTTATTTGTCAGAGAGAGTGAGCACAGACAGACAGAGAGAGTGGCAGGCAGAGGCAGAGGGAGAAGCAGGCTCCCTGCTCAACAGGGAGCCTGATGTGGGACTTGATCCCAGGATGCTGGGATCATGACCTGAGCCGACTCAGGTCACAATGTCAGGGTCCTGGAATCAGAGCCCCATATCTGGCTCTGAGCTCAGTGAGGAGCTGGCTTGTCCCTCTCTCTCTGCTCCTCCCCCCACCCACGTGTTCCCTCTCTCTCTCAAATACATCTTTTTTAAAAATAGAAAGATAAATGATAGTTATCTTTGTAGAGTGAAATCATCAATTTTTTGCTCCTTATGTGTGTTTTTCCATGTCTATTAAGTGACCTGTGTTGAACCTATACTATTTTTAAATTATACTAGAATTGTTACAACATACCTCAAGCCCATCAATTTATAATCACTTTGCACTATAATCCCTCAGGATCCAGAATCTGCCTGGTTTAAAATTTTCTTCCTGATGGCAGTCATTAACGTGATATGCCTACTTTTTTGTCTCGTATTTGGAAAAGCAGAAATTCAGGACTGGGCTAAAGATAGACAAGAACACACGCGCCTCTGAAGGTAAGCAGTGATCAGCTTGAGGTCAGATTTTGAAACTGGGGGTGCAGGATAGGGTGGGATTTAGGGTGATAGGGTGCTAAGGTGGGGAAAAGCTCAGATTTGGCGGAAGAAGGGGACCATGTCAAGTCTAAAACTCTCTGGTGTCCTGATGGGACATTTAGCCCCGAGGAGATGCCGCTCTGGGATTCTGGGGAGAGAGTGGGTCCAGGACGTAGAAATTTGGGAGTCAGGGCCTCTCTAACATTAAGGGTGAGGAGGACAAGGGGACGCTTTTGAGGGGATGGGAAGGACGCTTGATGGAGCAGGAAGAACATTTGAAGAAATGTGCTAGCTCAGAAAAGAAGTGGAAAAGGTGCACCTGAGCACCCCTGGCAAACACTACCAAGGGAGCAAACTGCATGAGGTCTGAGAATCTACCCATGGATTTGACCCTGACTAGAATGAATAATGGAAACAAAGGGTCCACCAAAGGTCGAAAAGAGAATCCAGTATTGTGCCTTCCTTCCGGAAACTCTGTCTGTGGTAAATAAAGAGGAGACATGTCTCTTTGTAGGATTTTCTCAGCGAATACAGAAATAAGAATTGGTCTTGGTAGAATCGCCTCAGTTTGCAAACTCCAGGGAATGAAGGGATCTAGGATTTGCGAGTCAACAGCCGTTAACATCACAGGGAGAGAGAGATTCGGACATACTGTGTACATCCTGATGAGAGAACGGCCACCACCGAGGTCTTTCTGTGAACACCAACTGGGGGCAATCCAGCCTGTAAAGACAGCTACCGTTCTGAAGAAATACACCACGGAATGCAGGAGGCCATGAACTAAATCCTAGGGACAAGGGGGCGCGTGCGTGGCTCAGAGGGTGAAGCACCTGCCTTCACGTCAGGAAGTGATCTCAAATTCTGCGTGTGCGCCGGTTCCAGACTCTCTGGCACGGACGTTCGCCTCTGAATTCTACCTTTCTGAGTCATCTCACGTAATACATGTTTCTTACAAATATTTCACCCACTCTGAGCGCTGCCTCTTTGGCAGGGTTTCAGCCAATCGCTTAAACTTTTGGTGCCCTTACAGCCTGCCTCTTCTGTCATGTGATTTTCTGTCCCCTTCAAGCAGTGTCCTCCGTATCTCTGCGGTCCTCCCACGCCTGCCCCCTGGCCAGCCGCTAGGAACTCCGGTCTGTGGTATATGTGAAATGCTGGTTGTGTTTCCAGGCTCTGGTGAAATCTTTGAAAATGCCTCCATGTTTCATCAGCAGGCACTGGTGAACACGCCGGGCTTTTCTAGTAACTTCTCTCCCGCGGGACTGCGTTGGCCTCACTTTGTAATTTCCCACACAGCCCCCCAGGGGCAATTTCCTGTCTCTTGCTTACCTTGGTGGCCTTTCAGGGAGCGGGGACTCTCTCGGGAGGCGTCTCCCTTGGCCTCCCGCTCTGAGTCTGGGCGCACTGAGAGGAGAACGGAAGGTTTCTTCGACAACCTCCGTGTTTAACAGTTTGCAGCATCGGCGGTGAGGCCCGGGCCCAGGCGGACACGTTGTTCCGGTGGGTCCACCTCAGCCGCGCGTCTTGATTGGAGAAGCTGCCGGGCAAACCGGAAAGGGCGGAGTCTTAGTCACGTGTCCCCCCCCCCCCCCCAGCCCAGAGCGCATGCGGCCAAAGGGCCTGGGCCGCTGAGTGGCAGGCGTCCAGGGGGGTGTCCCGTGCGCGCTGACTAAGCCCCGCAAACCTCGCTGGACCCGAGTCCCTCTCCAGCGAACACCCCAGGAAGGAGCTGAGCTCAGGAGTCCGGCAGGCAGCTGTGAGTTGACTGTCACCTTCTCTTTGGGTCCTTGTCTCGAAATTAGCAAATAGCCCTTGTAGGTGCTGGCGGGAGGTGGCTCCCTGGTTTTCCTTGTTTCCTCTGTTGAAGTTGCCTTTTTAGGGGGTTGGGGAATGTGCCCCGTTGAAGACAGCACAGAACTTTAGATACTGTGGGTACTGCAGGGTGAGCCTTGTCAGTGAGGCTCTCCCGTAGTCTACATAACAAAAAACTGGGCTAGAGAGTCTGCCCATGAAAAGGCAGAGTTCTGTGCGCCTGGAATCTTCGGAAGTTTCGCATGTTATGTGTTGTCCATACGCACGGATTTTATTGGACCGGTAGATCGCGGTGAACGTGTTGGGGTCTGTAAACAGAAGTAGGAGGTACAGTTCTGCAGCTGTCTCTGAAGCCGGGGACAAAGTGAAGCCACTGGAGGGACAGAAAAGGCTCCCCTCGCCAGGGCACTCATGGGTGAACTCGGTCCTGTGGCTTCTCCCTCTGACACTGTCAGCCACCTGGCGTGTCGCCCAGCAGGATACCAAGGACAGTTGGCAGAGTTTAAGCTCCTACAAGCTTTTTGCTTTTTGACTTTTCTTTCCTTTTTTTTTGTTTTTTTTTTGTTTTGTTTTGTTTTTTTAATTTTAATCCCAGTAGAGTTAGCATCGAGGTTGTATTAGTTTCAGGTGTACAAAGAGTGGTTGCAGACTTCTCTGTATTACTCCCACAAGCTTTGGAGTTGACTGTGTCAGCCAGTTAGGGCAGCCCCCCCCCCCCCCTTGCCACCATCCAGGAGTCAGAGCTCACACCGAGGGGAAAGCAGGGAAAGAAGAGTTCCTGGGGATTCATGGTTTCTTTACCGTCGTTACTTCATCTACAGATGTTTAGTGGACAGCTGAAGTAGGGATTTGGATTTGTTTCCCAAGCCAGTGAGTTTTAACCACGTCATTTTTTTTAGAAAATACTTCACATTTGTTCCTCTGACTTAAAATACCAACTTTTGGTAAAATAAACTTCTATGTATTTATATGTGTTTTGGGGCTTAATATATAGTTTAAGATCTGTTGCTCCTGGGACCTGTTGTGTAATATATTGATGGGTCTAAATTTTTAATATATGTAAATACCAGACCAATCAAACATTTTTCATTTGTATTTTTGAAGATGATACTGTGTAATATCAGCTGTTTATTCTCCTGGGAAAATTTATAATCATTGGGCCATTTTAATAAAGATTGAACTGCAGTATTTAAATGGCACCAAATTGCAATTTATTTGCATTAGATTGCACTAAATCTGTTTGGGAGAAACTAAGTTCCCTGTACCAGCACATTCTCCCTTAAGAGTGGATAGCGTGACCGCCCCCCCGCCCCATGATGAATATGGGTTCAGTTTTTGAGTCCAGTGCTGCACTTTGCTACCTGTACTTAGTATACATTTCTTAACAAAATTTTATTTATATTTCCTGAATGTGTTTTTTATTTATTGTAATTTCTTACATATTTGGGCTGGGATGTAGGGAAGGTATTGTTTGAATATATTTATTTTTTAACTGAAAAATTTAACCTGTAGCTAAGCTATCTCCTTTGGATGGTTTGGGAGTTAATTCTCTAGTTTCTAGGTAGATAATCATGTCATTTACAAAAATAATAATTTTCTTTCCTTCCTTTTGATATTTTATCTTTTTCCCCCCTTCCGGACTCATGGCCCTTAGAATTTCCAGAAAAAATTTAAATAATGGGTTAATGTTAGTATTCTTTTATTCTTTATGCCTTTAAATGCATATACTCTAGTTTTATTCTTTTTTCAATATTTTATTTATTTATTTGAGAGAGAGAGTGAGCATGAGCAGAAGGAGGGGAAGAGAGAGCAGGAGAAGCAGGCTCCACACTGAGTATGGAGCCCAACGTGGGGCTTGATCTCAGGTCCATGAGATCATGACTTGAGCCAAAGGCAGACACTTAACTGACTGAGCCACCCAGGTGCCCCTTCTAGTTTTACTCTAAGAAGTTAGTTTATTTTTATCTATATAATTTTTTATGAAGAATAATTGACAGCAATGTTGTATTTTAGGTATAAAACGTATGATTCAAAAAAAATTTAGTGACTTGATATATATTTACATTACGAAATGGTCATGGCATAGTTGTGATCTGTCTCCATACAAAATTGTTATAATATTATTCTTATATTCCCTATACAGTACATTATATCCCTCTGTCTTATTTATTTTATAACTGGAAGATCGTCCCTCTGAATTCCATTTACCTGTTTCGTCCATCCCTCTACCCTCCTTCCCTCTAGCAACCATCACTCGTTCTCTGTATCTCTGAATCTGGTTCTATGTTGTGTTGTTGGCTGGCTTGTTTTGTTTTTCAGATTCCACAAATATGTGAAATCATTTGGTGTTTGTCTTTCTCAGCCTGACTTAATTTCATTTAGTGTCTTGCTCCATCCCCATTGTTACAAATGACAAGATTTCATTCTTTTTTATAGCTGAGTAATATCCTGTTGTATAAATATGCCATATCTTCTTTATCCATTTGTCTATCAATGGACATTTGGGCTGTCTCCATATCTTGGCTGTTGTAAATAGTGCTACAAATCATAAGGATGCATGTGTCTTTTTGAATTGGTGTTTTCATTTTCTTCAGGTAAATACCTCAAGATAGAATTGCTGGAGTCTGTGATAGTTCTATTTTTTGTTTGCTTGTTTGTTTATTTATTTGGTTTTATTTGCTTGTTTAGCATGGACCCCAGCATGGGGCCTGAACTCATGACTCTGAGATCAAGACCTGAGCTAAGAGTCAGATACCCAACTAACTGAGTCACCCAGGCACCCCTATGATAGTTCTGTTTTAATTTTTTGAGGGACCACTGTACTGTTTTCGTAGCTGTACTGTTTTCGTAGAGACTGCGCCAATTTGCATTTCCACTGACAATGCACGAGGCTTTTTTCCCATCCACATTCTTTTCAGTATCTGTTGTCTCTTATCTTTTTGATCATAGCCATTCTGTCCGTTATGTGGTAATACCACGTTGTAGTTTTGTTTTGCATTTCCCTGATGAGCAGTGATGTTGAACATCTTTTCATGTGTCTCCTGGCCATCTGAATGTCTTTAGAGAAATGTCTGTTCAGATCCTCTGCCTGTTTTTTAATTGGATTGATAGTTTTTTAAAAAACATATTGCATTGTATGAGTTCTTCATGTATTTTAGGTGTTCACTTCTTATCAGATATGTCTTTTGTGAATATCTTCTACTCAGTAGGTTGCCTCTTTTGCTTTGTTGGTAGTTTTCTTCACTATGTAAAGGCTTTTTAGTGTGATATCTCCCATTTGTTTATTTTTTCTTTTGTTTCCCTTGCCTGAGGAGACAGATTAAAAAAATACATATTGCTAAGACTGATGACAGAGAACATTTGCCTGTGTCTTTTTCTAGAAATTCTAAGGTTTCAGATCTTACATTTAAGTCTTTAATCTATTTTGAATGTATTTTGTGTATGGGATAAGAAAGTGGTCAGGGGGCACCTGGGTGGCTCAGTGGGTTAAGCCGCTGCCTTCGGCTCAGGTCATGATCTCAGGGTCCTGGGATCGAGTCCCACATCGGGCTCTCTGCGCAGCAGGGAGCCTGCTTCCCTCTCTCTCTCTGCCTGCCTCTCCATCTACTTGTGATTTCTCTCTGTCAAATAAATAAATAAAATCTTAAAAAAAAAAAAAAAAGAAAGAAAGAAAGTGGTCCGGATTCATTGTTCTGCATGTAGCTGTCTAGTTTTCCCAGCACCATTTATTGAAGTGACGGTCTTTTCCCCATTGTGTATTCTTCCCTGCTTTCTTTCCCATGCTCTGGCACCATTACCCTGGGGCACCCCTCCTGGACCATGGAAACCCTCTTCATCTTTCTTGGGTGCTGACATCCTACCCTAATATCCAAGATGAACAAAGCTAGATGCTATTTAGAGTGGTAAGGACAGATTTTAATCAGTCATACACTGTTACAAAAAGCAAATGAGTCTAGAGAGATCCAAACTCAAATTTTTATTCATACAGAGGTGAGGGGCATTTTAAAGGGAAGACAAAGGAATAAGGAGAGGGGAGAAGTAGGGGCTTAGGAGAGTCAGACCGGTGAAGAATTACAGAAAGCAGGAAGGGGGTTGGCCCAGGGGAGGGTCACCTGGGATGGCTAACTGGTGCTCATGGACGTTGGCCTTCCTCACCTGCGTCACTTCCAGACCCTGTGCCAGGCTGTCAGCCAATGCAGACATGGTCCACACCTCTGGTCAGGCTTCAGCACGTTATGCCAGGCTGTCCTGTCCCAACAGTCCTGACCTCCCGTGGCCTCCAACACTCCTCATCCCGGCCTGCTGGGCAGCCCTGGACTCATCTGTCAGGCAGAGGAAGGATGTGTGTAGAGCACGTGCCCTTTCTGGATTTTGTAACCAGGTGAAGCTGGGTTGCAGTCTGGTCTTCCAGTTGGCATGGGCTCTGGCAGTTTGTTCTTTGAAAGGACGGGGGTGCATCTGAGCAGGACCAGAGTGTGGGGGGCACAAATGGAAGTCTTCTTTTCACAAAATAGGCATTTGCCAAAGTACACAGACTGTGCCTTATTGTTGCTGTAGATAACACGTATTCATATTAATAAGAGAGGACAGCAGTATCAGACGGCTTCAGGTGCAAAGCCCAAGCTGCCCAGTGTTTCCTGACACCGCAGAGACAGGGAACAGGCGATGCATGGTCTCGTGTTGTTCCTGGACTTAGCATGATGTTAGAATTGTTCACCAGACATACTTATTTTTATGTCAGGAGGAGAACAGAGTAGCACATGCCTGGGATAAGCTGTCATCAGGACAAGGAAGTTAACTGGAGAAAAATACGCTTGACCAGACTGGTGCTTTGAACTGTTCTGAAAGCTTTCCTTTATACGCCGGGACTCACCAGTGACATTTGTGTGCACTTTTTTCTTTCGCTACAAAGCTTCGTGTAAAGCAGAACCCTGGGAGAGCCTGGAACTGACCTCCTCACTGAAGGGAAGAGGGACCAGCCCCGGAGCTGGGACTGAGGGGCAGTAAGCGGCCCAAGGAAGAAGATGGCGTGCACCTTCCTAGGATGCCCCCCCCCCACACCCCGTGTGCATCTCTTTTGTACCATATATTGTTTGTACCAGCTAGCAGGTCTGAATTTTAAATGTGGATTTTTTTCGTCTTCCACTCCACATTCTTTGCTTTGTAAATGATTGCTGAGTCAACCAATAAACAAGTGCAAGAAAAACGATTTTATTCTAAGATTTTCTGGAAGACCTTTTCCCTGCTCTTCAGCGTTCAGTCCTCTGTGTTGTCAACGTGTGGGTCAGTGGGAAGTCTGACAGGTTTCTGTACTTTAAGTGAGCCATTTGGGGGAAACTGTACTCATCAGGCCCTGGGGAGGAATCAAACCTGTTTCCAGAAGCAATGAAAAGTGATAGATGAGGAAAAAAACAGAAGAGTCCACCGAAGGAAAGGAGCGGAATTACACGCCAACAGGGGTGGTCCAGAAACCAGTACGAGCCTCTGCCCTGATGCGCGAACCCCGTGATCCTTGCTGCTGAGGGCCTGGGGTTTGCTCTGTGATTGTTGGAGACGTGGAATGGCGAGAACCGGTCTCTCAGTCTCAACACCAGATGGGATACGGAAGGGATTTGGTAGGTTTAGATAATTCTATGTTCTGAAAAACAAAGGATATTAAAGAAGAATTGGGTCCTTTCCCTTCTCACCCATTTATTCCCTAACTGGTCCTCCACACCACCACAGGCCGTGCACTGAGGCACACAGTGAACACTTACACACTCAATATACACACGTATTGATTCTGTGTGCAAGACACGGGTGTTGTTGTGTTTAAGACATTACAAAGTAGTATGTGTCATGGTTCCCGCAATTCCAGAGTCTGCAGTCAGATGTGGTGGAGGGAACTGTCCTAAATGAACCAGGGTGGGGCGGGGGGAGAGGGAAGAACTAGGGGAGGTGTTGGAGGGGCCCTGAAGGCAGGACGCAGTCTTGAGCCAGCTGTGAGAGAGCAGGAGAGGCCCTCACGCATCCCCAGTCATCCATCCAAATGGGCTTCAGGCCCAGGTTCCTCCCGAACCCTCAGCCTTCTCAAGAACCGCACTCGTGTGTGTTCTTTTCAAGAGTCCATTTCATTTCTCCCCCAGGTTTGAACCATGCTCGCTTTAAGCTCCTTTCCTGCTACACTCCTTTTTGAAACACGTCTCTCTTCCCTCTCTGAGCACCGTATTCTCTTGGTTTTCCTTCTCTCTAGTCTCTTCTTTTTTCCTTTTTCTTAAAAAGGCTAATGATCCCCCAGGCTGGTCATTCAGTGTTGGGACTTCTGTAAGGTTCTCGGCAGACGTTCCCTCCCTACGCCATCCTTTTGCCTGGGACAGCCTCCGCTGTGCTGAGCATTTCAATCACTGCCTGTATCTAGAAGCTTCCTAGATTTACACATGAAACCCAGATCTCCCAGGAAGGAAAAGTGTCTACTTTCCTGCCTGTCATCTTCACTTGGGTAGCCCTCAGCCTCCTAGGCATCTCCATCTGGACAGAACCAAACCAAAACCTGGGAGTCGCCCTGAGCCTGTTCCGTGTCTGGGTCTTGTCAGGTGTATCCCCTATGGCAGATAATCCGTTTACCCCTCACCCATGGAGCCCTTTATTTCCTTTCCTACAGTCATCATCCACATGCCTTTCTGTCGTCCACTCTCCTGACACATTGTCTTCCCTGAAGCTGGGTCTGACTTCGGTCTCTGCTAGGAACCCATGTTATATCCTCATCAATACTCACTTCCCGCTGCTCAGTGCTGCTGCTGTGTTTCATGATCCTGATCCTCCCCACGTGGGGGATTAATGAAAGCGACACACCGCACGCACCCTGCAGACTGTGGAGTGGAGTCAAGCCAGTGTGAGTCTTGCACACGCACCTTAGGAAGAACTGGTAAGTGAATGAGGCGACTGTGGAGTGAGGCTCACTGAAGGTAGGCGGGATTCCAGTGGTCAAAAGAGCAGCTGTGACACCAGGAGGTCAGAGGAGGAACCCTGGCCAATGTCTGGTCCCTGAGGTGGGAGGGATCTACAGAGACCCACAAGCAAGATGCAGAGCAGAGATCACGATGGCAAGAAAGAAAGTGGCTGGGAAAAGTGACGGCCAGGGCATGTCCAAGCACCCCGCACCTTCTAGAGGCCACTCTGATTCCTACACCATCATCCACGGAAAACAAGTTCTTGGAAAGGGCCCATGTTTCCTTACCCCACTGCCACTAGTGGCAAGCATGAGCCTTTCTCTGCATACAGTGGATTTAGGTTTCATCGTTTTTCCCTCCTTGGTATTTTTCTCCTGGGAATCCTATGTCTGTTCTTTATGAATGTGAGGTCAGCTTGACTTGCTCTGACTTCCTGGCCTAGGACTTTGCATTGTGTACACTGTGGCTTCCATTGTTTGGGGCTCTCTTTGGAAGGTAGCTCTCAGGGTTCATCATCTGGTTGTTTGGACACAATTCCTCTTGTGCTCCCCTGTCCTCATTCCCATGGTTCCGGCTTCCTTATTTGCTGTGGTGAGAAACTGTCCTCTGGCCCCTCGTGCTTTTGCCAGGATAACTAAACAAAAGGGATTTCTGTCCTCAGTGTTTCTGACAACAAATGTGTGAGTTTTCCCACACCAGACAGTTCTCTCTTTCTCTGGGGGGACACCAGCCAGGTGCCATGTGAGTTGATTCTGACACTAACTCCCTGGGATTAGTGCAGACCCCACAGGTGAAGGGCTCCATCCCACAAGGCTGCCCCCACCCAGACACCAATTAAAGTAGTCGGTACCCGAGGTACTCACACTTCTGTTTGATTTAGCTACAAAATTGGGGGTTCCCATGACCCCTCTCCCCTCACATTTGATAATTTGCTAGAGTGATTCACAGAATGCAGGAAAACAGTTTGCTTACTATTACTACTGCTTTATTATAAAGGATACAACTTAGGAACAGCCAAAAGGAAAAGATGCCCAGGCCAAGGAATATGGGAAGAGCCATGGAGCTTCCTTGTCCTCTCTCGGTCACCACTGTCCCAGCACCTCCCTGTGCTCACCAAGCCAAAAGATCTTAGAACCCCGTATTTTAAGTTTTTATCAAGGCTTTATTGCATAGATGTGCTTAGAGTAAATGGCAACTGATGAATAACTCAATCTCCAGCCCCTCTCACCTCCCTGGAGGTGGAATGAGCTGGAGGTTCCCACCTTTGAATCAGACCAGCTCCCATCCTGAAGCTATGGGTGGCTTCAGTGTCCCCCAGCCACTGGTCATTTCCATAGAATACCCACGGTGCTCTCATCACTCTAGGAATTCCAAGGGTCTTAGAAGCTCTTGTGTTGGGAACTAGGGACTGAGTCCAAGTATTATGACAAAAGGTACTCCTATCATCTCTACCACTCAAGAGATCTGAGATTTCACTAATCTGAAATTTTGGAACTCTGTTCCAGAAAGTAGGGGCAGAGACTAAATATGTATTTCTTATTGATAATTTCTTATTAAGTCATAATAATGGACAGAGTAGAGAACACTTAGAAATTCAGACACAGCTATGCTTTCCAGAGCTCACAGTGAGATAACTGGCCTTCCCTAACCCCACCCACCACCGTAACCTCTGCAGGCGGAACCTTCAGTATTACACAGCCAAGCTCTCTGAGAAGATACTGGAAACAGTCAATGCAAATCAAATGGCTAACCAGTCAAGCAGGTACTAAAGGGGAATGTCCATGACGGCAAACAATGAATGGCTAAGCATTGGGATCTGACGCATCCGTTTTGCTCAGAGCTGAGTGAAATTCTGTTCTGTAGCGCAGTCCTGGACCTTTGCTTGGCCGAAGATGAGGTAGAAGACCAGGCCTGACATGTTAATAGAAACTGCAATCAAGAAGACATTTCTCCAGCCAAACTCAGAATCCTGGAAAGAAGAAATTACAGAGTGTTAACAGTCTCTTGGCTCTTGGTCCTCCTATTCAGAAAGGTCCTGGTGCAGGTCTGGCTCCCCAATCCCGCTCCAGAGTCTGTGGCCTTCCTGGTTGTTCCTAGAATATGCAGGTCATTTCCTGGGCCCTGGCCTTTCCCTCTGCCAGAACAGTACTCCTCCCGATAGCCATGTGTCTCACTCTCTGGTTTGTGTCCAGTCCTTACTTAAATGTTACCTTCCAAGACCACCCTATATGAAATGGAAATCCCACCCCCTCCTGCGCGCCCTGTTCTCTCCTGCTTTATAACTTCTCTTCGCACTTTGCCACCATTCAGTATATTTCATATGTTATTGATTTCATTAGTTTTCCATCAGCTGCTTTCCTACAATATAAGCTTTACCAGGCAGGGACTTCTGTTCGTTTGATCCACTTAAACAATGCGTGACACACGCTAAGGTTGAATTAACGAATGAATGAATGGAGGGATGACAAGGGAAACAAATTCAGTTTGAGAATTTCCCTATTAAAAGCTGTTTCCTGGGGCGCCTGGGTGGCTCAGTGGGTTAAAGCCTCTGCCTTCGGCTTGGGTCATGATCTCAGGGTCCTGGGATCGAGCCCCTCATCGTGCTCTCTGCTCAGCAGGGGGCCTGCTTCCCCCCTACCCTCTCTACCTTCCTCTCTGCCTACTTGTGATCTCCGTCTATCAAATAAATAAATAAAAATCTTTTTAAATTAAAAAAATAATAATAAAAGCTGTTTCCTGACAGTATTAGCGACTAGAAGGGAAACCCCGCAGTCACAGTCGAACCAGAATAGTTGACCTCTCTATACTTTGTAAGAAGTGCCATGAATATTGCTAGAAATTTTGATGATTAGCATGAAAAACTTCTAAAAACTCTTAAAGTATAAACTCTAAGTCTGAGCGTTCATTATCACTCCACATCCTAAACCTGTGGTAACGGTCCTGCATGAGCTGAGCCTGGGATGGGGGGTTCCTGAGGGGGCTTGGGACTCTCGAGCTTTAAGCTGAGCCCCCATTGGGGAGTAAACAAAAATATCTTCAGTCTGACTTCTCCTGAGTGACCTCTCTAGCTGTCTCTCATGAGTATTTTCATCAGAGCATTTGACCTCACCTGACCGATTAAAAATCCAGCAACAGTGGAAGAAATGGCTCCCGATAAGTACGCAAAGACTTCTGATAGTCCCTGAAGAAAGCTGGTGTACCTGAGACAGAAAAGAATATTCCAGTGTAAGCAAACCGTTCACCCCAATTTACTTGTTGTAACTCTGTGCTTGTCCCTGGGGGTTCCCTGAGGGGACCCTCGGTCAAGCCTGAGTGAAATGTGCTGACTTGAGATTAGTACAGTCCCGTGTGAGGGTCTGAGGCTACCAAGGGTCATTTGTACTAACTTGTCAACATTGTTGTTACAAAATGTACAGATTGATGATTTGCACCGAGTTTGTATGTCCTCTTAGTTTCTGCTATGGAACCTGATCTCACAGCTTTGTTTCTGGGTAAAAAAGACCCCTCACTGGATGAGATGTTGGTTCCCCTGCAACCAAGGCATCTCCCATGGGTCATGGTGGCTGGTTCTCTGAGGATAGAGTATGTTCTTCTGACCGTGAAAGGATCCTGGGGGCTGCATTTGGAAGTCCCCAGTCCTCCTCGATACTACCTCTCTTGGAGGTCAGTGTTTCTCTTACTCTCCCATTAGTCAAGCTTTACCTTTGGGAGCCGGCACAGTAGTATTTTACGGGTCCTTCACCTATCCAACCCTGTGGGACCGCTGCATTCCCCGACAGAGATGTGGGTGTGAGTCCCCTCCTGTCCCTAGCTGAGCTGCGAGTGTGGCCATTGCCTCCCCACTTCACCTGGAACACTGAGTGCACAGTAGTGGGCCAGCTTTGGGTCCCTTCCAGGAATTATCTGGATGTAGGGCTAATGCTGGCATTTCCTGTGACCTGTAGCGTGGATCACCCACATGGAACTGGGGCATCAACGTGAGTTTAGGGTTGCAGGACCTGAGCTGACCTCCTGTGTGGATGTGGCCAAGGGGTCCCTACCGAGGAGCAATATCCAAGATGTTAACAAGGGCTCCTGTTTGGCAGAAGGTGCTGGTGACAGAAGACAGTGCCAACAAGCCCATACTGGCGCTGAAGCTGAATCTGACCCAGTGCAGGGACACGAAGACCACAGATGGGACAAGAACCCCTGCAGCAGGAGGACAAACACAGAGGAAATAAAAACTGCCCTGAGCTTCCCACGTCCATCCCACAATCCACCTGGGTCCTTACCAATGGCAGTGGAGAGTTTCCTGATGGTAACAAGTCTGAAGATTTTTCTGGAGTGAAGAAAATCCACCAGTAGTCCTCCAAGGATAGTGCCAATACAGGCAGTACCTAACAGCAGGGCTGATAGGATTCCACTCTGAGGACCAGAGAGAAGACGCTGGCCTCACTTCATGTGCCATGGCACACACTGACCCTTGTGTGGCTTGTCTGTGTGTAGAGCTTCTCTATATAGACCTATCTCCTTGAATACAAATTTCAGATTACTGGAATTACAAGAATACAATTTTGGTGCCTAAGAGAAAATATGCATATAGTTCAATTGGGGGGGAAAAAAAAGTTTAATGCTGTCATTTTAGGTAAAGTCACCTGGAAACAAATTTTTTAAAAGAGCAAAGCCCAATAGAAAAATAGGCAAAAGAGATTAAGAGTCACTTATGGTTTGTCTCCCTCCCAATCCCATCTTCCTTCATTTATTCTTCTCGTACCCACTTAAGCCCCCATGTTGCAATACCACTGGGGATAAAAATACATGTTTATAAAAAATAAAAAATTATATTAAAAAAAAATAGGCAAAAGAGAGGAACAATTTATGGAAAAAGGAAAATAAGGGGCTCCAACTCTATAGCGAGAAGAACTACTTTTTCATGGATCAAACTGGCAAAAATCCAGCAGTTTTCTGACCTGATCCCCTGGGATGCTGTGGGAAACTGGGTACTTACAAATATCAGTGCCCTGTGGAGAGCAATTTAGCAACAGATACAAAAGTCTGTACTGCGTTTACCCTGAACAGACATGCAGAAAGTGTTGCATAGATGGGTGGCTGACGAGCAAGGTTTTTTGCCCAGAGATTAGAAACAACCCAAATGTCTTGCAGTAAGAGTCCTGTGTACTGATCTGAAAAGATCACTGTGGTGTAATATACAAACAATAGCAATGTACACAACACATAATGTTTTGTGTAAAATTTTTTAAAAAGTGACAAAATAAGATATGTTTGTGTATGCCCGCAGCTTCATAAAGAAGATAAAGAAGCAGTGGAAGAATATTTAAGAAATGAATAAAAAAGAGTTGTCTGTGGCTGGGAACAGGCTAGGGGGACAGGGCAGACCGGGGATGGGAACGACAGGAAGATTTTTCACTCCTCTCTTTGGATAGAGTTTTTAAAATGTTGAACCCTGGTTTGATCAGCTCAGCCTCTCTATTACAGTGTTATTAAAGAAAATATAAGGAAAGAAATGTTGTGTAAAACTCCCCAAACAGAAAGGCTTTAACTGTCACCATGTCCCAGCTGTTCACATTATGGATGAGTAGACTGAAGCCACCAAGGTTTTATGACTTAGGGAGAAGCCATCTTGAGACCCATGGGAGTTGGGGCCTCTTGACTTCCCAAGCTGATAAGCCTCGTCTCCACTGGTCTCTCCAGTCTTCCCTCCCGCCTTCCTGTCCTCAGCCTTGGCCTCTGAGATGGGAAACCCACTTGGCCTCACACCACAGACAAACCATCCCAACAGCTGGCCTCAGAGATGTCTATCTGGACCTCCTGTCCCCTGATGGTCTCACCCAAGATTATGGCTTTGCTGCCTGCTTCTGGCCTCCTCTTTGTGAAGACCCATGGCCACTCAACCCTTGGGCTTTCTGACCTCAGTACCTCCAGCCTGTTTGTACATGTGCACCCCAGACTCTGACCTCTGCTCTAAAAATCAGCTTCCTGTTGGCCGGTTAGCACATTTTCACAAGAGGAGCCCAGTTAATATGAGAGCACTGCTTTTTGAGTCCAAAACACAATATCATTTGCTCAATAACCTTGTGAAGTGCTGTTAATAGGCTCTGAAATCTGATATACTCTTTGCCACTTCTAAGACCTTCATCTTGCAGGAATTTAAAGGCTCCTGTCCACCTGTCAGGGCACCTGTTCATTTTGTGAAAATCCAGCTGTACACATACACTTTTCTCTGTATGTGTCATACTTGAATAACATATTTTTTAGAAGAACATTATCTGCAAGTTTTGGGTAGGAGTCCTATTTGGGACTTTATATCCTAGTCATAAGCTCTTATTTTCAGCCTATAATGTTTATGCTTCCTGTCAAGCCTTCTTGAAGGCAGAATTTGTCTTGTTAACACTGTCTTATGCAGACTATCTTGTTTGCAAATGTTGGTTGGATTGAACATCAAAGTTTTACATTGGTCCCTTAAAAAGTATGACATTCTGTGAATGTCAAGCTTACCTAGAACCGTCCCAGTTTTCCCCAATAATCAGTAGGTCACAGTGAGATGATTAAGAATTCACACAACCAGGTTGCATTTCCTACACAAAGGTCCTTGGCCTAATCCCCTGATTTTGTGGCCATAAGCGAGACAGAGGATTATATAATAAGGCATTTAAACAGAAGAATGGAATAGACTTTCTCTATACTCACGTCTCTGAAGTTAGCTTGAAGTACAGAGTTGAAGTATGTTGGCAGGTACATGATCAAAATATTAAAAATCCAGAATTGAGTGAAATGAAAGACTAAAATGCCCCAAAGTGGTAGGGATTTGATCATAGCCTTAATAGGAAGGGACCAGCCTGGTGAACAGCCCTGGAAGAAAGCAGATATCAGTACTGCTCCATCAGAAGACAAGAGATTTGCTCTAATGCTGTCTTCAGCCCAAGATACCTGGACCAATACAGGGAAATAGCAGAGAAGTTCATCAAACGCACCTGTTGAGCCAGTGAACACACAATATATTCCTTCTCTCCAGCACTGATAAACCGATGATGTTTGGGGTCATCATAAACAAGAAGAAACCAGAGAAAAGAACAGGCACAGCCAATTCCACCTAGGAAGAGGATACCATTAGACCTTGATGGCAGTTCTTTCCATTTAACTCTGCACTAAGCTGATTTCTGTGGTTGACAGAATCACTGACCCCAATATTCCATTACTACCTGTATCTATGCTCTGGCCCCCATCATTGGTGGAGGGTGCTTCCCCACCACCTGTATATAGATTATGACAGTGTTGGGAAAGTTGGTGATGTTTATATAAAACATCCTATTTGGGACTTTATATCCTAGTCATAAGCTCTTATTTTCAACAAAATCATGATGTTTTATATAAAACATCACCAACTTTCCCAATACTTTTTTTTTGTTATGTTCAATTAGCCAAGATAGAGTACATCATTAGTTTTTGATGTAGTGTTCAATGATTCATCAGTTGCATACAACACCCAGTGCTCATCACCATGCATGCCCTAATCTTAACCGCTCTTTTTAGTTGCCACCTTGGCCTTTACCCGTGCCTTCACAGAGAGTAAAGAGCTATCATGGAGTATAGAACTACCATACACCAGGTATTCTGTGATATTTTGAGAGTATAAGAATACAAAGATACAATCTTGCCCTGGAGGAACTTAAAATCAAGTACAGAGAAATAGATAGGAAAATTTTCCACCACTGGAGATTGAGTAGAGGATGTCAACAAATATTTCACTGAATTCCTTCCTTGTAGATCTACATTTGTAGCTTCCCTTTCTGAAAACTAGGAGCAGAGTAAACCTCTCTTGTTGCTTGGATCATTTTTGTAACCTGCCCTTTGAAGTTTCCATGACAGAGCCTTTGCAGGTTGCCATGCAAAAGTAATCCATCTTCACACAATTTTTGTTTCTAGTGAATATATTGACCTGATGTTACAGGAACCCTTGATATAAGAGCATTGTCCTCTAACAGAAACACCGCTGGTGCTTACTGGTCTTACTGGAATCACGCAGGTTGCAGATAGGACTTTAGAGAATATTTTAAAACTCAGAAACAAACATTAGCTGCAAGCAGCTGGGGAGATCCCAATCAGGGCTGGGTAAAGGCAAAACAGTGAAGTAGTAGAATATGGCTTCTGGAATGCCCCATGCATCTTTGGGATCTTCTGCGGCATCTCTTAATGTATGACATCCACTCTGGAGCCTCCCACGATCTGCCCTATCTTGCAGGTTCTACTGGTTAATTCTCTGTTGCAATCAGCATTTTATGATCAGGTACAGTCTTTGAATTTTCTGGTTGTAATAATAGGAGAATTTTATAAAAAATGAATTAAATAAATAAGCATAACTAAAAATACCATCCCATCAAGATACCATTTTCAGCATCTTATGAAAGAAATCCCTCTGGGGTTCATTGTGTGTTTGGTTTGGAAGCAGGAGAGAACATTATGATGCCTTTGAAGTCATTAGGTTATTCTGGCTATGCATCCAGGCTCCTGAGATTTAAATGTCATTTTGCATGATTCACAACATGATTAGCTGTGAACATTATCACCTGTAGTTATATAGTTATATAAATATTCATATCTATTAGGATTTGGTTAACTATAGATGACTTGCATCACGAAAATCATGCCCAGCATTCTCTATCACAAAACAAAATCCTGAAGGATGCCTGAGTGCCTCAGTTGGTTGGGTGTCTGCCTTTGGCTCAGATCCAGATGCTGGGATCCAGGATCAAGTTCCACATCGCCTCCCTGCTAACTGGGGAGTCTGCTTCTCCCTCTGCCCCTGCTCATGCTCTCTCTTCCACTCTCTCTTAAATGAATAAATAAATAAACAAAATGAAACACACAAAAAAACAAAAAGAAAAAAATCCTGAGATCTGAGAAGCCCAAACTTACCAAAGATATAGAAGATAGAGGGCCACCCTTTAGTCTGGCAGAGGAAACCACCGATGAGCAAAGTAATGAAGGATCCCATCAAATGCCCTAAACAGAAGATGTGAGGATGTTTTGGGTGAGAGGGTTAGGGTCCTCTCTCACCCAAGCAGGAGCAGGGAGACAGGGTAGTTGGAGCCTAAGGTCTTGCTTCTATTGATAGGCCACTGTAGAGTACCCTTGGACAGTGCATACAAACTGACAGCTTAGGGCCTCGATTACCTGATACAGCGATGTTGATGAGTTGACTCTTCTCTAGTGGGGGAGACCATTTGACCCAAAGTGAAAACTGGCTTGTTGATACCATAACCTGGGGGGAGGGGGGAGGTTCCATTCTTGGCTATTGAGGTCATTTTGGAACTAATATTCCACTTATAATTAGAAAGCATCTTGGTACCTGGGCTAAGCCTTGAACAATCCGCAGGACAATGATCGAGAGCACTCCTGCATCAGCAGCCAATGGAATCAAGAGGGCCAAGACTGAGGAAAGAAGCAGATTAACACCCACCAAGTACTTGGCTCCAAATATTCCAGCGATGTAGCCAGTAGGGATGGGAGGCAAGAATGAGGCATAGTTGTACGAGCTGAGAATGATCCCCTGAATTTCAGGACCCCAGTTATACACGGGACCCTAAGGGACAAGAGAATCTCACTGTTTATCTTGGCCAGAGAGTTGACCGTTTTGATCATGTGAAACTTGAGAGGCAAAAAACAAAACAAAAACAAAAACAGGCAGTTCTCTCTCATACTTCTCTCCAGTTCCTCCAGTCTACCAATTTCATTCAAAATAAATAAATAAATAAAACTGCAAAACACAAAACCAAAAACCCAAACTTGTGCACTATTTACTCTTTCCTTTTACACAGTTTCCCTGGTGAGACAATAAACTAACCCATTAAAGTGCAAGAGATCCTGTAAATAAAGAAAAGCTATAAAGAAGAAAGCATTATAGGCAATGGGGTAACTTGAAAAATATGTGAAGAAAGAAAGCCAAGATAAACATCTGTGAAACTTATTTTGCAATGTTCATCCTTGCTGGGGAAGAATGTTTGTCCACTAAAGACGAAAGTGGTTTCCTGCATTTTCACTTAGTCCGCTTGGTCCGGTTCCACTGCTAGATACTAGATAGAGAAGAGCTATCATCTCCTTAGCTACCTGTTATGTTCTCGTGTAGTATAGTTCATTGAACATAGTAGATGCTTCATAAATAACCCTTTAGGTCAAACCATCCGAGTCCGAGAAAGGGTCTGGAGTCTCATTAAACTTACCATGGCCTCAGAGTGCTGCAGAGTTCCATTCCAGCCGTCCTGGGAGTCGACAGGAGGCCTTTCTGTGGAGGCATTGAGTGGCCTGAGCTGGGCCGTGCTGTTCACCATGGCTGGCATGGCAATGCTCAGGCTCATCTTTTGAGAGTCAATCGAAAAATTGCAGAGATGCATAAGGAGGGCCAGCCCATGTCGGACCGAACAAAAGCCTGGGGTGAAGGGGCACAGAAAGTCTTAAGATCAGGGTAATCTTCTCCCACCTTCCCTAAGTCTGGACGAGGGAGAAGACTGCAGTCTGTGGAAGGAGAAATAGAGAGAGAGCAGGAGTGGCTCTGCAGGTGGCTGGTGGACACCCAGCACTCCCACCCGTGGGAGATGAGTGGGCCAGTCACTTGCTTAGAATCATTACTTGAGCAGAGACTTGAAGGAGGTGTGGAACTGGCCAGAGCGAGTGTTAGGAAGGGTTCTGAGCCCGGGCTCTGGGATGAGCTCGTGAGCGTGGGACTGGAAAGAAGTGAAATGGGACAGAGAACTGGCTGGAGGTAGTGGTCGAGGGGAGATGGATAGGAAGAGACAGTTGTTGGACATGACTTCCAAGGTCCCCACCCTATTACCAGGGAACAAGGCACATTAACAGGTTAGGTGCTGGAAGGAGATCAGACTTGAGAGGTGGGCTAGGTTAGACTCCAGAAGCATTTCACCTTCTTGCTACTGTAATCTGGGCTCGCACGAAATTTGCCAGTGGTCCAGGAGGGGTCTGGGGCCATCCTGGATTGAGTCCAGGTACATTAGTTTGCCAACAGCTAGAAGGATTGATGAGCTATCAGAGGGATAATGTGTGATCCCTCCTTCAAGGCACATGGGTGCCCCGTTTTCTGGCTCCTACAAGGGAACAAACGCAGTTGAAATGGCCAACACTGTCTCGTGTTGAGGGGTGACACGCTTGTCAAGTTCCAGGACCCCCACCTTTGGTTTAACTTGGGGGGCATTCAGTTGAGACTGCCCCTCCCCAAACCACACGAATTTACATTAGAGTTTTGATCAACATTGTATAGATAGGGCAGATGACACTGCAAGGGACTGCCCCATGGACAGGACTTCTCCTGGCCAAGAGCAGGGTGGCTTCCTTTGGATTCCAGTCTCTTCCTCTGGCTGGAGCTGGAATCTTAGAGTTCGTTCTCTTCAGTTAAGTCCCACACAAGTTTCTTCAGAGACTTTTTATCGTTTCTATAACTGAGTCCTCCCTTTATTACTTTCATGTTTCTTTCCTCTGGGTTTACAACAGAAAGCCAAAGGCACACAAGTGGCAAGTACTAATAGTGGAAAACAAAACATGGTTATTTTTGTCATTTGTAACATTTCATCCCTGTGGGTAATTTATCCACTGGCAGTTTGTAAACAGTGCCAAATAGGAGTGGTGAGAGCCTCTCTGAATTTACTGAGCATGTTTCTCACATCACACCATTAAGTGTGTCGTAGGACTTGTACTTGTTAGTGGGACTTGCACTTTTGTTGTATGAAGCTTTCCTATTCCTGTTTCTTATTATTTTGATGTGAATGCAGGATTTTATAAACTGTATTTGATTCATAGAGTCAGCCACCTGGATCTGCTCTATTTGGACCTGTATGTTCTTGGGCAAATTACTGAGCTATCTGTAGCCTCAGTATTCCACCTGTAAAATGGGGTTAATAATAGAGCCTACCTCAAGGTGCCTGGGGACTCAGTGGGTTAAGCACCTGCCTTCAGCTCAGGTCATGATCCCAGGGTCCAGAGACTGAGCCTCATGTTGGGTTCCCTGCTCAGTAGAGAGCGTGCTTCTCCCTCTCTGCTCTTGCTCTCTCTCTCTCTCTCTCTCTCAAATAAATAAATTAATTAAATATTTAAAATAAGAAATAGAGACTAATTGAGTACATTTATGTAAGTTCATTATAATTATTATTAATAATATCTGACTGTGCTTACATTCTTGAAATGATCTCTTAATGGGCTGTTATAATGAAAACACATGCTTTATTTTGCTAATATTTTGGTTGGAACTTTCTTTGGCATATATAATTGAATTCAGGTGAAGATTATTGTGAATATGTGTGTATGCATAATTTTTGATATGCTAGCTTTGTAAAGAAAAGATTTTAGGCTTTTCGTCTCAATCTATGACCTGAAGTATTTCAGGTATAAAGTCATTTTCTTTTTTCTTTTCTTCTTCTTCTTCTTCTTCTTTTTTTTTTTTTTAAAGATCTATTTACTGCAGAGAAAGAGAGCAGGAAGGGAAGAGGGAAACAGAAAATCTCAAGCAGACTCCCTGCTGAGAGCAGAGCCAGCCACTGGGCTCGATATGATGATCCTGAGATCATGACCTGAACTGAAACCAAGAGTCAGATGCTAAATGACTGAGCCACCCAGACGCCCCTGAATTATCGAGTTCCTGACCACCTTACACCTGTTTTCCCCTGTTGCTATGGTATGTTTGTCACAATTGACGAGCCTACTAGAATGTATGATTATTAGCTAAAGTCCATACTGTGTTCAGACTTCTTAGTTTTTACCTCATGTGCTTTTTCTGTTCCAGAATCCCATTCAGGATAGCACAGTCCATTTAATTGTCATGTCTCCTTGGGATACTTATGGCTAAGACAATTTCTCAGACTTTCTCTGTTTCTGATGACTTTACAGTTTTGAAGAGTACCAGTCAGATATTTTGTAGAATGTCCCTCGACAACCAGTTTGAGGCAGTATTTGTCCAGTTTCTCCATAAGTTACTCTTGTTTGTTCCCTTTCCATGCTGTGCTCTGGAGGAAGTCACGTGCACAGTCCACACATAGGGAGTGAGGAACTGTGCCCCACCGCCTTAAGGAGGGAATCTACAGAAATGCACTGGATACAGAGACATTTTCTGTTCTATAGAATCTCACTGAATTTTTCTAGTGAAACCACCAAGACATCATTTGTTTGTTTTAAGAGGACTTTTTGACAACTTTCTTCACTTCTTGCATGTTTTTTCAACATCTGCAATTTTTCTTAATTCAAATTTATAAATGTTATTTCCATGGAAGTCATGGACATTATCTGCTTCCCCGTGTTTAACGCCTTACACATTTGAAATGCTTCTGTCCCCTCCTTCCCCACGATTATGTGTGCTCAATTTCTCTACCTGATCCGTCTGAGTCAGGAATTATTAATTATTTTATTGCTATAAAAGGTATCTGCTGTCAGAGAACCTGCTCTTGTATATATTTTCATGGCAATTTCTTTCATAATTTGAGTTCACTTTTTTCCTATATTGAGGTTGTCTTTTTTTGTTTTTCCACATCCTTTCCTCAAAGGTGTAGACTCCATGAACTGGATGCTTGATTAAGTTGCTTTCATTTATTCTTTTTTTTTTTCTTTTTTGCTTTCATTTATTCTCATGCACTCTCTCTTTTCTTCCCTTCTTTATACACATCATCTTTTGAGCCACTTGTCTTGCTCCCCTTCTGCGTCCTTCCTGACTTTTCTAAGCCTTGGCTCTATGTCACTGATGCGATTTTCTGCAGTGGTCATGTCTTTCCTTGCTATTACTTATTCCACTTTAATTCTGAAGTCATATATTTTCCTCTTTAGTTTCCTTTCTTGTCTACTTTGGGCTCTTCTTGTACATTTTCCTGTTGATTTACTTCCTGCACTGTGAGCTTCTTATTATTCTTGAGATGTTAAGTTGAAAATGAAAATATTCTTCGGTTTCCCCAGATAAAATAAGTGCAGCCATGTAATATGCTGGTTAGCAGTCAGGCTGCTCTGGTGTGAGTCCAGGTGACCCCTCTTTGTGCCTCAGTGACTTAAATGAGTTCTTCCTTTCTGCTTGAACTCTGGCTCCTTCAATGGAGAGGATGCCGGAAGGAGTAGCTTCCTTGCAGGAATGTTGGGAGGATTCAGTAAATTAATCCACATAAAGTGCTTAGATCAGTGCCTGACATCAAACATGCATTTACTATGTCACAATTACTCTTTGATCTAATACATTCCTTTTCCTTTTCTTTTCTTTGTGCTAACATCCTCCCCATGGTTTTGGACCGTAAAGGTCAGTCCTTTATGATTTAGTTCCCGTATGTTGATACCCTTGTCACGTGTTGGACTGGGCTACCTTTGCTGGTTTGAGGCCTGCTGCCGTGCGGTGGTAATAGCGTGTGCGTGATTGCACAGGGGGCCTCTGGTGGGATGGAGGAGGACATCTTGGAATTCTTTTGCCAGTTCATTTGAATTTTGCAATGACCTGGTCGATTTTGAGAATAAGTCCCCCAAAATTCGAAGTTAATTTTGGCCATCGCGTGTATACTGCCTTCTGAAGATGCAGATCTTCAGAAAGATGGGTAAGCTGTGGAGGGGGAGACGGCAGGATGTGGGCCCATGTGAGCTTCACCCACCACATCTCAGCACAACAGACTCCCCTGGCTTGTGGTGGCCTCGCCTTGCTGGTGGGCTGCTGGCCTCTAGACACTGCCATTCAGAGCTAGGGAGTGTGAGCCGAGGCCTAACGGTTAACGAGTGTGCTCCCTTTCTTCCTAAATGACTGTCCCATGCTCCAAGGAGGAGAGGTTTGTAAGCACTTGGCATCTTCTCTCAATCTCATTCCAAATATATTAAACCCATCAATGAGCCTTAGGATTCATAGTGTGTTGTAGGAACAATTCCCTAATTTTAACCTGGATGGAGATACTTTCTCCAAGTGCCATGCTTGCTTATTTAATTTTGGAACTTTCAGAGAGGGGTGTTATTGTAGCCTAGCCTCTGGGTGACATATTTTCTGTGGGCTGGAGATTCACCTCCGTGTGGGCTTTGGATGGGAGGAAGGAAGCTGTGCCGTACGCTGTTTATGAATTCTCGCTGCCATCCTTGCCCTTCCGAGTTCTCCATGGACAGACAAATACCTGGAAGTGACAGATGTCAATCTCTCACGCAGACAGACAGGCTTCCAACAATGTGGGCCTTCTGACAAGGTTTGGAAGGGGGAACGCAGTGAGAAGCCATGTTGGCTGTGAGGCACCTAGAGGCCCATGGATGAGGACCAGTGACGGTGGAGATGGGACTTCTGCCTGTGACTTCTGGGAGTCACTTGGGGCTGCCTGTGGTCATCACAGTGACCCATCCATCCTGACTCCTGGATTTTCTGGAAGGGGCTAATCCAGACTCCTGCTTCCCCAGCCCTCCGAAGTCTGTGGAATCTTCCAATCCCCAATCGCCTCTTTTTTCTTGGAATATCTAGAGTGCCTTCTGTTTTTCTGAGTGAACCCAGACAGAAGCTCACAGGCCTCTGGGAGAGAAGGGGATAGGAAGGGCAATGTGGTGTCTGTCCCCACTCAGCCCCATGAACCCTTAACCGAGCCTAATAGAAACCACTGACCTCTGGCAGAATGTCAAAGTTCAGCTTTTCCCTGGATCTCTAGGGGTACAGGAGCATAAGCAACTCTATCTTGTGACTGTATCTGACCTGTAGTGGGGGAGGGGTACTTCTGTGTGTGCCACAGAATAGCTGGATTTGGTTCTGTAAGTTTCTTTGAAATGCTGTCACACTCAGCAAAGATGTCACTAGCCTTTGGGGGCACAGAGACCTAGAGAAAACCCCAGCAGTGCCCTGAAGGTGTGAGACAGAGGACCCAGGAGTGCCCAGGACGTGTGCTCCAGAGAGGAAGAGAGATGAGTGGAAATTGATGTTGGCCACCTGTGGATGAAGCAGCCAGCAGGGTTTATGCATAAGCACTGTGACAAGTACTTGGAGACTTAACAAAATAACCAGGTGAGACCATGAGTAGTTGGGGTTGTGCCTTATCAAGTGGGATGAGATTTATCCAAAGAAGGGTTATTATTCACATGATGCCATTTGTAACGACAGGTCAAATGGGTTACCAAAGGATTGGGTATAGCTTCTGGAGCTTCTGGGGTGTCAGCAGTGGACTAAGCAGCCTGGTGGGGTGGATGTTCTAGAAGACTGTAGAAGAATCCAGAAAGACCACACATGAGTCCCACCACTGCCATAAAGGGGACTGAGGAGGGGACACTGTGGGAGAGGTGATAATCATAGCTAAAGTTTACATAGTATTTTCTATGTGCCAGGCATTGTTCTAAGTGGTTTACATTTTATAACTAATTTAATTCTCATGGAGATGCTGTGAGGCAGCTACCATTATCATCCTGTATTTATGAGTAAGGAAACCGAGACACACAAATTTGAAGGTCACATTGCTCAGAAATGGCAAAATCAGGATCGCAATCATGGAAAATTTTTATGTATAAGTTCTTCATATTACTGATTTTGAGAGAGAGAGAGACAGAGAGAGCACGTGCGAGTTAGGATAGGAGAATTTGACCGATAGGCTCTTAATTACTTAGATGTAGATGAGATCTTAGAGATACAAGAATCAAGCTCTCCCATTTTCCAGATGGGAAAGCTGAGGCAAAGGGATAGTATGCATTCCAGGTCAAATGATTCCTAGTTAACTGTAGACAGAGTATTAGAATGCACATCTCCTTATTTCTTCTTTGATGGGAAAGACTAGGAGAATCCTCTTGTCCTTGAGACATGCTCACCCCCCAACAGACACACTGGCTGAAAGGTTGAGGCTTGTAAAGCATCCCACCTTGATTAGTGCTGTACTGCTCAAAGGCATTATCTTATGAAAAGTCTAATTCCGTAGGAGAATTAATGAATCACGTAATTGTGAACCATTAAGAGTTTAGGGCAAAATAAGGTCTTCAGCAGGTTTTCTTCGGACATGTTATAGAAAAGTACCAAGTTGTGACATAGACAACGTGGAGGAGGAAAAGTGACTTTTACGACATAGTGGAAAGGAAAAGCCTGTTCTCTTTGAGGCAGGGCTGACTCTGTATGAACAGAGAGATCTAACTGGATGCTCCTGGACTTAGAGTTGGAAAACCCAAGACTGGTTTCTATAGTTTCTACTTAGCATCTGCTCTGAAGTTTTTCATTCCTCTATAAATAATGTCTTGACACCTACCAGTCCTGTATACCTTCAAGGTTTCTTACAGGAAGTGAAATAATTCTCCATAAAACAGGCTTTATAACTATGTAGAGCCCTTGGCAGTTGGGGGTAGCCTCATGCTCTGTATCACCAAGAGGGAAGTCAAGGTGACACAGATACCAGTTTTATCTGTAGCCAGTGCATGATTTTACCTTTCCTGGGGGTTTGCGCATGAGTCGTGCTTAAATTACCATCGCTGGAAATAGCTCCCACTCCCTTGGCTTCTGTTCTGCTAGGCATTTTGGTTCTCTTCTCCCAGGGACTGACATTCACCTGCTGAAATAAAAGAATACAAAAGCAAATACAGAGCGACAAGTGTCCTGTATCACACATGACACTGCCCCAATTCTGTGAATTAGGAGGAAATATTTGATGGGAAAAATATTTGATTGGGGTTCAGGAGACCTGATTTGTTGCCCAGACTCTATTGCTAGCCAATTGTGTGACCTTGGGAACATCACAGTTACCCCTGGGTCTTAATCTCTGCTTCTCTGAAATGAAGGGTCTGGCCTGGATAGCCATAATGGATTATAATATTCTTTCCAGTTCTGTGTTCCTTTGTCTCTCCACTGATAAATGTATCGACTGCTTGTTAAAACTTGACAGTCTTCTTTGAAATTTCATCTGGAAGGTTCCAACTTCTTAAATTACCTGAAAAACTGCCTGTTCTGAACATCTTGATATACCAGATAAAATATGGCAAACGTCTTTTCAAATACATAGCTCCAAAGATAGTAAGAGATATCCCCATGGATGTCATGAAAAGTTTGCAGTATGAGCTAACTCCTCAGTGATATTGGGACTGGGGTGGGGAGCAGATATCAGTTTCAGTGATGCAGGGTCTTGCGATCTAGGTCCTTGGGGACGAGGGGTGAAGCCTTAGACCTCCGCTAGGAAGGCGATTATTATGGAGATCCTATTATAGAGTCAGAACCCTCAAAGGGGTTCAAAACTGAGTTAAAGAGGCTCTGTCCATTGCAATAGTGAGACAGTGATAGCTTACATCCTCCCGAGCTCTGGTTTGAAAAGAAAGAGCCTCTGCTTAAAATTCCAAAAATTCATAACTATGTCACGGGGAGTTGGGGGTTGCAATTCATACTGTTTTCATTGTCTGAGAGAGAACTCTTTCTTGGCTGAAAAACTGGACTAAAGAACTGGGCCCAGGCTGATTTCCTTAACACAGATCACCCATAGTTACTGATGAAGCTCTGCTTAATATGATTTCCAGATCCAAAATTAGAAACACTCAGAGAAGCAACCATCCAAAGCAAGTCCTCAGACTCAACATGTAGCACGATCAAATTGCTGAGAACTTCCAAGAGTCTGATAAACTGATAACTGCCTTTTATAAGCATGTTTAAAATAATTGAAGAAATAAAGGAGAGACCAAAACGTAAGAAGATATCCAAAAGATCAGGCATATTTAAGAAAGGCACTACTTGAAACACTAATGACAAATTTAAGTATTGAAATTAGAAACGACACCATTAGCCAATGAGCTAATGACTGAATGAGGGAAATAGAAGATAGAACAGAATTATACAGAATAAAGTAATTTATACAGAATATTAAACAGAATAAGTATATTATACAGATTAAAGCTCAGGCAGATAATGACATATCATAGCAGAGTTAGGGGACTTGGAAAATAGAGTTAAAAGTTCTGATATGTGTTCAGTAAGATTTCTGGGAAAAGGGGCGCCTGGGTGGCTCAGTGGGTTAAGCCGCTGCCTTCGGCTCAGGTCATGATCTCAGGGTCCTGGGATCGAGTCCTGCATCGGGCTCTCTGCTCAGCAGGGAGCCTGCTTCCTCCTCTCTCTCTCTCTCTGCCTGCCTCTATGCCTACTTGTGATCTCTCTCTGTCAAATAAATAAATAAAAAATCTTAAAAAAAAAAAAAGATTTCTGGGAAAAGAAAATGAACAGAACTGAGGAGAGGCAATGCTTTAAGAAATAACGGTTAGGGCTTTTCCAGGAGAGATGAAACAAGATTTCTCAGATTCAGGAATGACAGTGAGTCTGAAGCCACAAAAATGAAGTTAAAGCTATACTTAGACAAAGCGTTAAGAATCCTGTAGAATACAAAAAGCGTGAAACTTATCTGTAATGATACATACCATATGAGGTCATTGGTGGGGGACAGGGGGTAGAAAGTAATTACAATATGATACCAGAGAAGGGAGCAGTGTTCTTTTTTAAACTTCAAGATAATAATAATAATAATAATAATAATAATAAAGACAAAGTAGAGGAAAGTGAGTGAAGAGTACAAAACCATCAGTACAGTATGTAAGCACAGATAAAGAATAGACAGCAGAACCCACCCTGACTTACTATCAAAGACATGAACCTTCGAAGTATAAGACAATATTTCTTACCCGCTTCCACAAATATTTGAAAGACTTCTCTCTAGTTTAGGTGAAAGTGTGGGGAACTAAGCTGTTGTTGTGGGAGTCAGGGCAGCTTTCCTCTTCGTATTGCTGCTTCAAGGCCTCTACCAGGGAATAATCCATACAGCCACCCAAAAGCATATCCCAAGACAGTCCTTGTAGCGATATTTGTAAAAGTGAAAAATGAACAGCTAACTAGTGGTCATTAATGTTTGAATAGGTAAGTAAAGCAAAGTACGTATATTTTTGGGACATTCTATAACCATCAAAAAGAACTAATAAAATCGATATACGTATTAACAATTTAAAGGACATAGTAAGTGAAAAAAGCAAGTTGTAAATTCGAAGGGATACATGCACCCCTGTGTTTATAGCAGCATTATTTGCAACAGCCAAGATACGAAGCAGCCCAGTGTGCGTCAATGGATGAATGGAGAAAGTAGAGGTGGTATAGATAGATATGGGATATTACTCAGCCATCAAAAAGAATGAAACTTTGCATTTGCAACAACATGGATGGAGCTAGAGAATTTAATGGTGAGTGAAATAAGTCAGTCAGAGAAAGACAAATACCATATGATTTCACTCCTATGTGGAATTTAGGAAACAAAACAAACATGCAAAGGGAAAAGGGAGAGAGGGAGGGAGGCAGGGAGGGACAGACTGACCTACAGAGAACAAACTGATGGTTGCCAGAGGGGAGGGGGGGGATGGGGAAATGGGTGATGGATGGAGGAGGGCACTTCTCGGGAGGAGTCCCGCGGGACATATGGAAATTTGAATCACTGTATTGCACACCTGAAACTCACATGACACTGTATGTGAACTAACTGGAATTAAAATAAAAACTTAAAAGAAAATAGCAAGTTGTAGAACACTAAGTACCAAGGTAATGAGTAAAACATATATGCACACAACATTACATTATGTAATTTACATGTTTATAAGTGAGTAGGAAATTGTGAAAAGAAAATGCACAACATTGAAACAATGACAGCTCTGCTGTACGTTGCCCTTAGCACTGGTTTTAAAATAAGATACACGGCTGGCTAAGCCTGGGTGGCTCAGTTGGTTCGGTGTCTGCCTTTGGCTCAGGTCATGATCCTGGAGGCCTGGGAACAAGTCCCTCACCGGGCTCCTTGCTCAGTGCCGAGTCTCCCTCTCCCTCTGCTCCTCTCTTTCCTCATGTTCATTCTCTCTCTCTTAGATCTTTTAAAAAATAAAGAAAAGTTAAATTAAGATACATTAATCTGATAACGCTGGTCAAATGTGTAGAAGGGAATGCAGGGGACCATTCCCTTTGGGGAGGAATGGCCAGGAGGGAACTTCACATTATCTGTGGTATGTAAATGAGTTACAACAATAATGCTTTTGTAAATTATTACTGTGATTCAGAAATACATTTAAGGGGTGCCTGGGTGGCTCAGTTGGTTAAGCGTCTGATTTTGGCTCAGGTCATGATCTCAGGGTCCTGCTCAGCAGGGTGCCTGCTTCTCCCAGTCCCTCTGCTGCTTCCCCTGCTTGTGCTCTCTCTCTCTCTCTCTCTCTTTTTCTCCCCCTGTGTCAAATAAATAAATTTTTAAAGTACATTTAAATCGACAACAACAGAAAAAACTATCATAAAACCTCTGATCACAGTGTGTGGGGCGTGGGAATCTCTCTCTCATCCTAACAGCTTTACAAATTGTGTGCATATGTGTACATGTGTGATTTTGTGTGTGTGTGTGTGTGTGTGTGTGTGTGTGTGTGTGTGTGTGTGTTTATAACTGGATGTTAAAATGATGCCTCTTAGGGCACCTGGGTGGCTCAGTGGGTTAAGCCTCTGCCTTCGGCTCAGGTCATGATCCCAGGGTCCACATCGGGCTCTCCACACAGCGAGGAGTCTGCTTCCTCCTCTCTCTCTGCCTGTCTCTCTGCCTACTTGTGATCTCTGTCTGTCAAATAAATAAATACAATCTTTTTTTTTAAAAAAAAAAAAAAGGTGCAACTGCCCCCAGGCCATTCTGAGAAGAAAATAGCAAGTGTTGCCTCCACTCCAAAGCGATAGGAGACCACCCTCCAGGACTCAAGAAGAAGGCTGTTGAGCCCACCACCGGGGCACAAACTGGCTGAGATGACATCCCTGAGAGAGAATATCTCTAGAGAAAGCTGCCGGTGTGGCCTGTTACTTCTCCACCCTGCATTTAGGGAAGAGCGGGGAGGGTGCTGCTCTTCACTCTAAATCAGAGGACAGGGACTGCTTGTGGGGGGAGGGGGTGTCACCTAGACAGATTGACCTATGTCTCCTGGAGGCTGGTGAGTGACACCTGCCTCAGCATCCACAGGCACAAGGCTGGCAGAGCAGAGCAAAGGCCCCTGCCCACTGAGAGGTCGTGATGCCTCCACATCCCCCAGCGACAGGTGCAGAGACGCATGGACATAGAGCTGCAGGTTCCTCTGAACCAGATGTGGGTGATGCAGGAGGGATCCAGCTTACAGCCATACCCGAGAGAACTATCTAGAAGGGCCGCATGAGCCCCAAAGAGGTGGAGGGACCGTAGATGCCAGATGGCTGGCGGGCCCCTTAAGGGAGAGACTGTGGGATGTCTCCAGTGGGGAACTGACTAAAGGATTCAGCAGTGAACATCCACCCGAGCCCAGAGAGCACCAGAGCCAGATCACAAAAGTTCCAGTCAGAAACCATTTCCTGCTTCTTCCCAGCCACCCCTCCATCTCCCTAACCCCCAGCCCTAGAAGGCTCAGAAGCCGCAGCTACCAAGGTGGGTGTGGGGAGGAGCTGACAGAGAGGGAACAAGAAGCCAAACCAAGTGACTACTGACCCCCACCAAGGTCCAAGATGGAGAGGAGAGAAGCTCTATTTTTTTTTAAAGTAGAATTAACATACAACGTTGTTTGAATCTCAGGTATACACTGTAATGATTCAACAGTTCTCAGTGTTCATCACAATACATTACTCTTGATCCCTATTTAGGGAGAAGCTCTACTTTTTTTTTTTTTAATTTATATATATATATATATTTTTTTTTAAGATTTTATTTATTTATTTGACAGAGAGAGATCACAAGTAGGCAGAGAGGCAGGCAGAGAGAGAGGAGGAAGCAGGCTCCCTGCTGAGCAGAGAGCCCAATGTGGGGCTTGATCCCAGGACCCTGGGATCATGACCCGAGCTGAAGGCAGAAGCTTAACCCACTGAGCTACCCAGGCACCCCAAAAAGCTCTACTTTTAGATAAGTTTGGAGTTTTGTGCTTTTCATCAGACAGGACCTATTCGTTTACAACATGAGATTATTTGGAAACTGAAAGGAACCAAGGAGTCGCCCTGGTGATTCTGAGAAGAAATCCATCAAATGAAGGGATGGAATATTTTCCTGTAAAAATAGTTTGTTCCTCACGTCTGTCCACATTTAGGGCTATCAGTTGAACTCAGGTCACAAGACCCGCAGCCCTACCTTTCAGGTTAACATTTTTTTTTTTTTTTTTTTTTTTTTGCCACAGTGACAACTAGAAGGACACTTCTCACGCACCAGTGCCTGAGAGTTCACTGATCACTAGTTCATTCATTGATTCAGTAAATATTTGTTGAACCAGTGGATGTTATTTTTCCTTATCTTTTTCTTTAAAAAAAAAATTTATTTATTTGAGAGAGAGAGAGAGCACGAATTACATGGAGGGACAGCAGGAAGGGGAGAAGCAGACTCCCAGCTGATCAGGGAGCCTGCCTGGGGGTCGATCCCAGGAGAGAAGATCATGACCTGAGCCAAAGGCAGACATCTTTGCTCTTTCTCTTACATTTATGGCTGACGTGTTTAGTTCTCATTAAATTTGCCCCCTCTCTGTGCTTACTGTGACAGAAGTACATGCCAGGTTGTGTGGTAGAAACCAGAAACGATGTGTCACATACTGTCCATGGCTGCGTCCCTTGCCCTACATCAGATGTGTCCTACCTTCCTCTTTCATTGCCAATTTCCACTGCCTCATCAACCCCAGCAAGGAAAATGTGAGAATGACATTTGCTCTGGAGAATATGAGAGTCACAGTGACGGCCACCAGGTAACTAGCAAGAAGAGGGCAAGTGTTTTACCTGGTTGTTTGGGAAAGGTCTATTTGAGCTAAGTTGGGAAAGATGAGAAGAATGGAGCTCTGAGTAAAAGGAACCAGCAAGTTTGTCCAGTGCCCGTGCAGAGTGAGTGAGAAGGTTGATATGAGTAGGGAGACCAAAGTGGTGGTCAGGGGCCATTCCATGGGGTTCCTACAGGCCAGGTAAGTGGACTGGATTCACCTGGCTGCTGGGTGATGCATGGTCTCTATGGGGCAAGATTAGGAACCAAGAGAGTCGAGAAGAGGCTGTGGTGATCGATCACCTAGGCAAGAGTTGATGTATAGGGGAGGCCGACCATAGTGCAAAACAGCTGTACTTGGATCTGTTTTGGAGTGAAAGCCAGAATTGCTAATGAGATGGGTAGGGGAAGAGAGAATGGAGGAGATCATTGGAGACTTCTAGATTTATGGCTTCTACAAATGAGTAAATGGTGTTATGCTCTGTAGAGATGGGAAAGCAAGTGGGAAGGAAGCAGGTTTCCAGAGGAAAAATAAGAGTTTCATTCTTGCTGTTGGTTTTGAGATGCCTGTTAGACCCAGAAGGGAAGGTGGCCCAGTAGGCATTGTGTCTGTGATGCTGTAGCTTGAGGCAGGGGGCCAAGGAAGAAATAGAAATTTGAAAGTCATCACTTTTATCTGTTTACTTACAGACTAAATAAATGAGGAACAACCTGCAAAGATATTGAATGAGTCATTCTGTCAACTTGTTGTCTGATTCCCTGGCCAAAACTGGTTCTGTGTCTATTCTATGCATGAACCTGTGTCTTGCTCTTCTGCTCTAAACTAGTTCACTATGGAGTGAGGCTTTCCCTTAAGGTCCTGTACTGAGCTGTTAGCAGCTCACATATTTTTATATCTGGCCTCAGCCCTGAACATTTCCTCCATGTAAGAAGTAGCTTATGGATCATATTCATAGCTCCAAAATCTGAGTCCTGGACCCCAAACTCTTCATTCCATTACTACTGCCCAAGGCCGTGGGATTCCATTTGCATCAGTTCATTGGTGAGTTCTCATCTGTTCTAATCAGTTTGGTCTTTTAGCCCTGATAAAATCTTCCTTTGCCAAAATTCAGCTTTTACATTTATTGTCTCACCCAAATGCAGTCACTGCTTTATTATTATTATTATTAACACATCTCACAAAAATAAGCCCAATATATCAATCTTAAGCTGAAGGTATCTCGACTGGTCCCAATATTTGGGTGATGTTAAGCCTTAAAGGCATAGTTTAAAGTTGCCAGTACACTTCCACATGCTTCAGAAAATTCTGACTCTTGCCTCCGCAACTATTCTTTTGGGTGAATTTATTCCCTGAAGTTTTATTCTCTGGAATTCTAGGGCTCTTTTTCTCTTAGGATAAGGTGATATCCTCTCTTGATTTCCAGGATTATCTTAGGAAAGAGGAGTTCTCTCCTGCACCCCATAGCATCCAACCCAGAGCAGCAAATGAAAGAAAGACCCTCTCCCATCATCTCAAAAGCAGAATTAGGAGGAAAGATGGTAGGCTAACCTGAGCAAGTCAGAGTGCGGGGTCCTCAGTCCTTTCCAATAAATTCTTTTAAGCTTTTCAAAATTTTCTACATTGCCTTAGATCCCCAAGAGGTAAATGATTACCTTAAAACCTTTAGCCTTTATGTTACCCAATGAAAAGATATTTTTTGGTGAATGGTTTAATTTTTAACTTCTATTAGTTGACAAGTAAACCAAACTCATTAGATCTTCCTCAGACTTAAAGGCCAGCTGAGGTCACTTCTGTCTTCCCTAATCTTCCAGCCAGAATCAACGTCCCTCCTTGTAGGATCCCGACACCCCATACCCTGTGTTTGCAGTGCTGCTCATTGTGTTCCTCATTAGGATGGGGTATGCCCTGTCCCTTTTGAGTCCTGTCTCACCAGAAATGTTTAGTAGAAATGGGCTCTCCACAAAGCAGAGACTTAATATCCATTTGGGTTGACTCAAGTGACTTTTGTGGTTTACTGATGATAGCTGTTGGCATGAAGATCACTGAGCTCTCTGGAACATTCATAGCCTGTGATTCTGCTCCCTTTCCAGGCAGAACATTTCAAAAGACTCACACATACTCCCTGCCCCACTCGAGACAAGAAAGCTTTTAGCGAAGCCTTCACTGACTTCCATTCTGGTAAATCCAGTGGCCAGTCCCGAGACTTTATCTTTTAAGCTCAACAGCTTTCATCACTCATTTCTCCCCTGGACTGTTTCACTTGATTATCATCCATGATTTGGACCTGATTCTCCCTTATTGTGTCTTACTTCTGAATCCTTTTAGCGAGTTCTTATGTTTTCTGGAACCTCTGATATTGGTGTCCCCTGGACTGTGGTCTTGAGTTTCTTCCCTATTCAAACTCATTCCCAAGGTGAGCCCACACCGTCTCCTTTCTCTAACTGCCCTTCCTCACACCCCTTCCCAAGCCAGGACTTCAGCCCTTTGGCCACCATCATCTCTCCTGGTGTATCCAGTGGGTATCTCGGTCTTCACATGACCACAAGGAGAATGCCTCAACCCCTTCCATCTTCATCCCTGGAGCAAGACTGCATCTTGCCCCAAACCTTGGAGTCCTCCTCAGTCTGCTCTTTCCCTCGGCGAGTGTTCCCTCCACTAGCATGTCCTCTCAGCTCTGTCTACAGACCTTTCCCTAAATGCCATTGCTTTTCATTTCTTCCACTCCTAACACAATTGCCTGTCACTGGGGTAAATAAAACATACTCTTACCTGGCCCCACTCTTTCTCCTCTCTTTTTCAGTTCGTCTCCACACAGCAGGCAGAATATTGAAAATGTAAATACCTATATTGTAACTTACATAAATCTGTAAATATGTAAATGCACCATTTACTGGTTTAACGTCTTCCAAAGCCTTCTCAGTAGAATCAGGACAAAATGGACCAAGTTAATGCACAGCACAGGACAGGAAGTTGCTTCTCTTGTTCCCAAAAGCCATGAATGAATTTGTCTTCTGTTCAACACACACCCAGTGTGTGAGGCTAGAACACAGAAAGGCAGCTGCAAACAGAGGGAACACACGTTGGTCGTTGCTAGTTCAAAGAAATCTGAAATCATGTAGGTAGCTATTTCAAGAACTGGTGTATGGTTCCTGATGGGGCTTCTGCAGGTGATATGGAGGACAGCAGTGCCCCCAGAATATCTTTCCTCAGGGCTTATAGCTCTACTCTGTGGGCAGTGTCTAATCTGGCACAAAACTCACATTTTTTTACTGACTTTTATTTTCAGTGACTCTTTTTTGTTTTGTTTTGTTTTATTTGCTCCTTCTGCCTTTTCCCCATATCTGTCAGGTCCTTACTGTGCTTTCTTATGCGCTGTTTTCTTCATTTGTCAAACTTCTTACGCTGTCCTCTTATCCAAAGTTCTGGGGAAGGATGTTCTATCTTGTTTGTGTTCACCTGGCCCTTGCTCATGCTGGAGTGTTTCTGGATGTATTGTGTAATTCCAGATTGTGGCCTCACAGTTAATAAACTTTACTCAAGGAAATCTTGTCAGGGGGTTGAGGGATTATTCTTCCGGAGAGATTTTTGTGTTTGCTTCTAAGTACTACCAACCTGAGACCACTTTTATGGACTTACGTAAATAGCATATATGTGAATCTAAAACTAAAGCCTGGGGACACCTGGGTGGCTCAGTTGGTTGAGCAGCTGCCTTCGGCTCAGGTCATGATCCCAGCATCCTGGGATTGAGTCCCACATCAGGCTCCTTGCTCTGCAGGGAGCCTGCTTCTCCCTCTGACTCTGCCTTCCACTCTGTCTGCTTGTGCTCGCTCTCGCTCTCTCTTTGACAAATAAATAAATAAAATCTTTTAAAAATATATATAAATAAATAAATAAATAAAATAAAACTAAAGCCTGTAGAACTCTGTAGTTATTCATTAGGAGGGTTTCTTGTTTGTTCTATTGTTTTGTCTGGTTTGTTTTGTTTTGTTTTTACCATCTAGAGTATAGGCCAAGAGAGAAAAGCTTTTTGTCTCTCTGAGCAGGTGAACAGATGTATTTTTTTTAGTTTGCGCATCAGAGTAGCTGTGGCTTGGTGTGACCAGCAATAAGAAGAGGACATTTTGTTGTAGGCATCTTAATTTTTATGTCAATAAACAATAAATTGAGAGTTATGAGCTCTCAATTCTCAACTGAGTTAGTAAATACAATTGGAAAGACACAACACTGTGGCTCTCTTACTGCATTATAGCTTTTGAATTTGGCTTGTAATTACTCCGTAATGCTGGTGATGTGGGACGGCCAGGGGAACGGAGTATGGAGTATGGTTTCCTCTAGGGTAAGGGTAGAATGTTGCTTCTATTTCTGTAGAGTGGATTTGTAAGTAAACTAGTTGAATTCATGTTCAGTTCTGAGCAGCTTTATAAAAGTAACAGGACGATAACCGAGACGCCTTTGTCATCAATACGTGGGGTTGAACTGTGGTCTCAGCTCCTTGGGTCATTCTGAGCTGCAGTGGAGGGAACTCGAAGGAGGGACCCCTGGAGATGATGGCAGGAGTGCTCTGAGCTTTCCCTGCACTTGTCCTCAGAGGGGCCCACCTACCTGGTGTTAGTAATGGAGACAATTCCCATTGGCCTGCTCTGGGCAGTGGACTTGGCCCTTGTTAAATGTTAGGGTTTTGTCAGCTGATACCAAAGCCTCATCAGATGGGGGTACTGGAGAGACACCCTAGAGGAGAAGCATTTGCTTGCTGGATGTGGCTGTGCACTCCCCCCTTCCAATCACCACTCCCTCCCAACCATACTCCAGGGCTACCCTGAGCTTCTCCAGAGAGATGTGGAGCAGCACATCTCATGAACGTGGCTCTCTCAGGCCATCAGCAGAACTTTCCAGGTGGGGAGCTTTCCCTCATACCCTGGGGGCAGAGGGTGGAGGGCATTTTCCCTCTTACCCCAGGGCCTGCGTTTTCAGCCATTCTGGCAAGTGCCAAGTTCTTGAAGCTTCTCTGCAACCCAGTGAGCTCCACAGGCACCCTCCCTAGTAAGTCCGGATCCCCGTGCTTGGTCTTTTCTCCAGCCCCAGGGGTGGCAGTGGGCCCTTCCCTTGTTAGGGTCTGGAGTCGACCACCCCTCAATTAGACAGAGAACACTCTCGATAATGCAAGTCACACAGCGAGGTTTATTTCCAGCTAGCTGGGGTCCAAGTATCCACCCAGCGCAGCGGGTTTCAACAAGGACCCCGAGCACTCAAAGCCAAGGGTTTATATAGCGTTTTCAAGGCACTTTTTCATAGCTACGTACATCTCTTGCGTCCCACTTTGACAGTTTAACTTTGTTTAACCTTTTGCCACCCCAGCGTCACCCTAGCGGTTAAGTGAGATTTAGGTTTAGAAGAATTTTCACCTTAATTACATTTCCTTCTGCCTCAGCCTCCTACAGTTTTGTGGTGGGGAGGGCGACCTTTGGCCTCGAGGCACTGAGCCATTTGTCTCTGGAAATTGGGCCATTGAAGAGATGGCCTTTTTGTTGTAAATCACCAGGATATTTGCAAACCAAGGGAGACTCCTGTCTTGCAGGATTGCGATCTCTGCAAGTTAACTATTTGTTTTTCTTTAACATTTGGTCCCTGTAGAGCCTTCACTTAACCGCCCTGGTAGTATATGATTAAGTTGTTTTCTTAGGGTTTAGCTACTTTCTCTTGTCTCAAGTCACGTACGCCCTGTGGGCTGGTTAGGGATGCTCAGTAAAATGGCTTCCCTGCCTTCAAGATGGCTATTCTTATACTAACCCACTCTTACACCCTATGCCCTTCCTCTGATACTTTGAGCTCTTACTTCTCACTAGCCACCCCCTCCTTTCTCCCGGGCGTTGAGAGAGTAATTCTTCATGTGAAACTTTCCTCATTCAGTTCACTGTGTGGTTTCTCTCTCTTGACTGGAGGGACTGATACAACCGTTGACTTGTACTTTTGCCTATTACCGGATATTGAACCTTTTGGATCAGAGGTTTGATGGGGTTTGGGAATATAGGTGAGGTTCAGTGGGGTGAAGTCCAGAGGCAACGGCCAAGAAAGAATTCTTGAGCTGTCTTTGGTGCAAAATGGTGGTTTATTGAAGCGCCGGGGACAGGACCCCAGCCAGAAACAGCTGCTGCCCCAGGGTTGTGAGGGGTGGCTGATGATATACTATGGGGTTGGGGGAGGCAAGGAAAAGAGAGGTTTTCTTTTTTTTTTTTTAATTTATTTTTTATTTTCAGCATAACAGTATTCATTATTTTTGCACCACACCCAGTGCTCCTTGCAATCCGTACCCTCTCTAATACCCACCACCTGGTACCCCGACCTCCCACCCCCCCCCCTTCAAAACCCTCAGATTGTTTTTCAGAGTCCATAGTCTCTCATGGTTCATCAAAAGGACTTCCGTATGCTAAAGAGGACCTACAAGATACTGGAGGCTTTGCCATTGTCAAGTTAAGGTTCTTTTTCCCCCTCTAGCAAGGTATTACCACTAAGATAGTTGGGAGATTCCTGAAAGACCGTCACATATGTCCCACGGTGGGGGGGAGGGGCAGTTGCAGGGGGTCAGCTTCTGCTTTGTCCTCAGCTTGCCTTCTGTTCTCTCCTCAGGTTGGCCTTACATGCTCATTATTTAATGTTCTCCCAGAGTTGGCATCAAATCTTTAATGTAGGAAATATATATATATATATTTAAAGATTTTATTTATTTATTTGACAGACAGAGATCACAAGTAGGCAGAGAGGCAGGCAGAGAGAGAGAGGAGGAAGCAGGCTCCCTGCCGAGCAGAGAGCCCGACGCGGGGCTCGATCCCAGGACTCTGGGATCATGACCTGAGCCGAAGGCAGAGGCTTAACTCACTGAGCCACCCAGGCATCCCGATGAATCAACATTTTTGTCTTTGTTAAAAAGCACAGGCATTTAAATTGTTTCCGATCTTCTAGTTACAAAACAAATTCCTCCCCTTCTTTTAGCTTAATTGAGAAGTCTTTGTAGCTGCTGGTCTTACATATCAGTCCTACCCCTGCTCTGCTCCCTAATCACTTCCCTCTCAAACGAGATTATGTCAGAGAAACTACATATACCTTGAAAAAACAATTTTGGATTTTTAATAAAATGGATTCTTTTTGACAGAGCAAAAATTGAAACCTCATTAAGGAAAAATATCAGTAATGTGGCATTTATTAGGTGATCCTATAGTCACTGTAGCCTTAGGGCCAAGTGTGATTAACTATAATCACAGTACTGTCTCCTGTGGTTTCATGATTCTTCTTAACCACTTGTAAGGTTTTGCTTTTTCTGTGCTTTGCCTTCTCTTCAAATCACTAATCTTTTACTTTTTTTTTAATAGGAAGTACATTTTATGTACATAAATCTAAGACCATTTAAATATAGATTCTTTCTCAAACTTGCAAGTTGATGACCAGTATATCAAAATTACAAGACAGAGTTGTTACATTCTAGAGCAAAATAGTCATATAATTCATTTGACCATTGTCTCAAAAGCCACATGCCAGAGCAAAATTAATTTTTATGGAGAAGAATAATGAATAAAACAAGAATAAGGACAACCTCTAGGTTCTCAATACTGTTGGTGATAAATCAAAAGGAAATATTTTGGTTAGGTATTATAAGTCCCCTGTTATACATTTCCCCATGTTAGTATATACTAAGTTTCTTGGAAGGTTACTCCTGACCAGGAGATACTTGGAGAAATTATATAGCCTTGGAGGTAAGGTGGTACTTGTCATGTAGCCAACTTCTAGTGTGGTAGTGTGGTAGCCAGCTTCTGAGATGGTGGCCCGCCTTTGACGACCAGGTTGTAATAGTAAGTCTTTTAGTCAGAGAGTGTCAGAATATAGCAACTGACTGATTCCCAGCAACAGCCTGCTATGTACCACCTTGTGGGGTACTCTGCCATGAGCCAGTTGAGCTGAAGGCTGAAAGTTGATGCACCTCCTTCTATTGCTGCTAATCCCATCACCCTATAAGCCCAGCTTCTTACATCACTGAAAGAAAAGCCCTAAAATAAGGTTCCCCATACAGCCACTATTACCTACATACTTATTTTTCCTTCTCGACCATTGTTTTGTTGTTATGATTCCAAAAGTACTTTGGTACAGTACTTTGCTCTGTTACTGTAGGGTAGCTCCACAAATGCCCTAACCAAAAAGGATGCTGCTCAAGACCCTGTGGGGTGGGCTCACTTCCTACCTGCATCCTCTGTGCCATGGGCATCAGGAGTTCCTCTCTTGATGATAGTCTCAGTGAACAGCTTTGGGACGCCCTTGTCCTTCCAAATCAAAGATTGTTTTTATAGAGTACTCTGAATTTATGAAAGTTGGGATAAATGGAAGTATCTCTTCATATCGTCAGTATTTTGCTGGGAATCAGGCAGTTGCTATGTTCTGACGCTTTCTGTCTAGAAGAAGCTGCTGTATCTATTGTGACCTGATTGCCAAAGGAGCGCCGCCATCTTGGAAGCTGGCTACCACACTAGGTATACAGGTAAGTCATGGGAAAGTGTGATATTGTCTTAGAGTTGACAAGGTTACATGCTTTACTTAATAATTGTGTCTAATGAATGGATAAGGAAGATGTGGCCCATATACACGATGGAGTATAATGCCTCCATCAGAAAGGATGAATACCCAACTTTTGTAGCAACATGGACGGGACTGAAAGAGATTACGCTGAGTGAAATCAGTCAAGCAGAGAGAGTCAATTATCATATGGTTTCACTTATTTGTGGAGCATAACGAATAGCATGGAGGACATGGGGAGTTAGAGAGGAGAAGGGAGTTGCAGGAAATTAGAAGGGGAGGTGAACCATGAGAGACTATGGACTCTAAAAAACATTTAATCTAAGGGGTTTGAATTGGCGGGTGGGTGGGAGGTTGGGGTACCAGGTGGTGGGTATTAGAGAGGGCACAGATTGCATGGAGCACTGGGTGTGGTGAAAAAATAATGAATACTGTTATGCCAAAAATAAAAATAAATTAAAAAAAATAATTGTGTCTAATATTCTGCAACGGGACATATGGTGGTGACAAGGACTGTTTTTTGCAGATTCATTGACGACAATAAAAATGTTATTTCACTATTAAATATATGACACTTGGGTTTTTTTAGTCCATTCAATAATTTTTAGAATTTATCCCATTATCCCCAGTTTATTAAGGGTTTTTAACTTTAAAGTAGTTAGAGCAAGCACTGCCAAATGTATTTTTAGTAACCATTGTTAGGAATTTAGTGCTGTAGCAGTATTGATTCACTAAAGTCAGTGAATCATCTTTATGGATATACTAGTATTGAATCATCCTTGTGTTCTGGGAGGAACCCCAGGAGGCAGTTCTCAAGACCTCCAGCTGCCGATAAGCTACTTAAAGATCATCAGAAGCCAAAGTGTTCTCGAAACAGCTAAGTTTCCAGAGTACATGCTGTGATTAACTGTCTTCCTTGTTTGTAATGGCTGCGATTCACACAGTTCCTTTGATAAGACCTGATGCATCTTTTTGTTGAATTTATTATTTGCAGATGTGATAAACACTTGAGTTTACCAGGTTGATTACATTAATTGTACTTATTTTTAGGGCTGCAAAATGTGCTCATGAGTGATTCCCTCTGTCTTTAAGTCAAACATGTGAATTTATTTCCAGGCATGTTTTTTAGCTCTGCCAAAGCAGTCTTGTGCAAAGGCACTGTTTCTGGAAAGCCTCTGAGGATTTGTTAGCTGGAATAGGTATGGGAGAGATAGTTTCTCTAATAAAAGGAGCTCTAAGGAGAAAAACCAGTTAAATGCCTCCATGACGCCCATGCATTTTGGTTTTAAAGATTTTTCAGCCACAGGAGCAGAGTATTGTGAACCCTGAGTCAGTCCCTTCTGGAAAGAGGCCATATTATCTCTTTTTGCTACTTAAATGATTGTTATTCCATAGGTCTGAGATACAAGGATTTGGAGCCTGGAGAAAATCCTTCAACTTAGGAAAGTCTGTAACAGGAATAATAAGCAGATTTTATTTCCTCTCTGTTTTCTCTAGTGCAGGGAAAAGAAGTTCTTCCCATGATCTGGCCTCTCTCAGGAATCGTATTGGGATTTGAAGCCAAAGAAAAAGTGAGTGTTAAAAGTATTCTTTTGCCTCTCCTTGTTCTTTCTTGTGTGTTTCACTTAGGGGCCACTCTCAAATATATGGTTTTGTCAACTTTAAAAGTAAAACAGCCAGTTATTTTACTGGAGAAATGGATTTATTTGGGAATAGCAGAGGAATTACAATTTGGGACACACAAGCTCTGGCAAACCATAGGCAAGTCCGGAGATCAAAGGAAAGGAACATTACTGGGTAGAGAAAAGGAAGAGGTTGGAAGGGGTTACTTTAAAGGAAAGAAAGCCCACTGGAGGAAAGTTAGAGTTCAGGGTGGTGACAGCATCTCACTGGCTGAGTTGTGGTATTTTCTTATTGGCTGAACTTGTTGCTGGGCAAGGAGAAGGTCTTCCTTCCCCCTATCCCAGTAGTAAAGTATGCTTCTTCCTGTTGGGAATGCAGTGGAGCAGAAGAAATAAAACATCAGAGTTCCCACTTATGGCCTCCTGACTCCATTTTTAAATGAGGTTTCCTTTACTCAGTTTCATCGTTTAGACATACATCATTTTATCCTGCTTCACTTTATTCTACTTCACAGATACTGTGGTTCGTTTTGTTTTGTTTTGTTTTTTACAAATTTAAGGTTTGTGGCAACCCTGTGTGGAGCATGTCTATTGGTGCCATTTTTCTATTAGCATTTACTCACTTTGTATCTCCATTTTGGTAATTTTTGCAATATTTCAAACATTTTCTTTATCATATATTCATTATGGTGATCTGTGATTAGTGATTGCAACTTGCTGGAGGCTTAGATAATGGCTAGAATTTTTTAGAAATATTTTTGAATTAAGGTACATTCATGGTGGGGGTTAGCCATAATGCCACCTATTAGAAAAGAAAAGTTTCCCTTAAAATTTCCATATTTTCCTTCCTCTTCATCCAACTACCTCAGCATTCTTCTAATGTTAGCTTGGAGATCAAAGCAAGAGTCATTTCTTTTTTCTTAACACCCAGTGTAGGAAAATCAGTCATAGCCTGAGACTCTGTGTGAGTACTTTCTGCTTCAGCCATTTACTTTAAAGTTTTGATTGGGTTCAATGTACCAGATTCCTCTCTCTCCCACTCTGATTTTCACCTCTCTTTGAGTGAAATGTAAGGGTGAAGAGCAAAGACTCAGCATTATTGTTACAAAAGAGGAGGGACAGAATTAAGGGCAGATGCACAATTTTCTGTTATGGTAGCACATGGTGGGTAGAACTTCTCATGGGCAGAGTTAGTTTTGGCTTTGATTTGTCAGATACAGTCTCTTGCAAGTGACAGAAGTCAAACTGAATAGTATTTTTTAAAAGAAGGGCCAAAAGCAAAGGGGAGATTTAGTGCTAAGTAGTGTGTGGCAGCTCAAAATTTAAGGGCCTTTGGAACACAGCGGCTGAGATTGGGTGTCAAGGCTGCTCTCTCTCTCCTTCACCCCAGACGTCCCAAACCCATTTTTCTTGTTCCCTTTCATTTCAGTTTTCAATCTTTTCTGAGAGCCAGGAGACCTTCCTCAGCAGCTCCAGAGCCTTATTCACAACTTCTTAAAAGAAAGAAAAAGTGTGTTCAAGGGGCAGAGCTGAAAATCTCAGGAAGTTCTCTCATTAGATCAGCTCAGGCTGTGTTTCCACCTTTGGGGTAACTGTGACCCAGGACCCCAGACAGTAGTTCCACTGGCTGTAAGGTTGGGGGATGGGCACTTCTCTTTTGGCACTGACTGTCCCAGAGTTTTTCAACTCAGTGCCCTACCCTGCCTTGAAATCAACTTAGTGGGCACCTAGAGTTGTTTTTTGTTTTTGTTTTTGTTTTAAATGGGAAAGGTTAGGATAGGATTTAAAAATCTAATGACAATCGAAGTTTTAAGTAAAACCCTTTCTCGCAGAGTAACTTACAGGAAACTTATCAAGAAAACATAATTAAGTGGGTTGATTTATGGAAATATATATGGTTCTTGGGAAATCTGGCCACAGCTCACTCTCTGAAATTGGGTAGACACCTTTGAAAAAGAGACTTTGACGTTTGCTTTGCTATTGTGTCCTTTCCCAGGAGTGCATATTAGTCCTTGGGCTTTTACTAAATGAAGACTTGGGTCGCACTTGCCTCTGTGGTGGTGGCCCTTGGTGTTCCTGAATGATGGACTGACTGCCCGCCCTGCCCAGCGCTGGGCTCGCAGCTCCCAGGTCGGCCAGCTCATGAGTCCACCTTCCCCGCCACGGGCTCGCCGCTTGCCAGCCCCGGAGGAAACACGGTGCATCTGCGCTCAGCCTGGCCTACTTGCTTCTTCCCACCTTCAAAAACAGGGAACAGAAATAAGAGCACTTCAGGCACAACTAAAGGGAAGGATCCTCCTCCGGCCACTGCACTGGGGCATGTTCTGATTGGCTGAGGTCGTCTAGGCAACTGTCCAACCAGAGAGTGGAACGGGGCTGTTTGGCTTTGACCTACTGTCTGTTATTACCGTTCATCCAATCAGACATGACTATGTCAAACTTATTTGAATACACGGACTGTAAAGGAGCCCCTTACTCCAAGTCCCGGAAAGCCATCAGTCTTTGTTAGAGACCGAGTCATGTTCCAGTGGTTGATCGTCTAAGGGGTTTTCCTGAGTCTCTAGGGAAGGCGGTGAGAATGTGAGGACCGTAAACAGGAGTTTTGTTGTTGGGCGAGGTGGTAAAGCAGCGTGGTCCTGAAGTTCAGCAATGGTCCTGGGCGTTGTTTCTCCTGGGGAACCTGGGCGATTGGTGGAGACGCGCTTCTTCTGCGGTCCTGCGGACCTGTTGGGCAGTCTCACTGGAAGCAGAGGCTTTCTTCAGACCTTGAAGTTTTCATCAGATGGCTATTTCCTGTATAATGTCCACCAAGGACACCAGCTGGAAGTGAGAATTAATATACACTCAATAATTCGGTTTTGAAATGTCCTGTAAATGAAATCCTACCGTATTTTTACTCTGCAGAATTCCGCAGAGGTACATTCAGGTCGTTGCATGTGTCAGTAGCTCTTCCTTTTTGTTGCTCCATAGGTATTCCGTGGTAGGGATAAATAACAGCTGTTTAACATTCACCTTTTAAAGGACATCCTAGCTTTTCCAACTATTACGGATTAAACAAAAATAAACCACCAAAACCCTGCTGTGAACACAGAGGTCTTTGTGTAAACGTCAGTTTTCATTTCACTGGGATGAGTGCTCTGTACCGGGAGTATGGGATCATATGGTAATACCTTTCGCATTTTAAGAAATTCCTTTCGTAATTTAAGACACTGCCAAGAAATTTGCCAAAGTGACGATAACATTTTTTCTCACTAGCAATGTATGAGACATGGAATTTCTCTACATTTATGCCAGCAATCAATGTCACTATTCTTTATTTTAGTTGCCTCATAGGTATATATTGATATCTCATCAGAGTCTTAATTTGCATATCCCTAGTGGTTATTAATGTTTATTAATTTCTGTGAAATGTCCCTTAGTGATTTTGCCCATTTTTTAAATGGGATAGTTTTTGTTTTTGTTTGTTTGTTTGTTTTTTACTATTGAGCTTGGAAAAGTTTTTATATATCCTAAATGTAGATTTGTCATATTTATAGTTTGCAGATATATTCTGTATGTCTATAGCTTGTCGTTTTAATTTTTACAGGACTCTCAAAAAACAAACATTTTTGCTTTTGATGACATTTACCAATTTTTTTTCTCTCCTGGATGGTTTTGGTTTCATGTTTAAGAACTTTTTGTGTAGCTCTAGATCCCAAAGATTTGTCTTCCTTTCTAAAAGGTTCATGGTTTTACATTTTATAGTTGAATCTACCATCAGGTTTAAGCGAATTTTTGTGAAAGGTGTGAGGCTTAGGTTGAGTTTCCTACTTTTGCCTATTGGTCTGGCATCGTTTGTTTAAAACGTTATTCTTCCTCCCTTAAATTTCTTTATCATCAGTGTCAAAAGCTAGGTAGCCCTACTTGTGTGGGACTATTTGTGGGTTCTCTGTTTTGGTCCATTAATCTATTTATCTATCCTTTTCCTATTACCACACAGTCTTGATCACCACAATATATAATAACCTTTGAACCTGGGAAGAGGGATTCCTCCCACTTTATTCTTTCTTTTCAAAACTCTTTGATATTATAGTTCTTTTACATTTCAGTTATTAAGTTTTAGGAGTTTTGGTTTTGGTTTTTTGTTTTGTTTTGTTTTGTAGGGTCTTTGTGATTTTCCACATGGACAATCCCATCATCTTCAAATAAGAGCTTTATTTATTCTTTTCAAATCCATGTGCCTTTAATTTCTTTTGTGCTCTATGAAAGACTTCAGAAGTTGAATGTAATGGTGATAATGAATATCTTTGCCTTGTTCCTGATCTTATGGGGAAGCACTGACTCTCTTTTCATTAATATGATGTTATCTGTTGGATACTTGTAGAGGTCCTTTATCACACTCAGAAAATTCTATTACTACTCTGTTGAGAGTTTTTAGTCAGGAAAGGATAGTGAATTTTGTCAAACATTTTCTCTGCATTCATTACTATGGTTATAGTGTTCTTCTTTATACCGTCAATATGGTAGATTACATTAATTTTGAATATTGAGCCTGTCTTGCATTCCTTGATCTTTATACACTGTTGGACTTGTTTGCTATTATTGTTTCTTTCCTATGTTCATAGGGATATTGATTTGTAGTTTTATTTTATACTGTTTTTATATGATTTTAGTATTGAGCTAATTTTAGAATCATAAATTGAGTTGGGAATTATTTTTTCTTTAATTTTTCTGGAAGAGATTGTATAAAAATCAGTGCTTTTCTTCTTTAAACATTTGGTAGAATTCTTTATTAAAACCATCTAGGTCTATAGATCTTATCTGAGAGAAGGTTTTTGTTATTATTTCCATTTCTTTAAATTTATAAGAATATTCCATTTTTCTAATTTGTCTTGGATGAATTCTTCTTCTAGTTTGTGGTTGCCTACAGTATTCCCTTATTATCATTTTAATGATCTGTTATATACCCGTTTTATTTCTGAGATTTGTAATTTCTCTCTTTTATTGTCAGTCTTGATAGAGTTTCTCAATTGTATTGATTTTTTTAAAAAACATTGTTGCCATGGTTTTTCTATTTTTTTTTGTTTGTTTTTAATCTCATTGAGTTCTCTCTCTCTCTTTTTTTTTTCTTTTTTGATTGATTGATTTTAAAGAGAGAGCAAGAGCAGGAGGGACAGAGGGAGAGGGAGAGAAAAACTCAAGCAGACTCCGTGCTGAGCATGGAGCCCAGCTCGGGACTGGATCTCTTTGACTCTTGAGATTACGACCTGAGCTAAAACCAAGAGTCAGATGCTTAACTGACTGTGCCACTCAGGTGCCCTCCCTGAGTTCTTTTCTTGTCTTTCTTTCTTCTTGCACTGAACTTATTTTGCTCTTCTTTTTCTATACCTTTATGTGGAAGTTTGTAGTAATGATTTGAGAACTTTCTCCTCTTCCAATATGACCATTTAGTGCTAGGTTTCCCTCTCAGTATGACTTCAACCGCATCTTATAAAAAATTTATTTATTTATTTATTTATTTATTTATTTGACAGGATGAGGGACACAAGCAAGGGGAGTAGGAGAGGGAGAAGCAGGCTTTCCGCTTAGCAGAATATGGGGCTCAATCCCAGGACCCTGGAATCATGACCTGAGCCAAAGGCAGATGCTTAACAACTGAGCCACCCAGGTGCCCCCCAAAATTTTTTAAGTAAACTTTATTTTGAGATATTGTAGATTCACATGCAATTGTAAAAAATATTACAGAAACCATGTAGCATTTACTCAGTTTCCCCAAAATGTACATCTTGCAAAACTTGGTACAGTATCACCACCAGGATGTTGACATTGAGATAATCAACATGGCAATCTGTAATGGCAAGGATCCCTCATATTTTCCTTTTTATAGCACAGACACTTCTCTGTCATCCACACTCCTCTTGGGCCACTAATACAGTTTCTGTTTCTTTATGTCATTTCAAGAATGTTATGTAAAATGAATTATATAGTAGGTAATCTTTTGGAGTTTTGTTTTTTAAAGAATAGACTTTGTGGGCATCTGGGTGGCTCAGTTGTTAAGCATCTGCCTTCCACTCAGGTCATGATCTCAGGGTCCTGGGATGGAGTCCCGCATTCACCTCTTTGCTGTGGGGAGTCTGCTTCTCCCACTATCCCTCCCCTCTCATGATCTCTCTCTCACACACTCTCTCAAATAAATAAATCTTTTTAAAAAATTAAAAATGGACTTTATTTTTAAAGGCAGTTTCAAGTTGACAGAAAAATTGAGTAGAAAGTGCATATACCGGGGCACCTGGGTGGCTCAGTGGGTTAAAGCCTCTGCCTTCTGCTCAGGTCATGATCTCCGGGTCCTGGGATCAAGCCCCGCTTTGGGCTCTCTGCTCAGCGGGGAGCCTGCTTCCTCCTCTCTCTCTGCCTGCCTCTCTGCCTACTTGTGATCTCTGTCAAATAAATAAATAAAATCTTTAAAAAAAAAAAAGTGCATATACTTAATATACTTCCTCTGCCACTGTGTTAGTGTGGCACATTTTTACAATTAATGATTCTCTATTGGTATATTATTACTCGTGAAAATCCATAATTTACATTAGCATTCACCCTGTGCTGTGCTGTTAGTTCTGGGGGTTTTGACTACTGCATAATGTCATGTACCCACCATATAGTATTACAGAGAATGGTTTCCTTGTCCTGAAGGTCCTCCATGCTTCATCTCTTCCACCAAATCCTGACAACCACTAGTCTTTCTTACTGTTCTTACAGTTTGCCTTTCCCAGGATGTTATTAGACTAATGTAGTACATCGTCTTTTCAGACCGGCTCCTTCACTTAGCAGTATGCTTTGAAGATTCCTGCTACCTTTTCATGGCTTGATAGCTCCTTTCTTTTTATCGCTGAATAAAACTTCCTTGTATGGATTGGATGTACCATAGTTTATTTATCCAGTCATCTATTGAACTGAATTGTGAATAAAACTGCTATAAATATTTGGGAGGTATACATACACATACACACACACACACATAATCTTAGATAGATATATCACAATTGCTGGATCAAATATTAAGCTAATGTTTACTTTTATAACCAACTGTGTTTTTCAAAGTGGCTGTCCCATTTTTCACTACAACCAGCACTGTAATGTTGTACCATTACTTCAGCTCCTAGCCAGCATTTGGTGGTGTCAGTGTTTTGGATTTTGGTCATTGGGCTCAGTGTATAATGGCATCTCATTGTGGTTTTAATTTTAAATTACCTAATGACATATGATATTGAACACCTTTTTATGTGCTTATTTGCCATCTGTATATCTTTTTTGGTGAAATCCATTTATGTTTTCATCCATTTTCTAAATGGATTGTTGACTAGTTTCTTACTGTTAAGTTTTGGGAGTTCTTTATATATCCTAAGTACTAGTTCTTTGTAAAATATGTGCTTTGCAGCTATTTTCTTTGAGTCTATAGCTTGTCTTTGCATTCTCTTAAAAGAGAATATTAGTTTCTTATGGCTGCTATAACAAATCACAAACTGGGGGTTTAAAACAGAAGTTTATTCTTGTATATTTCTGACAGGAAGAAGTCAAATTCAAGTGTAACAGAACTGGTTCCTTCTGGGTGCTTAGGGAGAGAATTTGTCCCATGCTTCCCTCCTCTTTTCTGGTGGCTTCCAGGAATCTTTAGTGTCCCTTGGTTTGTAGCCATATCACTTCTAACAACTGCCTTCGACTTTCACATGATCTTCCCTTCTCTGTGTCTTCTCTTTGGTTTCTTATAACCAGTTATTACTGGATTTAGGCCCCACCTGGGCCCTTAAGATAATACAAGATCCTAAATTGCCCAGAAAGAACACAGACAGCAGCCTAGAATCTAAGCAGAACCTGAATGGCTGCGATTAAGGAAAATCAAAAGAAAGGTGTTAGGAATAAAATTACTTATATCATGTAGGATTTAATTTGTCTCTGATAACAAAGGGAGAGGAGATTCATCGGGGAATCCCAAGTTTTCCTGCTAGATTTTAAAGAGAAAATGGTCAGAGATCTAATAATATTGTTATATTCCAGTGAAGGCAACAAATTTGGTTCTTATTTCCAGCATTGTGTTATTTGGGTGCCATTCTTATATGATGGTCATATATTATTGGTTGATTAACATACTGGTGAGTTTAGTTGGACTGTGTAAGAATGTATATTTAAGATGGGAAGGTAGTCACATGTCAGTTTTATTTCTACTAGGTAGAATGTTCAATGTGGTCCAGTTCTGATAAATTTCAGGATTTTAGAGGACTCATGGGACAAGAGATGAAACCGTAAGTGACAGAGCAGCCTATCTCACTGCCCTCTTATGGATTCTTGGAGCAGAGGGTGGAATTGGGTTAATGACCTCAAGTTGCTGAGTCACAATGTTCTGATAATCCACAAAGGCTCAAAAGACCAATCATACCCCTTGTTTGGTGCTAAGTTTGTTGCTGTCACAACAGCCCTAATCTAAGTTTGCTCCTTTGCCAAGGAGAGGCACTTCTGCCCCCAAGAGCCTGCCAGATGGCTATTCTGTGTCCTCTGGAGGGCTAAAACAGTTCCGTTGGAAAAGTCACTGCACGTTAAGGCAAACTGCTTCAGAGGTCTCGGTCACCATTAACTAGATAGTTTTCCACGTCCTGTTAAAAAGAGTTGTGGTCAACTAAATCCTTATTTATTGCAGGTGAATCCATTACTGTTCTTCGTTAACTTTTTTGTAAATCTAAGCTCTTTCTCAGAAAATGTGAGTGGCTCTGGAAAGAGCTTTTGGTTCAGTTTGGATTTGTTTTCACTCACAAAGCTTTACTGCTTCTGAGGTATTACTTGGACTGGACTTTATGAGGGTGGCTCTCGGTCTTCTTGGGCAGCAGCACGGCCTGGATGTTGGGCAGCACGCCGCCCTGCGCGATGGTGACGCGGCCCAGCAGCTTGTTGAGCTCCTCGTCGTTGCGGATGGCCAGCTGCAGGTGGCGCGGGATGATGCGCGTCTTCTTGTTGTCGCGCGCCGCGTTGCCCGCCAGCTCCAGGATCTCGGCCGTCAGGTACTCGAGCACGGCCGCCAGGTACACGGGCGCGCCGGCCCCGACCCGCTCCGAGTAGTTGCCCTTGCGGAGCAGGCGGTGCACGCGGCCCACCGGGAACTGCAGACCCGCCCGCGACGAGCGCGTCTTGGCCTTGGCGCGCGCCTTGCCCCCCTGCTTGCCTCCACCTGTCATTGCTTAGGAACACCTGTGTGATAACGGAGGGAATTTCCGTTAGGCCAGGCACCAGGCCTATTTATCTGATTGGCGATTAGTCTACCAATGAGAGGATGTTCCTGGAATCACCAAATTTAAAAACACGCCACTACCCATTGACCAATCCGATGCTGGCCGCCCAACGCGTCATTGGGCGCTGCGCCTATAAATACCACACTTGGCTTCTCCAAGTGCCAGTTGTTGGCCACATTGGAGCTATTTACCAGCCATGCCAGAGCTGACTTCGAAGGGCACTACCATTTCCAAGAAAGGTTTCAAGAAAGCAGTAACAAAAACTCAGAGAAAAGAAGGGAAAAAGCGTAAGAGATGCCGCAAAGAGAGCTATTCCATTTACATCTATAAGGTGCTGAAGCAGGTGCACCCCGACACCGGCATCTCGTCCAAGGCCATGGGCATCATGAACTCGTTCGTCAACGACATCTTCGAGCGCATCGCGGGCGAGGCGTCCCGCCTGGCGCACTACAACAAGCGCTCGACCATCACGTCCAGGGAGATCCAGACGGCCGTGCGCCTGCTGCTGCCCGGGGAGCTGGCCAAGCACGCCGTGTCCGAGGGCACCAAGGCCGTCACCAAGTACACCAGCTCCAAGTAAAATGACTCCAGTCACTAGACAAGCTTTAGAACCCAAAGGCTCTTTTAAGAGCCACCCACACTTTCCAAAAGACTGTAGGCTCGTCTTAGTTGTAATGTATGTGGGTAGGTGTTCTGACTTGGAAACTGCTGGTGTAACAAGCAAATAGATTTCTTGGTCCATTTTTCCAAGTTCACTTTGCTCACACAATATCTTTTGAGAAATAATGAGGTCTCACTGGAGTGGTTGCATGACTATCTTAGTACTAAACACCTAACTGGATTCTTTATGCATTTACAGCATTTTCAGTGAGACTTTATATCTAGGTGAAGAAATTCAGAGAAGGGAATCCTTTGAACAGAAAAAAATTCCAGTAATCCCGTGTCCTCAGGGAGATCCTTCCATGGGCCATGAGAGCCATAAGGAATATGGCTTCCCTTTATTTAAAAAATATTAGTTTTAAGTACTTTGTATCAGATAACAGTGAAAGCCTGGAGCTGTAACAAACTTTACAGACCTTAAGACTGTCTAGTATGGGAGCATTAGTTACAGCTGTTTTGCTTCCTCTTTACATTGGCTATGATGTGTGAAAAAATTCTTTGTGTCAGGCTAGCTGCCCATAAGCTGCTGATATTTGAGGCCCAAAGCCCAGAATTTCTTGGTCTGATTTTATCCGAACATTTATTGTGGTTTCTAAACTGGGCTATATATCAAGAGCAGGTTGACAGGAATGTGGACACTTTGCCTTGCCAACTAATTCACACTGGAGCCCGATAATTGGCTAACCCCAATCAACTGGCAAACGAGGAACATTAATGAATTCACTCTTTTTTTGCATCATTTATTACAAGTTATAATAGGGCCACTTGTTTTTTATATTGTGATTGGATCATTAAATTGTGTTTGTACCATGTACTTCTGGGCTCAATACCATGATGTTCCAAATCGGGTCATACAGAATTTATCAAAATAGGATGCCCGGTAATCACAGCAGAGGACTTTAGGTACAAGATCTAATCTGCCATAATTATCTGGACTCTTCTGAGAGAGCCCACAAGCATTTTAAAAAATCAGTGAAAAAGGCCATGGAAATTGACAAAAAAAAAAAAAAAGGACTCAAATTATTATGACTACTTCCCAGAAACCTGTGGTTCAGCTAGAATCCTCAGTTTGACTCTTAATTTCTAGTTTCTTCCTTTTCTAGAAAGATGTAATATATATACATCTTCTTTATAAGAAATAAAAATAAAAACCAAACTGAAATGCCATTTAGTTGAATATGTATAGTAAAAATTCATAGGAAAAAAGTGTCACATGCCCTTGCAGAACCTCTGAATGCCTTAGCCAGGAGTCCTTGAAGGAGGTAATAGATGGAACCTCTATGCCACATTGTATGGGAAGGGGGCATCATCTCCACTCAGGGGTCCCAGCTGCCCTAATAAGACCTTATAAAACAGCAGATATCTGCACAGCTCCCAAATCCTGATCAACTCGAGTTGAGGAGTTTTGATTTTCAGGCTGGTTCTTTCCCTTAGCAGCATGTATTTAAGATTTACCCATTTTTGTTATGTGGATTACTATCTTGGTTCTTTTTACCACTGAATAACTCTATTGTATGGATAGACCAACTGTGCTTGGTCTAAAAATCTATGGTAGACTCACAGATCTCTATCTGCAGTCTAGGGCTCTCCTTGAATTCCATTTACATACTTCAAGGGATCTTCGTTGCTTCCACTTTTTAGCCATTGTAAGTAAAGTTGTAAGTATTTGTGTGCAGGTTTTATGTTGACATAACTTTTGAAACAGTTGGGTAAAAATTACCAGGAGCACAATTGCTGGGCTGTATGTTTTGCTTTATAAGGAACTGTTAAACTGTCTTCCAAAGCAGCTGTGCCGCTCAGCATTCTCACAAGCAGGGACTGAATGAGAATTCTTGTTGTTCCAAACCCTCATCAGTATTTGGCAATGTCATGTTTTGGATTTAGCCATTCTAATAATAGGTGTGTGTAATAGCTCATTGTTTTTAATTTGCATTTCCCTAATAACCGTTATGTTGAGGATCTTTTGAAATGCTTATTTACCATCTGTAGATCTTTTTGGTGAGATGTCTGTCCAGATCTTTTGCCTATTTTTTAATTGGGTTGATTTTCTTGCTGTTGAGTTTCAGGCATTTCTTAAAATATAGTCTAGGTACAAGTCCTTTATCATATAGATGATTTGCAAATATTTTCTCCATCTGTGGTCTGTCTTTTCATTCTCTTACGCAGGGTCTTTAGCAGAGCATACATTTTTAATTTCAAAAAGCCCAACAGAAATATAATGCAAGACACAAACATTGGCCATATATGTCACTTTAAACTTTCCAGCAGCCACATTTAAAGTAGAAAAAGGAAATTAGTTAAATTATGTTTAATCAAATATTTTAGTTAATCCAATATACCAAAAATGTATAATTTCAGCATGTAATAAAGATAAAATTATGATAATTTTCATTTTAAAGAATTAGATCTATGAAATCCAATGTGTATTTTATACTTATAGCATGTCTTAGTTCAGACTTGCAACATTTCAAGTGCTCAGTAACTACGTATGGCTAGTGACTAGCATATTGGAAGGCAGCTATGCTCACCACTATACCACCAACGCTAGTGACTAGCATATTGGACACTAACCTCACTCTACGTAGCCTAGACCACACCCCTTGCTCTAAACACCTATGGCAGACTCACAGATTTATATCTGCAGTCTAGGGCTCCCCTTGAATTCCAAACCAGTAAATTCAACTGCTTTCTCAACGTCGCCATTCTGACATTAACAGCCACCTCAAAATTCTCTCCACAAGGGTTTGCAGTCTCTCTTGACAAGTGTTTTCAATTTTACGGTTCATGGTAGCCATGGTGCCATCCCATTCACGTGGTTGTCCAAGCCAGAGATGTGATATTTTTTCCTTGTTAGTTCTTTTGTTCAGTCTCCACTTCAATCTATCTACAAGATGTATCGATTTTATTTCCCATATATTTTTGTTATCTGGCTACTTTTCCCCATCTCCACTGCTGCCATTTTTGTCCAGTCCCTGTCATCTATCTCACACCTAAATTACTGTCCCTAGCTAGCCTCACTGTTCTTAATCTTGTTTCCATAAAATCCATTCTCCATTCAGTTGGCAGAGTAATCTTAAATGAGAAAAATTTTTGTTTTCACTAACCATTAACTGAAATTTAGCATTCTTTTCAGTTATGAATACTACGTAGCAAACAGACCAGTCACATTAGCCATACCTGTGGCTTTGTTGCCAATGGAAATCACAGCCATATTCCTAGCTCTTCACCATAATTACCGATCGCTCAAAATATTAATACTCATGAGAACCTCAAAGTATTATCATTGTTATTTGCTATTTCAAGTGCAAATTTAAAAGCACTATTAAATATAATTATTAAATATTAAATATAAATATTAAAATATTACTCTATCAAACATTTTTAAAATATTTTGAAAACTGTTTCAATCTGGCATTATTTTATTATTAAAGCTCATATTTGGGGGCACCTGGGTGGTGGAGTTGGTTAAGCATCCAACTATTGTATTGGCTCAGGTCATAATCTGGGGTCCTGAGATCAAGCCCCATGTCAGTCTCCACATTCAGCGTGGAGTCTGCTTAAGACACCCCTACTCCTTCTGCCCACCTCAGGCTTCACATGGCCCTCCATTCTGCATCTCTATGTCTGCGATGACCTCCTCCTTTCCCTTATAAGGGTACCTTAAATCCAGATTGATCTCATCTCAAGATTCTTAATTACCTCTTAATGATACCCTATTTCCAAACACATTCATAGGTATGAGGGGTTAAGACTTGTATATATCCTTTAACAGAACAAAACTGAACCCATTACACATCACAAACTAACAAATTGCTCCTAAGGTTTAGCTTAACATTGATGCACACAAAATTTCCATCATTCTATCTGGGCTGAAGTGATTGATTGATTGATTGATTGACTAATGAATGGGGAAAATAACTCTGTTTTGTCTGGCATTGGCAAGCATCCAGTCTCAGAACCTCTAGATTGTTTCTTGGTGCCAGTGTGCTTGGTGACCTTGAGAATGGTGAAGTATGTGGTCTGACTCAGGGACTGGCACTTGTCCACTGTGATGATGTTCCTGATCTGGGCATCTGTAAAGCAGGAGGGCAGGTATAGGACATCTTATGGTGTTTCTCTGAGTAGCTATGCTTTCAGACGTGGTGGCAGCAGTATTGCTGGATAACTAATGGTCCTCTCCATCTTCATCTTGGTCACCATGCCAAACACAATCCACCCTCAGATGGCGACATTGCTGGTAAAGGGGCATTTCTTGTCAATGTAGGCAGCCTCAGTGGCCTCCTTAGGCACCTTGAAACCCAGACCGATGTTCTTATAGTATCATGGGAGCTTCTCCTTGCCAGTTTCTCCAAGAAGGACCTTCTTAGTTTGAAAGATTTTTAGCTGTTGTGAGTAGGCATGCTCACTCTGAATGTCCACTGTCTTCCTGGTCACCGGAGGAAAAGCTGGACTGAAGTAATTTAGACTAAATTATAGACCACAGAAAGCCTTTTGGGGGCACCTAATTATCTCCCTCATTCATAACTAATTGAAACCTTGGGTTTATGTCTACCTCACTCTAGGAGAAAGGAAACACAAGAAGAGTAAGCACCTCCTCGGTCTTGTCCTTTTACACACACACGTTCATTCATTGAGCAAATATTTGAAGACCAGAGGAAAAAGAAACACAATTTTAAAATCTTTTTTGGAACACAAAGAGTAACAACAAAATGCAGCCACTTTCTCTGACTGGCCTCCACTCAAGGAAGAGCAATGCGGGCCTGCCGGGGCAGTAGAGTGAGGACTTACGTTGGTCTGGCTCGTTGTGGCCCCGCTCCCCAGGAGGGTTTCCCTTGCCCCACATACCTCACGGTCCCATCCGAGATGGGGCTTGGAAGTTTCTCTTTTGACTTGCACCAGCAGAGGTCTTTCTGCTGTTCTGGGTTCAGAGAAATTATGGTAGCTTGAGGGCAATGGCAGCATCCAGGTCTCTCAACGGGCTTGGGTGCTCTGTCCGTTTTCCAGCCCTCACCTTCCTGGCACTCCTTATGTTTTCTGCTCTGTGGCATAACAACACCACAGCCCTAGAATTAGGAAGAGAGAGGGAAGACCTTCCCTACTTCCAGGGCAAATCCCAACAGGTAGTTATTGCTGGTAATGTCGGGGTGGAGTAAACAGCTAGAGGGGCTTAGGGAGGGGTGCACCTTCAGAATCTGCTCTCCCCAGTTCCCAACCCCAACCTCACTGTATTTAAAGCCAAGTGGTAGCTCTGCTGTGACCCTTTCCTCAGAAAATTCCATCATGCCTGTCCTATGTTACTCAGGGACTGAGGTGCCGGCAACAGGCAGACAGTACCCTTCTTAAAGCACATTTTAAAAACCTGAAACAATAACAGGAACCCCTGTGTTTTCACTGCTTTCCTGTGGATGGTTTTGGACTAAAGCTTTGCTCTTAACTTGTCTGACATTAAAAGTCTTCGGAGATCGCGAACCCTTTCCACCGTCCTTTGTGCCACCAAGGTCCCTGAAGCTGGGTTCTTGGCCTGCAAGTTGGATCTAAGGAAAGACAGTTTCACCAATGGCTTTGCTTTTCTAATAATAAACATTTCCAGTTTCCTACTGGAGAATGAAGAAATTCATATCCTTCAGCAACTCTTACATATCAGTGAGAATTCAGAATATTTGTGAATATGTGGGAATGGGGGGGAGCATGACTTAGAGGAACAAAAGGTAGTGTAACTGCTTACATTAATCAGAACGCATAAATACAGGCAGTTCTTCAGGTAGTATAAAATCTTAAAATGATGATGCAAAGCAATCTCAATAATCAGTGGGAAAAATCATGATTACTAAATAATTTCTACATTTTTATCCAGATATTTAAAAATTCCCTTAACTGACTGCTATGATTATAGAGGGAAATTAAAAAAATATTTAGGACATTGTGCTTTAAAATATTAAAACCATTAAAGAATTAAAGTGTCATTCCTTTTTTTTTTTTAAGATTTTATTTATTTATTTGACAGAGAGAAATCACAAGTAGGCAGAGAGGCAGGCAGAGAGAGAGAGAGAGGAGGAAGCAGGCTCCCTGCTGAGCAGAGAGCCCAATGCGGGACTCGATCCCAGGACCCTGAGATCATGACCTGAGCCGAAGGCAGTGGCTTGACCCACTGAGCCACCCAGGCGCCCAAGTGTCATTCCTTTTTTAAAAGCTTCGCGAAAATAGTTGGACATGCTTGCCTTCTCGTCATCATATAACTTAGGGTACACCGAGCTTCTTTTCTACACCTTGGTGAAGGGTCATGCTCTTTCTAAATTCATGTCAGCTTCCACCATTTTATTCTTTGTATTTTCAGTGTTGTGAAATATCTTTGAGAATTCCTGTACTATGAAGTGTTTTGCCAGAGCTACTTTCTCTGGAACATCTTCATCCTTTTCAACACAAACATATTCCGACTTATGTCCGTGAGTTCACCTTCCCCGAGTTCCTCTGGTCATGTAGCTAGTCTCTGGATAGCGCCAGCAGTCTCACTGCCAGCTGTTTCTTCTAGAACTCCTTTTATATTCAGTTTGAATTCCACTTCCAGGATAATTATTTTTCTTTTTTTTCTTATACTTTCATCTTGATGGCCAAATCCCTCTTTTGATGAGCAGTTCTTGTCATGTACATTTATCACTGGGAGACAAAGTGGCAACTAAAAGTACACATTTCCTATTTGTACATAAACTGAGTAATGTATGCAGTGTCCAGAAACCAACACATTTTAAAAGAAGTGATATGGGACATGTGGGTGACTCAGTTGGTTAAGCGTCTGCCTTTGGCTCGGTCATGGTCCTGGGGTCCTGGGACAGAGTCCTGCAGCGGGCTCCTTGCTCGGGGGGAGCCTGCTTCTTCCTCTGCCTGCCACTCCCTCTGCTTGTGCTCTCTCTCTCTCTGACAAATAAATAAAATCTTTAAAAATATATATATAAATAAAATAAGTGACATGATAGGTCACATGATAGAAAACAATGTACATTTGTTTTCTGTGCAGTGACTTATATGAACTAAAGATCCAATGCTGAAGTTTGTAATTTATGCATCTACTCACTACTGAAATTCATACTGTGTTGTTGGACAACTGGTGTTATTTAACTGAACTGTCATAACTGAAATTCATTTATATCAAAACTGTGCAGTGTGAAAATTTTCTCTGTGAAGTAAGCACCCCACTAAAGAAGCTAGGAAAAATAAAAATAAAGTGAGTCGGTGGAAGGCAAAAGGTTAAATAATGAAAAACCTGGGAAAAGTACTTAGGAGAAAGAGAAATGGCCAAACTGTTTTTAAATTTTTCATTACAGTAAAATAATAAATATAAAGGTAAAGAAATAATAAATGAATACATTTTAAAAATGAAAGACTAGCCACTAACTGATGGGGTTTGTAAAAAAATGAGAAAACACAAACAGAAAATTAGGGATAATAAAGGACTTGTAGTTACATGCACGGTGGAGAGAAAATCATTAGAGACCAATTTGCTTGTCCCTAAGAGGATATCTTTAAATGGTTTTCTTGTAAAATATATTTTACCAAAACTTATTACAAATTATTAGCAAATCTAAGCAGAATAGGTTCATAAAAGAATAGGGAAAATGGTCAAAGAACTGTCAACTGTAAAAGAGACACCAAGTACCCATTGTTTTGAAAAGGGAATTTTACCAGAATTTTCAAGAAAACAGAATTCCAGTGTATTCAGTTTCAGAGTATTAAAAAGACAGTTATTTTCTAGGGGTACCTGGGTGGCTCAGTCCATTGAGCATCGGACTCTTGGTTTTGGTTCAGGTCATGATCTCAGGGTTGTAGGATTGAGTGCCACATTCAGTGGGAGTTTGGGATTCTCTCTCTCCTTCTCCCCTTCCCCCTAACCCCCACTCGTATGTGTCCGTGCACATGTGCCCACACGTTCTCTGTCTCAAAAAAATCTTTAAAGAAAAAAAAAAGCATTATCTTCCATATTATTTTTATGAACTGAATAAAAATTTATACCAAAAGCTGAACACTATTACACACAAAAAAGGAAAATAGAGATTATCTAATTTATAATATTGAAGCATAAATTGTAGATGATATATTGGCAACTGGAATTAAGTGAACAACATGATGCCCAAGCGGGGTTTTATGCAGAAATGCAAGGATAGCTCAGTATTAGGGAGTTTATTAAAATAACTCATCATAATATGTCTAAAGAAGCATCCCCAGTGATGCTGAAAAAGCATTTTCTAAAACTCAATATCCATTCTTAACTTAGAGTTCTCAGTAAAGTAGACAAAGAAGAATTATTTCTCATTATGATGAAATATATCTAATGAAGAATAGTGCAAAAGGTTCTCCGGCAAAGTGAAGGAAAAAAATGGAATGCCTACTCTCTTCATTTCTATTTAACATCTTTATGAAGTCTGTGAGCCATTGAAATAAGACAGAAGAAAGAAATTAGAAGCAAGCTAATTAAAAGGAGGCAGTAAAATGTTTATTTTCAGATATTATCACCAAAGTGTAAAACCCAACAGAATTTACCAGAAAGCCAACAAGAATTTAAGTCAATTAAGTAAAGTATAATAGGATATAAAAATGATGCACAAGTCAATACCTTCATAGAACAATACCTTCACATAGAACAATTAAATGATAGAAGATTTGAATAGGGAAATACACCATTTATAATAAGAGAAGAATGAAAATATCTAGAATTATACTTAATAAAAAATATGACAAATTTATATGAAGGAAATTGATTTGCCCATACCAGACACATGGTCCCATTCCCTGTAGGTGAATGGCTCAAGCAGTATTTGGGACTAGAATCAGGTTTAGAAAAGAGAGAAGGTGGGGTGTCTGGGTGGCTCAGTAAGTTAAGCATCTGACTTTTGACTTCAGCTCAGGACATGATCCCAGGGTTGGGAGAACCATGTTGTTTCCCTGCTGAGCTGGGAGTCAGCTTGAGATTCTCTCTCCCTCCCCCTCTGTACTTCTCTCTCTCTCTCTCTCTCAGAAAAAAAAAAAAAAAAAAGGAAAAGTGACAAGGAAATGCTCAGGGAAGGCTTTTCTTGCTCTCAGTCAGAGACCCAGTGAAATAGACTATTTCTTCCTGCTTTTACTTCACCCTGTCTGCATGAACACTTGGGTCTGTAGCCAGCATGACGGTGAAGTCAGGGTGTGGAGAATTGCTGAGGCTATCATGGCGATGGAACCGGGACTTCGGTTATCCCACTCTTGCAATTTCTTTACCTTTGGACATCCTGATTAGTGACATTACATATTCTATCAGCTCATTCATTTGGTACTTCCGGCTCTTTGCAACCAAAACATAATCTGAGGTAAAAGCTGTGTCAGGCTTGGCACTGTTGGGTGGCACTAAAGTTTATTTATTGAGAATAAAACATGTATACACTTCTAAATCATTTAAAAAAGTGCTTTAAATTAAGTCAAGTTGAGGATTCCAGCTAAATCACAGGTCTGCTGGAAGTAATTGATCCCTTCCTTTTAAGGTCATTGAATTCAATCACGTATGGATTTTAGTACTTGGTCTGCTTCTCTGAGAAGAGTCCAGATGATGCAGTGATGCAGGACCCAGACACCATTTTTTTTCTTAAGATTTTATTTATTTATTTGACAGAGAGAGATCACAAGTAGGCAGAGAGAGGGAGAAGCAGGCCCCCCGCCGAGCAGAGAGCCTGATGCAGGGCTCGATCCCAGGACCCTGGGATCATGACCTGAGCCGAAGGCAGAGGCTCAACCCACTGAGCCACCCAGGTGCCCCAGGACACAGACACCATTTAATGATCAATCCTACGACAGAACAAGTGATCATAGGTGTAGAAAACCAATGTAAAAATGATTCAGTTAAAGTTACTATTTACCAGCTGATTGTGACTAGCCAAGTTAGTGAGTTCCAATCTGAAAACCTCATACACTGACATTTACACATTCAGTGTCAACATGCCCTCTGTGAACATCTAACATAGAACACCTTGAACTAAGAGATAGCACCTCAAACTCTGCAACTTCAGGGCATCTAGAGTAGTCTGTAGGACCAATTATTTCATGCACAGCAATAAACAGGAAGCAAAATATCATTAATATTCTCCAGAATACCCTAGGGTCTCAAGGGCTCTCCACAGCTTCAGGCCCTTGGCTTCTACTGGGGAAGATTTTTGGACAAAGGCCTGCTACAGGGCCACCTGAGTGGCTCAGTTAAAGCATCTGCCTTCAGCTCAAGTCATGATATCAGGGTCTTGGGAACCAGCCCCATTTCTGGCAGTCCTTGGCCCTCTCCTTCTGCCCTGCAGACTGTGAGCCTGTCTCCAACATCCCAGTCTGCTTCTCAGAACTTGCATTACAGAATTTCTTCTATTGAGATGCTCAGGGCTCCCATGGAAAATACCAGTAGCCCTAGCATGTAATGTGAATCTTGGCACCACTGGGGACCGTACTCGGGCAACTTCAGTTGCAGGTTTTTCTTTTTACAGCACTATTTGGTCCTCAATTGGCTGAACAAGTCACTGTTCCAAGTAGAACTAGCACTTACTTTCACCAGTTTCCTAAAATTTTTTTAATTCTCAGCTTGCCAGGATATAGGGACTGTGCCCGGTCAGCAGAGAGCCCACAGCCCTTCTCCAGGAAATTTAAGTGGCTCTGAAAAGAGCCTTTGGGTTATTTAGGTGAGGACGCTTACTTGGGCTAGTTCACTTGGAGCTGGTGTACTTGGTGACGGCCTTGGTGCCCTCGGACACGGCGTGCTTGGCCAGCTCCCCGGGCAGCAGCAGGCGCACGGCCGTCTGGATCTCCCTGGACGTGATGGTCGAGCGCTTGTTGTAGTGCGCCAGGCGGGACGCCTCGCCCGCGATGCGCTCGAAGATGTCCGTTACAAAGGAATTCATGATGCTCATGGCTTTCGAAGAGATGCCGGTGTCAGGGTGCACCTGCTTCAGCACCTTATAGATGTAAATGGAATAGCTCTCTTTGCGGCATCTCTTGCGCTTCTTTCCTTCTTTCTTCTGAGTTTTAGTTACAGCTTTTTTGAAGCCCTTCTTGGAAATGGTCGTGCCCTTTGAAGTCAGCTCTGGCATGATGAGTGTACAGCTCTACAGCGTTACAGCTCTCCAGTTACAGCTCTAACGGCTCCAGTACGCACCAAGTAAGCAAAGATCACTGGAGGCTGGCGAGAGCAGTATTTATAGGCACAGCTCTGAAGTGACGCGTTGAGCAGACACTGTCTGATTGGTTAGTAGGCAGTGGCGTGAATGTAAATGAGGTGATTCTGGCGAGGCTTTCTGATTGGCTAGATAGCCGTCAGCCAATCAGACAGCAAATCACAACCTACTGTCAGACTATAAATAGGCCCAGTAGGGTGTCTAGCGGTTGGTTTGCTGTGGTGCACTCAGTTATGTCTGGACGCGGGAAGCAGGGTGGCAAAGCTCGCGCTAAGGCCAAATCCAGGTCATCTAGAGCAGGCCTCCAGTTCCCAGTGGGCCGAATCCACCGTCTGCTCCCAAAGGGCAACTATGCAGAGCGCACTGGGGCTGGTGCACCCGTGTACCTGGCGGCCGTGCTGGAATACCTCACTGCAGAGATTCTAGAGTTGGCGGGTAATGCGTCTCGGGACAACAAGAAGACGCGCATCATCCCGCGCCACCTGCAGCTGGCCATCCGCAATGACGAGGAGCTCAACAAGCTTCTGGGCCGCGTCACCATCGCGCAGGGCGGTGTCCTGCCCAACATCCAGGCCGTGCTGCTGCCCAAGAAGACCGAGAGCCACCACCACAAAGTCCAGAGCAAATAGTTAACAAGTCATGAATCCTAGTGAGTGACCTGAACATTTGGTGAAGAAAAAACAAAGGCTCTTTTCAGAGCCACTCAAATGATCAGTGAAGGCTGTGCATAAACTGCCATGTGTGTGAGTTGTCTATATACACGTATATACATGTGCCATAAATCCTGGTAAAAAATCCCCGCATACTAGACCTTTGGTTCTGCTAACGGGTTCTTCTGAGTTTTAAAGTTAAGGATCAACAAGCCTTCCTGTAAGTGGTTGGTTAGCAAGGAAGATTTTTTTGAGGAGACAAAATCTGAAGCAGTTTCCATGCTCCGTGTAGATCCCCCTGGAGACTTTAATCTCAGGACCCTAATCATGACCTGAGCAGAAATCAAGAGTCTGCCTGACTGAGCCACCACCCAGGCACCCCAGACAGAAAAGTTCAGTCACCATACTAGAGTCATTGGGAGAAGGAACTATAATTACTCTTATCTTTGCAACCACCACTTAGTTTCTGAGCTAATGTAAACAGGTGACTTTGACTTACTTTTTAGAGAACTTGCATGTGAGAAAGCATGGGGGAGGGGCAGTGGGACAGCAGGAATCCCAAGCAAGCAAGCTCCACACTCAGCTTGAGCCCCACTTGGGCTTAATCTCCAGACCCTGAGAACATGACCTGAGCCGAAATTGAGGCCCGCGCTCAACACATTGAGCCACCCAGGCACCTGTAGACAGGCAACATTAATGCTAAAATTGAATTAAGGACTATAGTTAAGTGATGATTGGATAAGAACAAACAGGAGGGGGCGCCTGGCTGTCTCAGTCATTAAGCATCTGCCTTCTGCTAGATCTTGATCCCAGGGTCCCGTGATCCAGCCCCCACCCCCACCCCCCATGGGGATCCCTGCTAGGTGGAGAGCCTGCTTCTCCCTCTCCCATTCCCCCTGCTTGTTTTCCCTCTCTCCCTGTTTATCAAATAAATAAAATCTTTTTTAAAATGTCTATCATAATTATTTGAAATTATTAAGAAATCTTGGCCAAGCTTTTCAAAAATTTTGAGTACAAAATAGTTTCAGTTGATTTGTTTGTACTGTGAACACCAAGAAAAATTGGAAAACAAATGAACATTTAGTTAGTTAGACTATCAAATGCATAACTACAAAATATTCAGTAGTCTATCTAAAAGAAAAAGAATCTCACTGGTTTTCAAAAAAAAAAAAAAAAAAAGCGGTTCCAGACACTTGAGATCTACACATAGGATATGTAAGTGAGCAGTTATAAGAAAGGTATAAAGTTCTATAAGAAGTTAAAAGATGAGCATAAAATACATATGTCAATTAGGGGAGATTGGGTTATGAAAGAGTTTTAACCATCTCTTGAATTAAAGGACATAAATACCAATTAAGGCATGCAATTGGGGAAGGCACAAAAGGAAGGGAAAATTTTGAAGACTGAAAATTGTACAGATATATTGAACAAAATTAGATAATGTCTAGAACATAGCAATTAAATTTTTAATGTGAAATTTTAAAATCAAGGAAGAATAATGGTATAAATGTCTAAATGAGGGATATGCAAAAATTCTAAACCGAAAAATTCTAAATAATTTCAATAGATACACTTATATCAAGCAGGTAGCGTTCGAGACCTCAGCCTTGCCAAAGCACAGAGTACAGAAAGGCGGGGGAGAAAGAAAATGACTTTAGAGTAGAGAAATCTAGCAAACAGTATCAGCCAGGTGATCAGTGCACAGCATCAGTGATGAGCCGTGTCAAAAATGTGCCTTTAAATTGGTATGTTGAGAAGGGCATTTCACATCTTTGGTCTTCCTCCCAGGAACCCCATAATTCCAATCAAACCGTGAGGAAAATATCAGACAAATCCAAGTTGAGGAACATTTTATAAAATACTTGACTATAAACCCTCAAAATTATGAAAGTCATGAAAAGCAAGGAAATTCTGACAAACTGTCATAGCCCAGAGGTGGCTAAGTAAACATGGCCACTAAATGTCATGTATTTTGGGTTACATCCTAGAACAGGGGAAAAACAAATTAGGTAAAATCTATTGAAATCCAAACAAAGTTTAGAGTTCAAGTCACTGTGATTTACCAGTGTTTGCTCCTTGCTTGTAAGAAATGCACAAATATTGACAGTAGGAGAAATTGGGTGAGGAGTAGCAGGGACTCTTATCTTGACAACTTTTCTATAAATCTAAAATTACTCTAAGTTAGGGGTGCCTGGGTGGCTCAATGGGTTAAAGCCTCTGCCTTCTGCTCAGATCATGATCCCAGAGTCCTGGGATCCACACCCGAGTTGGGCTCTCTGATTAGCGGGGAGCCTGCTTCCTCCTCTCCCTCTCTTTCTGCCTGCCTCTCCACCTACTTGAGATCTCTGTCTGTCAAATAAATAAATAAATAAAATCTTTTTTTTTTTAAGATTATTTATTTGTTTATTTGACACAGAGAGATCACCAGTAGGCAGAGAGGCAGGCAGAGAGAGATAGAGGAGGAAGCAGGCTCCCCGCTGAGCAGAGAGCCCTGAGATCATGACCCGAGCCGAAGGCAGTGGCTTTACCCACTGAGCCACCCAGGCGCCCCTTTTTTTTTTAGATTAAAATCTTTTTTTAAAAAAATTACTCTGTTAGAAAACTTACTGAAAAGAACAGAACAATAAACTCAAATTTACTAAATAAAAAAAAAAAAAAAACAGGGAAAAGTTCTAAATCCAAAATCAAACACCTGAAATACAGCTCTTAACATGCCAGTGTAATTGGCTCTGAAAGGAGTCTCCAGGGTTTGGATGCTCATGTCCTCCTAAAAAATTCGTTTGAGGGACACCTGACTCTTGACTTTGACTTAGGTCATGATCCCCAGGTGGTGAGATCGAGACTCTCATCGGGCTTTGTGTTGGGCGTGGAGCCTGCTTAAGATTCGCTCTCTCGGGGCGCCTGGGTGGCTCAGTGGGTTAAGCCGCTGCCTTCAGCTCAGGTCATGATCTCAGGGTCCTGGGATCGAGTCCCGCATCGGGCTCTCTGCTCAGCGGGGAGCCTGCTTCCCTCTCTCTCTCTGCCTGCTTCTCCATCTACTTGTGATTTCTCTCTGTCAAATAAATAAATAAAATCTTTAAAAAAAAAAAAAAAAAAGATTCGCTCTCTCCCTCTGCCCCTCCCCTCTGTGTCCCACCTGAGCTTTCTCTCTGTGAAAAAAATTTAAAAAAACTCATTTGTGGCCGGTATACTTGGTGATAGGAAATAGTGCCCTACACACTGTGTGCCTGGCCAGCTCCCCAGGCATGAGAGTGCAGGAACCGTCTGGAATTCCCTATACATGATAGCCAAGAGCCCACTGTAAAGAGCCAGGTGAGTAGACTCATGGGGAGGTGCTGTAAAATCATGAACATTCATTCATTCACAGGGCTTCTGTAGAGATGCCAGTTTGGGAGTGAACCATCTTCAAGACCTACTCTATAGTTAGTGTAATAGGGCTGTCAGTAACATCTCTGCCATTTCCTGCCATTCTTCTTCTGCCATGATGACTTCCTGGAGCCTTCCTTGGACCTGAGAGAAAACTTAGAGAAAGACTTGGAAATAAGAGACACAGCCCCCCAGTCTTGAGGAAAAGACAGCAACGAGTTGTGAAGCCACGGGACTTACTAATACATCGCATATTCAGAGGAGGTTTTGGGTAAACTCAATTTTTGAGGAGACAAAAAATCAAGATGCACGTGAATGTAAATGAGATACTTCAGGTCAACTCTGATTGGATCGTCCTCCTAGTTGCATCGACCACTCAAAAAGCAGAAGATTGTCCCCCGGAACCTAGGTTCATAAGCAGTTTGAAGAGGGCCGGTGGCGCCCGCTTGTTTTTGTAGGTTTCAGCCTCAGCCTCTTGGAGAGTCCAGCTTCCTTACCCGAGGTCCAGATTCCCAGAGGAATGGAGCAGGCCCAGGTTGAGTTAGATGTCCGCTTGCTGCCCAGCAACATTAGAGGGAGGACAGCGATCTCGGCAAAGAGTGCATCTGGGTGGACACATCATTGTGTTGGGAGGACTGTCTACTGTCCAGTTTTTCCTGATGTGGTGGTGTAACTGCTTCTCTTTATCTGTTTGAAATAACCCTGTCCTGTGGTCCAGAGTGGTTCCAGTGTGCCACCTGAGCAAGTGCAGGTGACACTTTGTTGTTAGAATTAGCCTGAGTGAATTTCTGTTTTTTTTTTAAATAGTGAGGTGAGGCATCATTTCGTGTTTGGTGGCTTTTTGTCCTATGTCCTTTCAGAGTTGGAAACAAAATCCTAAGGTTTCTCTCTCCTGTTGTCTCTGCCCCAGTGACTGGCCCATACCTTCTGGAGTCAGAAAAACAACTAATGCAAGCAGTAAGCCTGCTTGGGAGATGCCCAGAGCTTTACCCAGCTCACTAGTAGCTTGGTCTTCTCAAGGGCGGCTTGCTGCTCTCATCACCACTCCCGTCTGTGCCCCCCCTTTAAACCAAGTGGCATAAGGGACAGAGGCAGTGTGCCAACTGGACAATAAAAGTCCTCCCAAACCCCCAAATCCCTATCAAAGCTTGTGCCCCTTTCACATTCTTAGGGGTTGGATAGGTTTGGCTCTTAATCCCAGCTTCTGGTACAATGTGCACAGTCCCTTACTCTTTTATTTTTTATTTCTTTTCAGCGTAACAGTATTCATTGCTTTTGCACCACACCCAGTGCTCCATGCAATACGTGCCCTCCTTAATACCCACCACCTGGCTCCCCAAACCTTCCCCCCACCCCCTTCAAAACCCTCAGGTTGTTTTTCAGAGTCCATAATCTCTCATGGTTCACCTCCCCTTCCAATTTCCCTCAACTCCCTTCTCCTCTCCATCTCCCCAAGTCCTCCGTGTTATTTGTTATGCTCCATAAATAAGTGAAATCATATGATAACTGACTCTCTCTGCTTGACTTATTTCACTCAGCATCATCTCTTCCAGTCCCATCCACGTTGATACAAAAATTGGGTATTCATCCTTTCTGATGGAGGCATAGTGTATATAGTGTATATGGACCACATCTTCCTTATCCATTCATTCGCTGAAGGGCATCTTGGTTCTTTCCACAGTTTGGTGACTGTGGCCATTGCTGCTAGAAACACTGGGGTACAGACAGCCTTTCTTTTCACTACATCTATATCTTTGCAGGGTAATAGGGAAGCTCTATTTTTAATTTCTTGAGGAATCTCCACACTGTTCTCCAAAGTGGTTGCACCAACTTGCATTCCCACCAACAGTGTGAGAGGATTCCCCTTTCTCCACATCCTCTCCAACACACGTTGTTCCCTTACTCTTTTGACTCCCAGAAACTTCACGGTGGTGCCTGGGACTTGAGTTTTCTGGGAGTTCTGTGCCCATCCTCTCCCTTGCTGATGTTCCAGCAAAGCCCTCAGGGTGGCCTGTCAAGAAGTAAGTGTTTACATTTGTCACCAATGTAATGGGCCTATTTGTGGGGAGGGAAAACAGGGACACGTCTCTGGCTACCTTCCCACTGCTGAGGAGGACAGAGGCAAGAAGGAAATGAAGATAAAATTCAATGTCTTTACCTCTTGTAGCCCATTGACAAATACTTGAGTTAGGCAGAGTTTGACATTCCTCCAGGAAACTCCCAACTGTCTTCAAGTTAATGCTTTGCTGGAGGGAAAAACAGCTCTAGCTTGACAACCCCTAGGCCGCCAGGATCCTGTGAGTCTTCTTTAGCATATGAAAGTCCTTTTGGAAATGCTGAACTCCAGCTTGACCTTGAAGAAGCACCTGAATGGCTCAGGTTGCCCCTTCTACATAAAGAGGGACTTTGGCTAATGACTCTGCCCAGGGGTATAGTGAAAAAAGTATTTGCCAAGTTCAGCACATCACAGCACACTGCTAGGATCATGGCCAAGGTACCTAAGATGGTGGCCATGTTGGGCACAGCAGCCTGGATGAGGGGATGGGACACTACCTTGTTCAATTCTTAGTACTCCCCCATTTGGCTCTTTTACTGGCTGCACTGGGCTGTTGACAGTACTGTGGGCAGGGAGTACAATAGAGCTACTCAACACTGTTCTCAGGTAGTGTCTCCTACCCCCCCCCCAGGCAATTTATATTGTTGAACAGTTAACATTATTCATGAGGGTGCCCTGCTTATGGGTTCCTAGTCAGCATTTCCCCTGCACACTGGTTCCTAACCGAGAGGGAGAGTTCAAAGATAGAGGTTTTATGTTTGACCTCGTACGTTATCAATCCTCTATGTGTTCTCTGGTATTGGAGAGTTAAAAACCTGGTATTCTCATGGTGGGGGGGAGCCTCCAATTTTCTGTGTCCAAAGGACCCTCCTGAGCACAACTGTCTGCCCTTCAATGGCACTGAGAGGCCAAACTTCTGAGGGTTTCTGAGGATTAGAGTACATTCAGCTCCAGTATCCACCAAAGCAGTCTCCCTTTGTTTATTTCTGGGGACCAGTGAATAGTGAGTTCAACCTGGGAACTCTGATCACCCCCTATGGGCCCCCTCTGGAGATGAGTTTGACCTGCGTCCTAAACCCAGGGCACAGGAACCATTCACCCTGAAGAGGACTGTGTCCATAAGGCCTCTGTTGGACCAGGCAGGGCACTAGGGGTGGCGGGGACAGACAGAACAGGGCTGAACTACTACTCAGGTTTTAAGGGTTCCTGAAGGCTGACCAATACAGTAGTAGGTTGCAAGACCATCTTTTCAGGTGAGGTCTGGCAGTCATGAGGTCAAACTGTTAAGGGAAAAACTGTAATCTAAGTGTTGCGGAAAATCTGAAGTGACCAAGGAAACTCAAGCGACCCACGGAAATCAGGGAGAACTTAGCTTTATTATCGCTGGCGGCCTCGGCGGGATCCTTTCCCAAAGGATGAGCACCCGACAGGGTTAGGGGTGAGTTTTTATGTTTATGGGTGAGGGGGGATGGTAATGGGACATTTTTGAGGTCTCTCAAGGCCGAATGGCCCCTTCCTGTGGCAGTATAATCCCTGCAGAGTGTGCTAAATCACCCTGGGGACGGTTTCTTTTCCTTTTCTTAAACAGGACAGCCCTCTGGTCTTTTCCTCCGCCTTAGCCTTAGCAGGGCAGGAAGGGGCTGCGGCCCCGGGGTTGGTTGGGGAGAGAGGGTCTCTATCTGTCTCATAAGCTGGCCGACCAAACCAGCAAGGGAATTCTAGCCCGTCTCAAAGCCCTTCTGGGTTCTTCTTTCTACCCCATTTCCCACGTGCACCAAAAGTACCAAGTGTGCAGAAGTAGAAGGGTGTAAATCCCCCTCCCTGCTTGTGCTCAGGGCCCAGACCTTAGGAGAACCGTCTCCTCTGAGCCCACAAGTGTTAAACAAACCTCGGATCCTCCAGCGCCTCCGAGGGCCGCTTGGTTCTTCCATCAGGATCCAGTCCAGGTTTTGTAACAAAACTACAGTTACTTCCTGGGTATTTTTCTTTACCTTTATAGCTAATTGGAGGAGCCTATTGGCTTCTCAAGTTCCTTCTCGGTCTCCAGTCTTTCCCATAGTCCGTACTGATGTGAGAAACAACGGCAGAAGAAAAATTATTCTATTTCCTTACTACCTACAGCCCATTGCGGAGTCCTAGAAACAGGCAGAGTGACCTTCCTCTAGGGACACAACTGCCTCAGTGTCAATACTTTGCTAGGAGCGAAAGACAATCCTAGCCCACCTCCAACCCTACCCCAGCACCCCCTCCCCAGGATCCCATAAGCCTACTTTAACAGATAAAAATTCCTTTAGAGGGGTGGCTCAGGCACTTAAGCATCTGCCTTTGGCTCCGGTCATGGTCCCAGAGTCCTGGGATTGAGCCCCACATGGGGCTCCCTGCTGAACAGGGAGTCTCCTTCTCCCTCTGCCCCTTCCCTTCCCCATTCCCTCTTTCAAATAAATAAATAAATAATTTTTTAAAAAATTCCTTTAGACATTTCCTTTATCTCTACCTCTCAGGATACATGTTAGCATTCATCCCCAAGCGTATGGCCCACCGAAATACATCTGAAAGGTCTCATGACTCAGGTTTTATTAAACAGTAATGAGTAACATTTCCCAACAGGGGCTAACCCCGTGCAGGTCCTGGAAACCTTGCTTCCAAAATTCTTTAGTGACTCACACTATCCTTAATCCCCTCCCAACTTGAAAGTATATAATGGGTCACTCCTTGTGACCCTGGTACAGCTCTTTTGCCCACTGGGTCCTATCCTTGTGCTTTAATAAAATCACCTTTTTGCACCAAAGATGTCCCAAGAATTCTTTCTTAGCCATCAGCTTCAAACCCTAATGTCTTCTCTATATCACATACCTGTTCCCAGGATCTGCCCATGTCCCCCAGATTAACAATGGATTGCCCAGCCTCATACGTGTCTTGTCCCACAACTGGGCTCCGCGCAGATATCTACTGATATCTGTACCAGGTGCCAGGGGCAGAATGGAGAATCTTGGTTTTCATTCTTTGCGGTGAGTGTGGCCACATCACACCCTTCAAAGATGAGGGCCTAGATGGCCTGTGGCATTACCACCTCCCTGAGAATTTGCTGCTCTTCCTCTATAGAGTTCCAGTTTCCCGCATGCCCAGCATTGAGCCAAACCTCCTTGTACACTAGAATAATTCAATCTGTTTGGGAGTGAGTACTTTGACCCCCTGAGCCCCTTGTAGCCAGAGGGCAAGGTGTGTGGTGACCTTGCTCACCATCTCTGCCTCCAGCCTGGTCAGAGAAATGTTATGGCCCCCATATTCCATAGCCACAGCAACTGTGTTTGCCAGGCCTTCTGCTGGAATTTGGCAGCTGTCAGTAAGCTCAGTGGGAAAAGAGGCGGGGGAGGGGGCACCTGGCTGGCTTAGTCCATAGAGCTTGCGATTTTTGATCTCATTCTTGTACTGAAATCTAGTTGGGTACGGAGTGTTCGGCATAGAGACTACTTTAAAAAAAAAAAAACCTCATTGCAAGGATATTTTCTCATCATGGCTGATGTGGAAATATTGGGGTTCAGAGCAGATGGCCAAGAAAGAATTCTTGAGATTTTTGGTACAAAAAGGTATTTTTTTATTGTAGCATGGGGACAGGACCCCTGGGTAGAAAGAAGGGGCCTGGGAGCCTCAGGGTGACTGATTTGTATCTTTGGAGTTGGGAGAGGTAAAAAAAGAGGGACATTTCCATAAGAACATTCATGTGCAAGAAAGAAGACTCCCAGGGTCCTGGAGGCCTCGCAATTGTCAAGCTAAGGTGGTTTTCACCTCTAGCCCCACGGGCATTAACATGAAGACAGTTGGACGTTTCCTGGAGGAATGTTCTACTCTGCCCCCTTCAAGAATTTGTTGTTGGGCTGCTATAAGGACATTGAATTTTGTCTGTATTTCCTTCTTGCCTTTGTTCTCCACGGGAATGATTGTTTCCTGAACTGGAGGCTCTTGCTGTGCTTTTCTTTCCCTTTGTGTTGGGGTTCAAGGGCACGCCATCAATCACCACACCCCCTCCTCTTTGCTCTCCTCACCTTCCCAGGGGTTCCACCTTTTACCATCCCAACCAGGCTCTTCACAAGTGATCTGACCCTTATCTGCAGCAGCTTCTAACCTCCTCATTTTGTACAAGGGCATGTCAAGGCCTCTGATACTATCCTGCTCTCCCACTGTGCCTGCCAGGCCCCGAAGCTAGAAGAGTAGGGGACCCCTGCACAGCCTTCTCTAACCTCAGCTCTCCCAACTTTCCAAGTTGAGCTACAGTCTGTAGTTGGGTGTTGGTGGCCTTCAAACTGCCCACAGAACAGGCCAGCCCACTGTGGCAGCCCTGCTTTCCCTTCTTGGCCACCATATGCTGTGCACACTTCCTCCACCAAATGCACTGGGCCAGCTGGCGTTTTCAGGGTGTCCCTGTACTCATGCAGCAGTCCCCAGGCGTCTGACCTATGGGCCATCCCTCTCCACAGGGCCATCCTGGGATTTCCCCCTCTGATGCCTCTTTCCTAAGACCCATTTCTTTGGTCTCCCTGGTTGGCTCGCCAATTGTTGGCTTACAACTCTGGGAGTTCCCTGAGTGAGAATCAAAATCGGCCCTTGTGCTCAGAGGGTAAGGAGACACAGAAGGCAGAGGTCAGCCACTCCAGCTCGGTAGGTGGCAGCTTTAATAAGCAGAGAAACTTGCATACAAGGTTGTCTTGGGCGCCAGCAAGAGGAATGGATCTCCACACACGCCCACCAGAATCTTAAGAGTTTCTGTAGAGGCCATGCCTGGGTTCAGTCTTGTGTATGGTTCAGATGGTCTCAACACGGTACTCTCTCAAGGCTATCTCTGCCCTCGAAGGGACTCCTACTATGGGAACAGTGGGTGGGATATACATTCTAAGGACGGGGTAGTGGGTAGGGTGCTGCCAATTGCCCGGGGCCAGTTTAAGGGCCAACCTGCAGTCATTTCTTCTCAGTCACCTCCTCCAACAGTGTCTGTCAACGGCTCCCCCTGGCTTTCAGGGCAAAGTACAGATTGTTCAGCTCAGCTGTGAAATGTAGCCCCTGCCTACACCACTGGGCTTACAACACTCTCCCATGTTGTGGCTTGATTCATATACTTCAGTTCCTTGGATCCGTTTTGCTTTAATTCACTTTTGTCTTTCTAATTATATTTCCTCCCTGGAATATTCTTCCTTCCTCTCCTCATTTAATTAGATTTTACAAATCTTTCAAGATTATTCTCATGCATTACATCATTTGTGAGGCTTTCCATGACCATCTCCATCATAGGGTCAGTAGATGTTCCTCTTCGGTGACCTTGTTGATCCCTGAATGAATCTCAATTATAGCATTTAATATGCTCCAGTAGAAGTTGTTAATTTTTATGTCTTTTACTGAACTATAGATTTTTTTTATGATGTCTTAATTTTTTACCAGCGCCTGAAACATAAAAGACCAATTAATGGCTGCTTGAGTGCATTTATAAATAGATTTTTGTTCTGGGTTCCAGCTGCTTACAATTTAGTATTTTTTTAATTTTTTTTTAATCCTTTAAAGATGTATACATCCATGTGAGAGAGAGAATGTGTGTGGGTGAGTGGGGGAGCGGCAAAGGGAGAGAGAATCCTCAAGCAGACTCCCTGCTGAGCACAGAGCCCGACCTGGGGCTCAATCCCAGGACCCTGAGCTCATGACCTGAGCCAAAAGCTACAGTCAGATGCTCAACAGAATGAGCCCCACAGGTGACCACTACTAGTATTTTAATGATAAAAATAATAGCAACATAGAAAATTGAGGGGGAAAAGGCATCCATGACTTCAACATTTTGACAAACTTATTTTTATTTTTGTATGTTTTCTATTAGCCTTCATTAATACAGAATAGCTTCTATTTCAATATTGTGATTTTTAAAAAATTATAAGATTTTTCCTAATTCTTATTTTCACTAGGTACATAATGGTCCATCAAAAGATGTTTACTGAGGGGCGCCTGGCTGGCTCAGTCGGTTAAGCATCTGCCAGCTCAGGTCTTGATCCCAGGGTCCTGGGATTGAGCTCCACCTCGGGCTCCCTGCTCAGTGGGGAGTCTGCTTCTTTCCCTCCCTTTGCCTTACCCCTGATTTGTGTGCATTCTGTCTCTCTCAAATAAATAAATGAAATCTTGAAAAAAAGAAAAAGACATTTATTGAGCATTTACTATGCATCACACACTCAGTGTTTTATGTATTTGGTATCTTTTACTTTCCCAAATAATACTATAGGTGGGTACTATTATTATACTCATTGCACAGAAAAAGAGATTCAGTCTTTAAGATCACAGAGCTAGCCTTGGAGCCAGTATTTCAACCCAGACATTCTGACTCAAAAGCCCACCTTAACCACTGTTATACTGGGATGGATAATTTACCATAATTTACTTAAACATACCATTCTTCCATTGTTGGTTACTTAGGCCGCTTCCAACATTTTACTATTACAGTCAGTGCTATAATGAACATCCACATGCTTTTTCCTCCTCCTGAAGCATTTGCTTAAACCATTCCTAGATATAGGATGAGTGGGTCAAAGAGTATGCAAGATTATGTTGGCTTTTTCTGTGTATCGTTCAATTATTTCTCCAGATGGCTGTGTGAAAAAGCCACCAGAAAAGCACAAGAGTATACCTGTTTTACTTTACACTCACAAAATTTGGTGTTGCATAAAGAAAGATTTGCTTCGTTGGTAAGGTGAAGCCCTACCAGGTTATTTTATTTTGCATTTCTTTTCATCAGAGTGAGACTGGACATTTCCATTCCTTCCTGTATACAGAAAGATACAGACAGAAGCATTGACGGGTGTATGTTTGTCTTGTCAGTTTGTCCCATCTTGTGAAATGTCACTGTGGGTCCTTGCAAAAATTAAACAAGAAATTCAGATTTGTTGTTTTCTAACCTTCTAAAACTTAAGTTATGGTAGACCCTTCCTAGAATATTTGCAAAATCTTAATAAAACAACTTTATGGGGTGCCTGGGTGGCTCAGTGGGTTAAAGCCTCTGCCTTCAGCTCAGGTTATGATCCCAGGGTTCTGGGATTGAACCCTGCATCGGGCTCTCTGCTCAGCGGGAAACCTGTTTCTCTTCCTCTCTCTCTCTCTGCCTGCCTCTCTGCCTACTTGTGATCTCTGTCAAATAAATAAATAAAATCTTAAAAAAAAAAAAGCGACTTTACAAGGTCATCAATAAGAGCCAGTTGGACTTTTGAAACAACCCTTGAGGGAGAACATATTCCTCATTAGTGTGAGCTGTGGTCACACATGAGTTCTTTTAAAACCAAATATAATCTTAGCTGACACCAGAGGGAGCCCAGCAGACATTCCAGGGGAAAATAGATCCAATTTTTAACATGTCTCTGAAATGGCCTTTTGAAAGCATACAGTAAAATCTGAATACTGCAGTTAATATTTCTGGCGAGAAAAATAGAAATCAGCGCTGAAAATACTCAGACCCCAACCTTTCTGTGAACTGGGAACGGTATGGAGTAAGAATGGTGATTACATGAACAATTGTAGGACACCCACAGATGGTTGTTCAGTCTTTTTCCAACGGCTGTTTCTGGCTCCGTGATGGTGGGAAACAGACCCACCAGATACATCCAACTTGAACCAGTTCCCTAATCTTTCTGTTCCTCCTTCTCCCTTGTACACTAACACCTACCTCTGAGGGGCCCAAATCCTAGATCACATCAAGAAACCATCCAATCAGTTAGTGCTTTTCTTCATCTAGTGCCGTGGTTCTCAACCAGGGGTGACTCTGCGCCCCCCCCCCACAGAACAGTTAGTAATGTCTGCGGGTGTTTGTGGCCCGTGGAAATGAGAAAAAGCCCTTGAGTCCAGTGTGGGTTTGAGTCCTGGGGCTGCCTTCTTCTGCCTGGGCAATGGGGAAGGTCTCAACATCTCCACCCTCTGTACACTGAGAGTGTGGAAGGAAGAACCCCCCCCCCCCCATGAGCTTCTGTGTATTTTACAAGATGTCAGTTGTGCTCCCCTCTCCTTTGCTGGTCAGGCTATGCCTGTGTCCTGCCACCTAGCTCAGAATTGATCAGTTACTTGGTCAGTTTCAAGGGACCAGCTGGAGGCAGGTAGATTCACGCTATTGGTCAGTGGGTGTGCGAAGCTCTGTGGTCAGCACTTTATGCCCGTCGTTTAAGATGCAAACGTGGAAAAGCATCCGAAAGGAGGCTTTGTGCCCAGGAGCCCACATCCTGCCTCCTCTCCTACCTGGGCTCCGTCTTCAGTCTGCTCAGGAGCTCAGCTCTCCACACACTTCTCAGTTTCGCGACAGGCTACTTTGGGGCCCACATTTGTCTACACAGAGAACAGATGCCCACACCATGTATCTGAAATAGAGGCATAAAATGTGTAGTTATGCGTCTCCCTTTAGATAAGAAAGTTACTGGAAACTTGGAGTAACACAGTGAGGAAGCCCCACTGTGGCTAACTTTATGGGTGGGTTTCCATGCAGTTTCTGAAAGAAATTGTGCACAATGGAAAATCGAGTGTCATGGCTGGGGTCAAGGAAGCTTCTTGGGAGCTTCTTGTATGTCGGTTGGGGCACGTTGGGGCTCCTGTGTGCAGGTGGGGAGGACAGATGGAGCCCTTGGGGAAAGCGGGCCCTTGAATCTGGCCTGTTATTCCTACAGCAGGCCAGTCAGCGAAGGTTGCTACTCAGAGAGGAAATGTAGAAGCTTCTCAGGTAATCATATGTCTTTAAAAGAGATTTGGTGTAAAATCCTAATAAGTTACATAAACTGAGTGGTTTAGACTACATGAATTTACCATCTCACAGTTGCATAGATTCAGAAGTCTGACCTGGGTCTCACACAGCTATAGTCAAGGTTTAGAGGAGGTTTGCCCTCTTATCAATAATCTGATAGTAAACACCTTTTTTTACAGACATCTGTCATGCTTTCTAGGGATCTATCCTAGATCCCTAGGATCCCTAGGATAGATCCCTAGAAGTGAGAATTTTTCTTCCTCCCGAGAAGTTAGTTTGCTTTCTTTTCATGAAATACCTCTTCTTATGGAGCTAAGGTTGGGACATTTGATCCTTGTCGGGAGGATTGACTTGCCACAGTGGCTGCAGACTAATAATCTGAAATGGAATGGAGGCAGGAGACCAACCATATGTCCATGACAGTGGATGAGATCACCAGGAAAGCCAGTGGGCAAAGCATGGACCCTACTAAGACCAAACTTTAAGGGGCAAGTGAAGAATAATGAGAGCTAAGAGGAGAACCAAGAATCAAAAGCATAGAGTTTCAGGAATAGGTAGTGATGAGCATAGTTGGGTGGATGCGGCAGTGTGCCCAATGGGACAAGGGCTAAAAGGTACCTGTGGGTCTGTCAGATATTGTTGACCTTAGACTGTTTCTTACAGAAGAGTATTGGGCATAGAAGACCACTTACAATGGGCTGAGGAATCCATGGAAACTGAGGAAGGGCAGAAAGCAGTCCAGAGCATTCTTCTGAGATGTCAGAATGGGGCGGGGAGGAAGAAATGGAGCGTCACGAAGAAGAGAGAGCACAAGATGGGAACCAGCCAGGAGGTGCATCTGGGTCATCTACCTCTTGGGTTTCATTTTTCTCTTAATGATAGTTATCTTGGTTCTTTGGATCTGCAAACCATTTTCCTTGGGTAGAAGGATAAAGGAATGCCAGGAGATGGGAAGTTCCCCCCTCTGCCTCCTACTGGCAATTCCATCCACTCATTGCTTTGCCCCTTAGCTCCCTCTTCTTCGATCTGAGCGCCACCTCTTCCTCCATAAGAACTCAGAAAAACACAGAATGGGATTTTCCAGTCTCATCTCATTGGGGGCTTATTTTGTTTTAATATACTTTTGTGTCTTCATAAAACCGATTTCCTACTACCTTTTGTAAGATCCTTTTTAGGCATGAATTCTTCAGCGTTCCCTGTACCTTCACATTTATTTATTTATTTAAGAAATCTTTCTTCCCTCTCTTCTTCTTCAGGATCATTTTTTCTTTTAATATAATTACATATTTTTGTGCCAAGCTCTCTAAGAGCTCTTATAAGGTCTTTGGAGGCACTAAGCCCCGAAAAGGTAATGAGAGAACCTTCATTCCTTAAACCATATGTAATTCCGAACAAAAATAAGTGTTTTAGTGATAAAATTATATATATGTGCTGAGACTAAAATAACTTCTTTCAGTTTTTTTAACTGTAAAATTCTGGGCACGAATTTACCGAAGCTGATCTTTCCTCATCTGGGGATGTGTCTGCTCTTCTTGCTTGCCAAGCAAGGGCTTTCTCTCTCTGCTGGGTCCTCAGGCCCTGGGCTCCTCTGTAAGTTCTTTGCCTACAGTCTTGTGCCCTTGCCTTGATAGGTGCCTGACTGAAGGAAGCCATCTTGGTGTCCCCATTTCCCCAGGGAGGAGCCATCGGTTATGTTTGTGTCTTGTCTGTTCTCCTCCTTTCCGTGCTCTCTGCTTCCACTCATATGCAGTTGTAAGAAGCTTAGGAAGAAATGGTAACAGAGGAAATCCAACATATGCATCCACAGTGCTGGGTAATCACATGCTCTGATCCTTCCGGAAACTCTGTGAGCAGTTATTTCTGTCCTACCTCTGTTTTACAGGTGAGGGTACTGAGAAGGATTTGGCCAAGGCCCCTGTTATGGGTTGAATTGTATCTTCCCCAAATTCCTATGTTGAAGTCCTAACCCCCAGTTTCTCATAATGTGACCTTATTTGGAAACAAGGTCACTGCAAGTGGAATTAGTTAAGGTGAGGTCACACTGGAGTGGAGTGGGCCCCTAATTCAACATGGCGGGTGTGCATATAAAAAAGAAAAATTTGGACACGAAGACAGACAATGAAGGCAAGGATGGGGGTGATGCTGCTCCCAGCCAAGAGACACCAGCTAGCAAACCCCAGAAGCTCAGGGAGAGGCATGGAACAGATTTTCCCTTATAGCCCTCAGAAGGAACCAACCCGGCAGACATCTTGATTTCACACTTCTAGCCTCTAGGACTGTCAGACAACACATCTCTGCTATTTACACACCCCTAATTTATGGTACTTTCTTACAACACTTCTGGAAAACTGAGTGAATTCCTAGCAAAGCTAGGATTTGGGTCCAACCTTTCTGTCAGCCTAATGCTCTTTCTCTGATAGACCCTTTGTCTCACTTCCTGAGGGGAAGCAACCACTTCCACCAGGATAGTCTAGGACTTCCCCCTGCAAGAGGGGCTGTGCTTGAAGATCAAAAGAGTCCTGATGTGTAGAAGGGTGGGTGGGGAATGAGGGTAGCACAGACAAAAGCCAGGAAGGCTCCCGGCCAGTGTGGCCTGGAACAGAGCACTCATATTAGGAAGCACTTGATTATAACTTTGCATATCCCAAGTACTACAAATATGATCTTATAAGGGGTTGTAAATTTCCTGGAGATAAAAGTCATGGCCGATAGGGAGCCACTTAACATTTCTGTGAACCCGAGCATGCCATTAATCAAAGGTCAGGCTTCCCTGGAAGCAAGCTCTTTGGCTTGCTGGCGGGCAGGTCGGGGAATGGGGAGGGAGAGGGTCATTGGAATATATTAAACAGCCCAGTCACAGTCCCCGGTACATTACCTGCTCTTCAGAGATTAGGAGCGATCCTCTGTCTGGAAGACCATTCTGTGGGTCCTATTAAGACAAAACATTTGTTGGGGGACACCATTTCTTTGTCAGGAACAGTTGATGGATATAATCTCATTTTGGTTAGGGGAGGGAGGTGTCGGGACTTTTGTTTTCTTCTCTCCCAAAAAAACAGTGAAAAGGAAACTATCAAGACAATGGTCAAGAGATTGGCGAAAGGGAATGGTCTGAGTTGAGTTGACCCCAGGGATTCCCAAATAGGAGAGATCACAGGGGGGACAGCCTGGGATCGCCACAGTGACCTTTGTAAGCCCGGGAGATGTTGATCCAAGCAGAGATGTAAAGATGAAGGGGCCTGCGTGCATTTATCTGCTCTGCACTCAAGGGTTGTTATATTGAGAATCTACAGCTGTTAAAGGTCATTGCCAGCCCTAGAGCACGTGAGCAGGAGCGCACCAGCCCCCCTGGTGACAGCACGTCTGATCTAATTGCAGGCTGCCCTCTCTGACAGCCCGTCTTGACGGAACACATGCTGCCTTTTCCACCACTGGCTTCACGCAGGGTCACGCAAGGCTGCCTTCCTGGTGCAGACGCTGAGGATGGTTCCCAGATAATCACGCTGCAAAGCGGTATCATTAGTAGCATTAACGCCTGCCTGCCGAGTGCTCATTGTGCACATGGTAATCAGTGCTGACTCAGAATGGCACAGATTTATAAAGAAAACACAAAGAGTGTGTGCCCAGCCAGGATTTCCACACAGACCACCTTCCTGCTCCCCCAGCATACGTGCAACATTCTTACTTGGTTCTTCTACTGTTGGCAGTTGGACACCTAGGGGAGTACAATTTTGTCTCTGTGTCTGGGAGAAAATAGTTGCTAAGTTTTGAGAGATGAAGGAGAGCTGCCTCCTTATGGAAGTAGAAAGGGAGGATCCCAAGACAGCGCAACAGAGTAGGACCATGCAAGGATTGGAGGCTCTCAAATCCACCCTTGATCTGGACCTTGCCAGTTGAAAGGCCCTGTGCTTTGTTCAGAGAGAGGTATGGAATCCAAGCTGGGCCAATCAGAAATATTCCCTGACACTTTTCTGTGGGAGCTCCAGAAAATGTTGGCACCACAGTTGATTAGTTGTGAAGATGTGAATCTGAAACGGCCAAGAGTCATCTTCTTTGCATGGTAGAAAGTTTCTGATGGAGAAATGGAAGAGAGAGAGAGGGAGAGAGATGCTGGCATTTCTTGAGCTCCTACCCACCGCCCAGGATCTACCTTTATGACTTACAGTTCTGTGTGCAAGATTGGTTTTGTGGAAGCTAGTTTGAGTCTGGTTTTGGTCTTACAACCCAAAAGTATTCTGGCTAATATACTTTAAGAGGTCAAGGTTATCCCTGTTTCACAAATGAATTTGTCTCCTGCTCTGTCACCTACCAGCTGGGAGACCTTGAGCAATTTAATTCCTTCTCCAAGCCCCAACTTTCTGCAAAATAGAAATAATAATTGTACTTTCATCTCATCCATCTCCATTTGGAAATCAGTTTCTACTTTGGCACTGTGGTTAGCTGTTTTTGATCACTTCTAGCCAAGGGTTAGATCAAGCCACCCCTAGATGCCTTTGACCAAATGCACACCTCTTGGGGAAGCTGGAAAGATGTACTACTCTTTCAGGTTTCGAGACGAGAATGGCAGTGGCGGCAGGGGGTGGTGCCTCGGTGGCTCAGTGGGTTAAGCCTCCGCCTTCCGCTCATGATGGTCATGATCCCAGAGTCCTGGGATCGAGCCCCACATCCAGCTCCCTGCTCGGTGGGAAGCCTGCTTCTCCCTCCCCCACTCTCCCTGCTTGCCTTCCCTCTCTCGCTGTGTCTCTCTCTGTCAAATAAATAAATAAAATATTTTTAAAAAAATGAGAATAGGGCTTGAAAGAGAAGTAAATTAAATGGAGGCAGAGTGAGTCTTAAGGGTCCTGCAAGGTTACAAATTCAAGACTCATGGTCAACATGAATGTGGGACACATGGATCCAGAGGGGCCGCTGGATGACCATGTGGGAGCACATCCAAGGTGTTTCAGGAGCAGGGATGGGACAACGGAATGGCAAACTGTTTTAAGCTTTCTTAGGAGGGGGAAGAACCCGCACCACCCCACGCTGCCCACACTGCCGTCTTGCTACCTGAAATGTTTGCGGGGGCTACGGTTCACGACCTGTCTTCAGGAGGGTGCACTTGCCCATCACACGGTCTCTTCACCGACCTATTGCTGCTGTTTCCATTTCCATTCAGTCAGTGACAGCAGGGGCTCAAACAGGATGTGCCCGAGTACAACAGAGCTCATGAACAGTAGCCTCAAGGTTTAATCATGTTTCTTGATTCCAAGTTCAGATACATTTGTTTTCATTTGTTTAAGTTTTTTGTTTTTTCCCATTACATCTTTTTTCTGCCCTGGAACTCACCAGCACATTTCGAACATGGGAGGCCTCTGTCTTGTCCAGATGTCCCGCGCATGCCTTCTCCCTGTAGATGACATATGACCGGCCCACAAAGCGATGCAGTTCAAAAATACCATCTTTTAGCTTTGAGTCTTCTTTGAGGCAACAGTTGCTAACAAATCATCATAAATAATAATATCTGGAATTAAAGTAAAAAATGAAAATATTTGCTTATTTTTCCATCACGAGAGACATTTCTACAATGTTGATGCTGGCAGCTCTTCTGACTTGCAAGCTATTGTTTTTATTACTAATGGAATTTTATCATTCTACAAGCAAACATGAGAGAGAGAGAGATCTAAACAATCTGTTTTCATATTCTCAAGTACGTTTTTTTCTCCCTTAAAAAATTTTTTTTGGCAAGTGAGGGAAACTCGAAAATTGTTTTCTAATTCTGTCTTAGCAGGAGTTAAAACTGGTGAGGATTTCTCCAGACATACTCTCATTTCTCCATGTTCTTTAGGACTAAATGACTAGATTAAATCAGAATAATTACCAAGCTCTTTTTCTTTAGAATACTGGAACATGAGAAGCATGTCACAAAATTGTCTCCCTTAAAAATAGGCCCATCTGATTAGTTTTGAGTGATAGTTCAACTCCTATATCCCCTTGCCCAGATGTGAGTTGAGTCAAGTCAAGTCAAGCCAAGCCAAGTAATACAGCAAAAGGGGAAGCTAGACCAGAGGGGAGTGGGGAAGGAGGAGAGAACAGGGCCGCTTGGGGTCCGATCTAGAATCTCTACACATCCACCAGCCCTCTTCCCAACCAGTAACTGGCTATGGGCTCCTGACCAAGGCACTATCTCTCTTGACTTCAGGACTGTGTTAGTATAACAAGGAGAAAACAACACGACTTACGTATTCACCGGGGTATCTGGAAGAAAATTGAGAAACCAATTCCTCCTTTTCGTCCAGTGAGGAAGTTTAATATGTGTTCTTGATAAAGACAAATGGGGGAGGGGCGCCTGGGTGGCTCAGTGGGTTAAGCCTCTGCCTTCGGCTCAGGTCATGATCTCAGGGTCCTGGGATCGAGCCCCGCATCCGGCTCTCTGCTCAGCAGGGAGCCTGCTTCCCCCTCTCTCTCTGCCTACCTCTCTGCCTACTTGTGATCTCTCTCTCTCTGTCAAATAAATAACTAAAATCTAAAAAAGACAAATGGGGGAATGAACAGTGTTAATTATATTACATTTTTCAGTGTACTTGACTTTTTTTCCTTTACCTTTCCAAAATAGTAGATTAAATTTTCTACGTCTGTTTCTCTCAAGCTACGGTAAAAATTCATCAGAACCCTCAGTGTCTGCTGTGGTTGACAGTGGGCCAGGCCACAGGGGAGTGACAGGAACACCCTACAGATTCATGGGGACTGGTCGGGTGAAAAGGGAGCCCCTGGGCCAAATCCCAGGTAAAGAGTATGAACCAGATCTGACCTGGGGGTTATGGTAGGCAGATCACAGAAAAGCCACCGGTTCTCTCTGTCCATCCCTGCCCTTGCCATGTAAGGTCGCGGTGGCCTCCTCCTCTTGGACTCTGAGATTTGCTTTGGTCAGTGGGATGCTAGCAGGTAGGGCTCACGGAGACGCCTGAACAGGGCCTGCCCACTCGGGTTTCTGCAGATACTATGCGGAGAACGCAACAGACTAACCTCCTAGAGGAGTCCCAGAGCTGAGCTCGCTGTCCCTAAGGGGCATGCTCAGCCACCCCTCCCAACCCCTCACCCCCCCTTCCATCCACTTCCCCCTGATGAGGGAGCAGGAGGCTGGCTGAGGACAAAGCAAAGGCTGGCGCCTTGCACCCCCTCTCTTCACCCGCTCCCCTCCATATGTGTAGCATTCCTCAGGCACCCCTGACTGCCATAAAATGATAAATAGTTAACTTGCTGAGATCACAATCCTACAAGACAGGAGTCTCCCTTGGTTTGCAAATGTCCTTGAGATTACAACAAAGAAGTTACCTTATCAATAGCCCAATTTCCAAAGACACAGAACTCAGTTCCTCAAGCCTAATGTTACCCTCCCCTCCATAAAAACCGAAGGAGGCGGAGGTAGAAGGAAAAGTAAATAAAGTTAAATTTCTTCTAAACCTAAATCTCATTAACAAGGATGCTTGATAGCAGGAATGTAACATTCCACCAGGAGACTCTCAATTGTCTTTACTTGATAGTAACTAAGCCTTCAATATTCTGATGGTATTCTTTGCCCCAATAGCCCTTCTGAACACCCCTTTGTCCTCACCTACCCAACTCCTGTGTATATAACCAACCACTCCTAACAACCCGGGGCGGCCGCATCTCTGCCTGCCCACGGGCCCTGTCCCCGTGCTTTAATAAACCACCATTTTGCACCAATGACGTCTTAAGAATTCTTTCTTTAGTCAGTCGGCTCCGAACCTCCTCACCCCACCGAACCTGACTTAGGTTCTGGGACTTCATCACCCCCACCAACCCCATCAGCAGGTCACCTGGGATCTCCAGATCCCCAGCTAGCCTGGCCAAGCTCAGCAGTGACCTCTAGAACCGCACCATTCCGCCCCCTGCTGATCTCAGACTTGGGGGCAGTAAATGATAGAGTTGGCAGTTAGTTAGACGGGAGCTGGAGACAAAGGTGGTGATAAGTAAGCCTGAGGGCCTGAGGGCACAACACCCTGACTTCCGTGGCTTTTAACATCCTGGCCTCAGGGCTTCCAGCTCCCCGGGGGGCTGACAGGCCTAGAGCCACAGGTGCAGAGCGGGGACTCTTCTTTTCAACCTCAGCCCCAGGGTAACTGAGAGCTTCATTATAATATATTTACACTGCAGTTTGAGCCTACGGGCCCCTGGGGGACAGTGGCCCTGACAGTTCTGACAGGAACCTCAGGGGGCCAAAAGCTCCTCCTCCCAACTGATGGAAAGAGTCTCAGATGATTGGAAACAACGTCCATTGGAAGGTCGCCTGACACTCTGATCCACAGCCTCTGCAAACACCCTTCTTCTTCCTCTACCCCCTCCAGTCGCCCCCTCCCCGCCCCCCGCCCCAGTTGCCACCTCCAGGCCTGCCCATGTCTGATCCTCACAACTGCTTTGTGCCAGCGACCTTCCTGCTGGCTGGCTTTATCTGAGCGTGGATCCTCAAGCAAACCTTTCATGGAAAGTCCAGGGATGGGGACCTCCTCTCACACAGCACAGACTCTCCCCCCAATAATACACACTTACTTTTCCAATTTTGTGGCAGTTTGTTATACAGGAAATACGCGTGGACACAAGCCCCTACCCCCCAGCTTTTCTCCTTGGTTCCCAAACTTAGTGGCCCTAATGGTTGGGGCAACTGACTTGGAGCTTATCCAGAACACTGGTTCGTGGTCCTGGGATTTATAATTTAGCCGGGATGGTTTGTAAAGGGACTCTCTCCCATGTGACCAATTAAGACTAGTCTCAGTTTCTTTCAGTGACTGAGAAAGATTCTTTCTTTCATTGTTCCCCTCTCACCCCCATAGGGTGGCCTGTATTGTTTTTCTAAGGAGCTAAAACAAAGACACAGAGGCAGAAGGCCGGAGGCCGGCATTTATGTTGTTGGATATGAGGAAAACAACATGCACCCGTGTCCCCGGATCTTTTCCACCAGCTTGTGTTTCACAAAGCCGGTCATCTCCTTTAAGGGAAAGCTCTGTTCTCAAAAAACTACAGAAAGGACGACAGAGCTAGCATGCTCCCCAGATTGTCAGCTAGTCTGTGGTTAGGAGCGTAACCCCGGGGAAGGCAGGTGACTTTGTCTACTGGAGAACAGCCCAAATGGGAACGCCCGTGGAAGATTTCCGACCCAGGCTCAACGCCTCTTCCACCATCTCGCTGGGTTTTTCAGGCCGCAACTTCCAGCCCCTCAAGAAAAGAACCCATAACCTCCAGAGGGCCTCGCTCAGTTCTACCAGATGTTACCATGTGACATGGAGCATGGGGCCCACTGGTGCTGAGATCTAGTCGAGGAAACCACCATCTGACAAAGCAAACCCCACAAAACTTGAAAACTTAAATCATTATTGAACTATTTCAATAAGCAGCAAAGGAGGGTTCCATTAATAAAACCCGTGAATGTGCTCAAAATCCTATTTCCCCGTCTTCCCCCCGCCCCATCACAGAGGACCCTCACATGTGACTGCCCCATGCTCTCCTCCATCTTGTCTGACTCTCCCCCTCCTCCCTGTCCATGCCCTCGCTTCATTCCTTCTCCCTTCTGCCCGCTTCGGGAATGTTTCTCTCCCAAGGGCTCCAGTCCTTCCCAGGGTAAACCAAAGTTATACTGGTGGCTTCTGCAGTTCTGTCTGTACCTCATCTCCTTCTTGTGCCTGACAGAGTCCTGAGAATCCAGTGGGAGAAGTAGGTGGGTTGGGGAAGAGATGCTGTAGAGGTGGACAGGATGTTGTCTTTGGTGGTGTTAACCTGCTCGTCAACCAGAGAGGGCTGGTGCGTGGTGGTGTCTGTCAAATGGAGAAGTGTCACACACCTAATGACGCCACCAGGAGGTACAAAAGAACAAAGGCTCGGTTTGTACTTCCAGTCACATGGGGGCATCAATCATCTTGTGGTTCCTGACATGAAGGAGACATCAAGGAGGGAATCTCATCTTCTAGCGAAGTACGTCGTGTCAAAGAGCAGACATCAATCCCGTTGATTCTGAGTAATGAAACAACATTAGGGGTGAAGGAGCGTATCTTCACCACCATGAGGTTTTCCTGGACACAGATGAGCAAAGATGGCAGGCCAGCCACTGTGCACTGGGCCTCTTTTTATGTGGATGTGAGAAGAATGAGGTGTTCCCTTGACTATAATCTAGGGTGTGAAAAATGGAGTTGGGTATTACATGCTCCAACAAATTAATGAATGCAGTTATTAATGGGAACATGCCAGGGATAGACTAGAGATTTCTGGAAATGACTTCCCTGTGAAAATGATTATTTCAGTTCTGTTGTCAGCATCATCTTCATTGTCACATACAGGAAGAAAGTTGAGAAAGTGTTTAAAAAGAATTAGATTCCAGGAAAGCCAGGTAGACAAGCACTAATTCTACTGTTAGAGGAAGATAATGGGCAGGTTTTTATGACAAGATAAAGTGGAGTATGGGGAACATCACATCAGAGGAAATGCCATGAATGTATTAACTTTTTTTTAATTAATTTATTTATTTGAGATAGAGCTCACACAGGAATGGATAGGGAGGGGCAGAGGGAGAGGAAGAAAAGAAGCCTCAGCGGACTCCTCGCTGAAGGTAGAACCTGCCACAGGGCTCCATCTCAGGACCCTGAGATCATGACCTGAGCTGAAATCAAGAGTGGAAGCTTAACTGACTGAGCCACCCGGGTGCCTCAATTCATTAGCTTTCTTGAAGGCCAGCCCCCAAGCCATGCTGTCCCCTGATTCTCTCATGTCTCCACAGAGAGGTGGGAGTTTCCGATGTAAAGTCGACAGAGTGGAACAGAGTCATGACAGATTCATCTCCTTTGTCTAAAAATGTCTCTAAATTACTGAAATGTGGTCTCTAAAAGGTTGAGTAATCTGACGTCTGCTTTGGGTACTTTTCCTGATTCATTCCAGTCTTCTTCTAGCAATTCCCTGTTTACGCTCTCACTGATCTTAAAATGTCTTTGCACATTTTTTAAAGTTGCATAATACTAATTGTTCCATGTTTCTGGGGAAAAAGATTGTTATCTTTCTTCCTTCTACTGAGAGGAAAATATAGAATATAAACACCGAACAAACTTTTTACCATAAAGGCATTTTCTTCTGAAATGATTCTGTAAGGCATGAAAGACTGAGCCATGTCTTTGAAGGGTCCAAGTTTTTAATAAAAATGAAGTGCTAAAAAAAAAAAAAATGAAGTGCTACAATGCTTCAAACCGATGTCAAAGGTTTAGAAAACATATTATTAAATCAAATCTCATGTTTCCAATCAATCACCGTCATAGACTGATAGCATTAGGACTAGAATGGACTTAGAGATCATCAAATAAGGCATCTCTTGTTTTCTTAGAACATTTGCCTCACTGTGTAATGGGAAAATATGCCACACTACAGATGCAACATTAACTTAATCACATCCTAATCACCGACCTTTCTAGATGTTCTCTATTATAATGAATACTACAGTGAATATCCTTTAATAGTTAATTTTGACCAAATCTCTCACCATTTCTCAGGTTTAGACTTTTAAAAATCAGTGTCTGTGTTATTTGTGCGTTCCACAATTTTCTTGAGGATTTACTTTTCTTTGGCTCAGATACATCCTTTATTGGTTCCTTCAGTAAGAACCTATGGGGACAGTGGTAAAGCCCTCTTAATATTTGCATATCAGAAACGTTATTTCACCCCAGTTTGGAATGATAGCTTAGCTAGGTAATGTATTCTAGTGTATTTTAGTTATAGCCCTATATTCCTTGGAAGTGCACCATCATCTTTTGGCATGTAGCATTGCTGATAAAACATCTACTAACAATCTAATTATCATCATTTAGTAGGTATTTCTCTCCTTTTCCTTGGATGGCTTTTGAGATTTTTCCTTTTAAACCTTTATTTTTGACAGTTTCAGTGTAAGTTGTCTGCTATGAGGCTATTTTTACTATGTTTAGCCTTCAGTGTGTGTTCACATTCTGAGGACTCCCATCTTTATTCCGGGAAGCTCTCAACCATTATCTCTTCCAAGTTTTGTTTATCCACTCTTCCTTCTATTCCTTTTTTGGGGGAGGGGGGATTGCTATAGACAAATGCTATGGACTTTTATTACAGGACTATGTTTCTGATTTTTTTTTTTAAGATTTTATTTATTTATTTGACAGAGAGCACAAGCAGGGGGAGTGGGAGAGGAAGACTCAAGCTCCTCATTGAGCAGAGAACCCCATGCGGGACTCGATCCTAGGTCCCTGGGATCATGACCTGAGCCAAAGTCAGACACTTAATGACTGAGTCACCCAGGCACCCGTCTGACCTTCTTTTTCACATTTGTTGTGTCTCAGTATGTCTCCATGCGGCTGTGTGAGTTATCTGCCTTATTTCTAATTACTTCCAACTGTGACCAGTCAAAAGTTATCTCTTGCCCTGACACGGTTCCAGTGATCACACATTTTATTTTCAGGTTCCTAATGGGTTAGTCACATCCACCAGTGTCTCTTCCGTTTCTGTTTTTTAAATAATTGATAGTTTGTTTTAAAAGGATGGGCTTATTTCTGTACCATATAAGTTTGTTTGAATAGATAATATATTTATATGGTTCAAAATTCAAAAGATACAAAGTGTATGCCGTGAAGTCTCCTTCCCACCCCATCTATAGTCACCTAGTTTCTTTTCCTGGACGCAAATGAATTACAGATTTCCTTCCAGAAATAAGCGGCACATCTTTAAGCAAAACCAAACATACTTATTTTAGAGCTATTCTCAGATGGCCCTATTATTTTTATTTTATATGTCTCGGTCCATTTGGGCTGCTGTAACAAAATACCACAGACTGGGTAGCTTATGAACAACAGAACTTTATTTCTCACAGTTCTGGAGTTTGGAAGTCCAAGATCAGGATTCCAGAATGATCATATTCTGGCGAAGGCCCTCTTCCAGGCTGCACGCTGCCAGCTTGTCTGTGTGGGAGAGCGAGAGCGGGAGGGAGAGCGAGAGCGAGAGAGGAGGAGGCGGAGGAGAGGAGCAGGCGGAGAGGAAGAAGGAAAAGAGGAGGCAGAAAAGGGGGGAGGTTGGGGGAGCTGGCAAATTCTCTCAAGACTTTTCTTTGGGCACTAATCCTATTTTAATCCTAAATACTTCATTTCATCCTAACAACCCACCAAAGGTCACACGGGGGGCAGTAGGGTTTTCATGTATGAATTTATGGAGGACACGTTCAGTCCATTATAATCTTGTATCAGGCCTTCTGGCTTGCCTCTTCCTCATGAATTTTGGAATTAGAGCTTGTGGGCTTATGGGAAAAAGACCATCCCGCCTCTGTCTCAATTCAGACCTCCCTCTCTACCACTGGCTTGGGGTTTGCATCCGACCCGCCATAGCTCAGAACCGATACCTTCCCTACATGGGTGGCCTGTGACTCCCGTCCTCTGGAAATCTTGGGGTTAGAAGCCGTATGATGGGGCAGTGGGTGACCCAGCACAGATACAGGCTATAAAGTTGGGTCTCCTTCTTCCAGCCCCCTAGATAGGAGCCACTCATAAGCCCTGGGCCCCAAAGCATCTTACAGGCTTTTAGCCTCTTTCCCTGGGCTGCAAAATCCACCCCTCCCCCTGCTGGCATGAGCAGTGAGACGCCCTCCAGCCCTCCAACCCTTTTGTGCCCACTGCCAACCCTCTAGCCTCATGATTGGGAGCCGTTGAGTGAACACCTTCTTCCCACTCAAAGTCACCAGCCTTTTCTTTGGATGCTTTGAAAGGTCTCTATCAACCTCAAGTTATGATTGGGCAGGAAGCCTGGGAGGTTGCTTTTTTTAAAGATTTATTTATTTGAGAGAGAGGTGGGGAGGGGCAGAAGGAGGGAGAGAGCAAGAGAGAATCTCAAGCTGAGCTTGGAGTCGGATGCGAGGATTGATCTCATGACTCTTGAAACATGATCTGAGCCGAACGAAGAGTCAGATAGTTAATGGAGTGAGCCACCCACATGCCCTAGCCTGGGGGAGTCTGATAGAGTCTTAGCCATAGGCTATAACTAAAAACTTTCTGGTGTTGAGATCAAATAGCTGCCCTCAGTGGATCTGAAAAAAATTACTCTTAAAAGAATTAAACTTCTCCTCCACACCTATCTCCACCTCAGTCATCTTCAGATAGACACCGAGGTGATGAGGAGCCTCGGCTAAGAATTTCTATGGCCCTCGCTGGTACAGCAAGCTCAAATTGTCGCTTCATGTAGCTGAAGGAAGAGTCGTGAATTAAGGGGATACAGGACAACTTTGGATCCAGTTTCTACTTTGGTCAGTTCCAGAAAGGGCTCTAGTTAGATGCAGAAGGTTAAAATTGGAACCCTTATGCATGGCTGGTAGGAATGTAAAATGGTGCTGCTGTGTGGGAACCAGTTTGGCAGTTTCTCAGGCAGATAAACATAGACTTAGCATGTGACCCAGCTGTTCCAGTCCTGGGTATAGACATGAGAGAACTGAAAAGAGGGACTTAGATACTGGCACGGCAGGGCTTATTGCGCTGTTACTCACAGTAAGCAAAAGACGGAAACAAAGCAAGTGTCCATCAGCAGCAGGTAAGCACCATGTGGCATATCCACAGAAGGAATATTCTTCATCTCTAAGGAGAGTTGAGGTCCTGATACATGCTATGACACAGGTGAATCCTGAAAACATGCTAGGTGGAAAAAACCAGACACAGAGAGACAGACATTGTATGATTCAGGTTCTGAATACTTAGAAGAGGCAGATTCATAGAGACAGAAAGTAGATGAGAGGCTACCAGAGGCTGGGGGTAGAGGGGATGGCGAGTTATGTTCTTATGGGTTCAGAGGTTTCGTTTGCAGCAATGAGTGGGTTTTGTACATAGATAGTGTTGATGGCTGCTTAAGATTGTGGATGTAATTAATACCATGAAATGATACACTTAAAATAGTAAAAATGGAGGGGCGCCTGGGTGGCTCAGTAGGTTAAAGCCTCTGCCTTCGGCTCAGGTCATGATCTTAGGGTCCTGGGATCGAGCCCCACATCGGGCTCTCTGCTCAGCAGGGAGCTTGCTTCCTCCTCTCTCTGCCTATTCGTGATTTCTGTCTGTCAAATAAATAAATAAAATAAAATAAAATAGTAAAAATGGAAAATTTTTTATGTATCTAACCAAAATTTACATGTATACTTTGTATCTATATATAACCAAAATAGTTATATGTAAAATATTTTTAGAGCTTTTAAAAAAGTGATAGCAGAAGAGCATGCATTTGTGACCCCCAAATTGGTTTTTCTTTTTTTTTTTTTTTAAGATTTTATTTATTTATTTGACAGAGAGAAATCACAAGTAGGCAGAGAGGCAGGCAGAGAGAGAGAAAGGAGGAAGCAGGCTCCCTGCTGAGCAGAGAGCCCGATGCGGGACTCGATCCCAGGACTCTGAGATCATGACCTGAGCCGAAGGCAGCGGCTTAACCACTGAGCCACCCAGGCGCCCCCAAATTGGTTTTTCAAACCAAACAGAAGCTGCATTGCAATAAATAAATGTAAAGTAGGTCCAAGTGCATTAAAATAAAGGACTTCTGTTGTGGTTAAAATGTAAAAACTCAGGAGATTTATTTAGAAGAGGAGCCGAGGTTCTACAGAATAATGTGAAATCCTGGAGATTCGCATTCTTCAGCCCCTCTTATGGGTTTGGACGATCTCTGAAAACAAACTCTGAAAAACAAAGTTTGTTCCTCGAAGGGTGCGCACGTGCGTGGTTCGCTCAGCAGCTGCCCAGTGAGAAGGGGGCTGCTCTGGCCCCTTGCTGCCACCTGGCTCTCTTCAGCCTCCCATCAAGCGTGGCCCTAGACTGAGTGAGCCGGACTTGGAGAAATGGGACTGCAGTGGGTCCCACAGTGAGACCCAACATGGGGACTGTACCAGAGCCCCAGGGTGAAGGAAGCGGAGGTCCAAGGGGAGCCTGCAACCTGCAGAGGGGCCCAGACCCTCGGGGAGGTCGAATGAGAGTTGGAGGTCAAAGGTTCACTAAAGGACACCGGAGGAGGGGGAAGGAACAGCATGGGGAACAGACGTGAGGATAACCTGGGAAGCATTTTCTCCAGACTTTCTCCTCTATTCCTACCTTCATGGTCATTGAGATTACAAAGCACTTAAGAGCAAAACCCAGCCCAGGTCGAATGTTCTGGTCTCCGTGCAATGAGTAAGAAGTGATTATTGGCAACTCCTGCTTTCCTGCAAAGTCGCTGACCAGGGCATCTGTGAACTACGGAAGGAAGCGGGGGTGGATTCCCTTCGGATCCTGCCGGTCTCTGTCCTTCTCACCACGCCCACCCTAAGTCACAAAACCATCTGGTAGAGCACTGCAAAGATCATAACACAAAAACAGGGACCAGTGCGTCTTTGTTTCCAGCCACAGGTTTATTTCCATGACAAAATCAATTTGTAGAGGTCACAGGACTGCCACAGACGCGGGACTGGGCAGAAAGCCCATGAGGGAGCCCAGACAGATGGACACGGCTCCCTGCCTGCCTGATGACCGAGGGAGGAGAGGCAGAGCAGACGCAGCGAGCTAGCTGATTCTGGGGGCGGCGGGGGGTGGGGAGTGCATAACATGGGGGGTACTACTTGGGGGGGCTTTCAGCCAGGTGGGAGAACACCACGCCCTCAGCAGGAAGGCCCTCGGCCCTGTCCACAAATACCACGCGGTTCGTCGGAAAGTCTGCCCACGCGTCCCCACAGCAAAGCATAGACTGAGGTTTAGCAGCAGGAGCACAGAGACACCGTAAGAGCAAAAGGCAAAGCGTTCTGGGGGTTAGGGGTTGATTTTCAGCCCGAGACACAAAGCCAGCTCGGACTTCTGAATTTTTCCATCCTTGTTCACGTCGCAGTGGCGCAAAAGAATCTCCCGGAACTTATCAAGGTCCACTCCGCTGATGCTGGGCTGAGGACAGCAAAGAGAACACACACGTCAGGGGGGCCAGCCAGAGGGGCCCCAGGCTTTCATGCCTCCCCAGCCCCACACTCACTACACTGAGCAGAGCCCCTGGCTGCTGAGGGGGCTCCATGGAGACAGGCCTGCCCAGAGTCCAGCTTCTCGTCGTGATGAAGATACTGTGCCTCGGAGCAGGGGATGGGGACATGGATGAGAGAAGACCTGTTCTAGTCTCTCCCCGTGGGAGGTTTTTGTGCCTCTAATTTTATTTTATTTTTTTTTATTTTTTTTAAAAAATGTTTTATTTATGTGAGAGAGAGCATGAGCAGAGGGAGAGGGAGAAGCAGACTCCCCACTGAGCAGGGAGCCCAACACGGGACTTGATCCCAGGACTCTGGGATCATGACCTGAGCTGAAGGCAGATGCTTTAACTGACTGAGCCACCCAAGTGTCCCATGTGCCTCTAATTTTATAAAAGGTTATAATGAGGGGTGCCTGGGTGGCTCTGCCTTCGGCTCAGGTCATGATCCCAGGGTCCTGGGATCGAGCCCCACATTGGGCTCTCTGCTCAGCGGGGAGCCTGCTTCCTCCTCTCTCTGACTGCCCCTCTGCCTACTTGTAATCTCTGTCTGTCAAATAAATAAATAAAATCTTAAAAAAAAAAAAAAGGTTATAATGAATGAAAATTGAACCAGAAGAGTATGTCCCTGAGTAACGATTCCAAGGGATATTTTAGGGTCTGAGAAAGAACCGTGATACCCATCATTTGGGAAAATAATTTCGAACTCAAAAGGCCCACAAAAGTGAGTAGTGTGTGAACTGAGTGGTTCTCCACAGGCGATTTCGTTTAATGCTCACGATAACCTTGGGGTAACCCAGGCTTACAGATTAGGACACGGATGCTCAGAGCTGAACGGTCCTGCCAAGCTAGGAAATTGCAACAGCATTTCTGATCCTGAGTCTTCTGCCTCCAATGAAGTAAGAACTTGTTCCCCCAGTTCACACCGTCCTGCTGGAGAGGCAGCGGCCTGACCAGTGGTGTGAAGGCTCGGGGTCTGAGAGAAAAAGCCCACGTCAGTGGAGAGGGGAGAGCCGGCCCATCACATCCCAAGCCCCCTGATTACTGGGCGGGTCTCACTGGCAAGCAGAGGAGGCAGGAAACCTCTCCCGTCACCCAGCCCACCCCAGGGTTGCCTCGCTGTCAAAGAAATCTCCAGACACCTTGAGAAAGAAACACAAACTTTCATTCTTCAACAAGATGACCCAATTAAGAAAAGCTAATTAGCACTGTCCTCCAGGATAGAAGAGTGACACCCAGTCTGTCCCTGATCCCGGGTTTCCACGGAGGGAAGAATGGAGGGCAGAGAGCGGGAGCCAGATGGCAGAACCACAGTAACCCCCGACGTGGGGCAGGATCCCAGGGGACATCCGGACGTGAATCTGGGGCCGATAGCACTCCCCAGTGGAGGGTCCGTCAGGGATTGGACCAAAAGGCTGAGATGTCACATACAGTCACTATGTCCTCCTCACTGGGGCTCACCCAGGATACTTCCTTGTGCATCAGTGACTGGCAGGTATAGCTGCGGTCCAGGAAATGGCTTAGGAGTCCTGAAAGCAGCAAGGAACACTCCATGGCTCCATACTGGGAGCCCATTTCTTGTACGGTTGCAAAGTGGGGCCCTTTGGTTATCAACTCTTCAACCACTCCTGACATAGCCTTTGCCCAGTTAGCGGCTCTCTGCCCCAGGATCCTCTTAGCAAATTCCCATGCTTAGGACATACTCACGGTAGTTATTTACACAGTAGCACAAATTACTTTGCCAGTGAATTTACCTCATTTAAGCTAGTCTAAGCCTCTTTTTTTTGTTTTTTAATTTGTTTTCTGTAAAAAAAATTGTGTTGTGAGTGTGTGAGTGTGTGTTAGGGGAGGGTATGAATGTATGTAATGAGGTATGTAAGGGAAGTTTCTTTGGACCTTTCGAGTTATGCTTTTAATGTTTTACAGCTCACTAGGACTAGAGAGACTTAAATACTGCTGTTCAACAATATTTGGATCATGGAAGAGAAATCACCTAAGATTACTGAGGGGCTTCAGTTTTAACAGCAAGTTGCCAGTATAAGTGCACATAGGTTCAAGACCTAAGGGTTCTACACAAACTAATTCTAATTTCACAACAACCTGATGAGGTTGTATCTACGATCAACTTTTAACTGACAGATGAGAACTAAAGCACAGAGAGGTTAATTAACTTTCCCACTGTCACACAGCCGGTCCATGTCAGAACCAGATACAAACTCAGGCAGGCAGGCCCCAGAGCACATCTCTTTAACAGTGCACTGTATCATAACCGGCCGTGCAAAATGCATTTTTTGTTTCTTATCCATCTCATGGGAGAGTGTGAGAGTGGATCCGGGGTAGGTGGCTGAAAAATGCTTAACTATCCCCTCCCCCAACACTTGAATCCTGGGACTAGGGGAGCCTTTGGGTCTAGATCTGTCTTCTCATGTTTGCCTGTGGTAAGTGCTCAATTACATCTGTGGAATTAATGAGTGACCATCTCCAAATGCAGTCTTCACGTTTTCGTCACGTGCCCTCCCTTTCCTGTACATTTCATCTCTCCTAAAACAGCAAAAGTGAATACGCAGACCCCCCCCTCCCCAAATACGTCCTTACCAGCACTCCCCAAATCTCCATGCTAGAGTCAGCAGCAATGCCCCAAGGCCCCGTGTGGGCTACCTTCTGACCCGTAGAGGGACGGAATTACAGCTTTGACCATGGCAAGTGCTCTTTATCATAAACCACTGGGATAACTCTCCTGATCAGTACATTTAGCCCAAAACTCACTCTGTAGCTGTGCAGACTCATAATATGTTCTTGGCTGCACTTGGCTATTTATTGGCCATACGGGTATCCGAAAACCCCAAGGTGACATGCAGAGGCCAAACCATTATTGTCTAGGACTTCAGCCTGGTCATGGCCAGCAAGCCTGGGTCAATTCTTCTAACGATCGATCACCCACCATTGCATGTTTTCCAAGGAAGAGGGGGCACTCTCTTGGTGTTCTTTTAGGATCATCTTGCTAGGCAGATGGAAAGACCAGATCAGACTGTGGAAAGTCCAGCAGAGAGTGACATACCCTGGAGACACATCACGGTGTCCCCCACCGTAGCACTCCTTGTTTTGGGGTTACACTGCCTTCCCCTTACCACCTGTTGTCTTTTCTTAAAAGCTATCTGTCCCCCAAAGGACAATAGCATACAACATCACTAACATCCCTCTGCCTGTGTTCTTCCTTGATGGGCAAGCGTGGGTCAACATGATGTCACTGTTTTTCCAGGTGGTGTCGGGAGGGCAGGTGGGACCAGAAGAAAAGATGTCAAAGATGGAAAGGAAGAAGCCAGCACTGCTCTTTCTAAAACGGGACAGTGGGTGTCAGCAACATGAAAGTGTGCAAATACCTCGATTCCACTCCTAGGAACAGGCCTAAAACCCAGACACACTTACATGCAAAAACACCCACTAAGTTTTACTTGGAGTCAGAAACCTGGTAAATAATTTCAATTACCAGCAAAAGAGGGTCCCATGCTGAATGCAGAAATTACTTAAAAAATTTTTTTTCCAAAAAAATAAATAATTTTTTAAAAAATTACTAGTAAAAGAGGACTGTAAGAGATGTAAGGGATATCTAACCAAATCTTATACAGACACCAACACCATGACGGTGACTGGGAAATGCTTGTCAGAGGAGCGGAATATACTTTATGCAGAATATAGCCAGAAACGAAGTCCGTTATGAGGTCTACTTGAAGTTAGAGAGTACTCTTCTGTCTTTTCTTTTCTCTACTTTCAAGTGTCTCCACGATATATGTATCATTTTTATAATTTAAAAACTGAAAAGAAACACCTGCTAAAGGGTAGCAGCTCTTTGGAGGGACATACATTGGATTCGATCCTTTAGGTTAAGTATTGTCCCCTGTTCCTAATCATTTCCTTGCCAACAGAGAAAAGCAGAAGGGAAGTCTAGCAGGGAAAAGAATGAATTGGGGGGAGCCTGGAGACTGGAACTCTCATCCCCTCCAGGCAGACACCCTGGGCATCTCTGGCACCCATCTGTCTGGCTTCCCACATTGCCACCCACACACTTCTACCCTTGGTGAGGGAATGCCGGGTATCTCAACTGTCTTGCCTTTCTGCTTTCTTCTTTGAGCTGTAGATTCTCATGTTGATTTTTGTGCTGTGCCAAGGGGCCTATGGACTCTTTATAAATATTGTGCAGAAATTATTTTGTCTGATCTCCTCATACTGACAGAGGACAGCCTTGAGGGCCATATTCCAGAGATCAGGGAAAGGGATGTTCTGATAACCAGATAATTTTGTTAATACAGATTCAACATATGTATCACACATAGTTGTACAGGAAAGAAAGGCCATAAAGTCCATGTATTTCAGGGTCATTATTGCAAACAACTCTCCCCTGAGAAACTGAGCCACCTCCCTGCTGACCTCATGACATGCTCTGATAATTGCTTTTATTTTTTCTTATTTTTTATTTTTTTAAGATTTGTTTTTTTGACAGAGAGAGACGTAGCGAGAAAGGGAACACAAGCAGGGGGAGTGAGAGAGGGAGAAGCAGCTTCCCACCGAGCAGGGAGCCCAACGTGGGGCTTGATCCCAGGACCCTGGGATCATGACCTGAACCGAAGGCAGAAGTTTAACCCACTGAGCCACCCAGGCGCCCATAGAATTTGCTTTAAAAGCATGGGGTGGTGGTGGTGGGGATAATTGCTTTAAAAGTAATTATCAGGGGCGCCTGGGTGGCTCAGTCGGTTAAGCGCCTGCCTTCAGGGTCCTGGGATTGAGGCCCGTGTCAGGCTCCCTGCTCAGTGGGAAGTTGCTTCTCCCTATTCTTCTGCCCCTCTCCATGCTCATGTGCTCTCTCTCTCTCAAATAAATAAATAAGTAAAATCTTAAAAAAAAAAAAATCCAGATATTGGTTTGTCAACTTGTCCCATGATCCTTTCTAATGTAATGAAAATTTAAAAGTCGCAGGATAGGACTCTAGTGTATGAACCTGAGAAATGTCAGATTTACTCAAAAGATTTTCCCTTGACAACATCCTTCAAATTGTATGGTGAAGAGTTTTTTAAGCAACCCCAAAGACTGGGAAAGCTCCAATAGAGGTTTGCACCTCAATGATCTGGCTTCAGAGGAGAACATTAATAATTTACTGCTTCGGAATACTTTTTAGCTCAACAAACCAGCCCTTGTTACCTGCTTTTCTACTACTGACGCGGCCTCACTCAGTCCTTGGAAACCAGCTCTCTTCCCCTGGCTGGTACTTATATTGAGAGATGCCTTTTTGTCATGCCAGAAGGCCCACCCAGATAAGGGGGGCAAGGACAAGCGTCATGGGGGTCCTCTGGCTTCCCATGGAGGTGATAGGAATCTATCAAAGAATCTATCAAAGAGGCAAACCGCATGTTTTTGGGTGGCCTAGAAATTTCCTCTGCTCTTTCATTTTCTCTGGGAAACCATCTTCTCTGCTCTATGGCTGGTTTAGGTTTTCAGACCTTCAATATCTTCCAGGAACTTGTGGAAGCCATTGCCAACCTCAGTGACAGCTGAAAGGGTCTGGAGGGCTGGGCAGCCCCCCGGCTGCGGACTTGAGCAGTCAGCGGCCCGAGCTCCACAAAGCTGCTCTGAGAGGCAGGTTCCCCCCCCCACACCCATTCCATGCTCTCTATCAAAGGCAAATTAAAACTGCAATTTGGCCAAGCCTACTGCCGTGCGATTTTAATGTCCCATAGATAATTGCTCAGTTTCCATTACAGAAATCATTCTGGCATTAAATAGATAGTAAATACAGTGGGACTTAACTTTGGCAATCAGCGCGAAAGGCACTATCACACTCAGATCATCCACTGTTCCGTGGTTGCGCAAATGCCCGGGGAGTCGCAGACAGGAGCACCGGGGAAGGGAACAAAGAAGAGGTGGGGGACCAGCTGGGAGGGGAAGAAGGCGAGCGAGGAGGCAAAGAAAACACCATGTCATCCTGATCAGAGGTCCTGACCTCCGATGGATGAGAAGAGAAACCTCAGTCATGCCTGCTCAATCACATGATGTGAGCTTGCTGCAGATTTATGCAAACATTGGTAAACTGAGGGAGGGGGCGTTCCTGCTGCAAAACCCCATAGTTTTGTGGTTGTTGTTAGGGAAAGAGAGCGCGAGCACGCAAGCAAGCAGGGCAGGGTGAGAGGGAGAGAGAATCACAAGCAGGCGTCATGCGCAGTGCAGAGCCCAACAAGGGGCTTGATCTCACGATGCCAAGATCTTGACCGGAGCCAAAATCAGGAGTGGATGCTTCACCGACAAAGCCACCCAGGTGCCCCCCAGACTCCACAGTTTTAATCAGGTTTTCAAACAGGTCTGGGATTCCAGAGCCAGTTAACAATTGCTACTCCAATTTGTTGCCATCTGGGCCAACCAGAATGGAATCATCATGTCCTGTGTAAACCTCAAAAACTCTCTAAGGATGTGAATGTGCTAAATTCAGCGGCTAGACAGCCCCAGAGGAAAGGAAGAGTTGCAAAGTGTCTGCTTAGCCAGATCCCACCGCCAGTTACTAGAGTGCACCAGGATCTCCAAGGAGATTGCTTGTTTTAAAGTCCACATTACCTAAAACAGCTTTGTGATGTGGATTATAACTCAATCCTGTCACTTCGAATTGCAGCAACGTGTCCTGACACATACGTAGCCTAGATTTTAGGCGAGGCCTTAAAGCAGCCCCTGATGGCGGTGATGGAGGAGAGGTGGATACCAAATATGGGATTGATTTCATGAATTAAATTAAAAGTTTTAGGTATTCTAGTAACCAAGTCCAGGAGTAGAAAGGCCTTTCTTTAACCAAAAAATAAACAGAACTGTGCCCCTCTGGTAAAAGAGAGGGCTTTTATATGGTACGAACAAGAAGGTGCTATGGGGGCTTCACGAAACTACAAATGGTCTTAAGAGAGAAAGGGAGACATGTCGGTTCTCACAGAAGCTCAAAGGTTGTTAAACAGACCGTGTCCCTAGATTTGGTCCCTGGCATTGTCAGCCCCACAGGTGCTCAGAAGTAAACAGTGGAATCAGTCACAACGGCCTCCCTGACCGATGAGGAGCAAAACCTCTACGCCCCCTCAAATCACCTGGACCAGCTCCATCATGTCCTTGACAAAGCCATCCACTTCCGGGCCTTCCAGAGCTCCTGTTCTACTCTGAAAGAGACGAGAACCACTCCGTCAGACACCGTTTGCTTAGGTCAGAAAGCTAACGAGCAAATTGGGTGAATTGTGCAAATCAGTATACTTTTGTGCTTGCAAACAGGTTCGAAAACGGTACATTCCAGTTAGGTTTTGTGTGTGGGATGTGAACGTTCCACAGACATGAAAATAATTAATTGTACGCAGCAACCCCCATGTAAGCAAATGGGAGTTCCTTGGCTCCTGCAAATCGCGTTAACGTGATACATACCGACTTCATTTGCTTCCCAAGGATCGTGCTTCATGCAGACAAGTACTATTTTTGTACATCATGTCGGTCCTTAGAAGGATAGAGGCTGACACTTTTTTAAATTGTGCTTTATGATTTAGCAAGGATCTCATGATTATTAAAATTTTAAATCAGGAGTGACTATATTGACTGAGTGTATTAGAATTATTATTTGGTCCTTACACAAAACCCTTACTTTTTTCCTACTCATTTTATAAGAATGTCTATAAAATACAATACATATTAAAATATTTCAGTTTCATCTCTAAAGTTCCAGTCATGACAACGCATCCATCCATGTTTTTGAGTTTTCTTCACCTTGAACCTTTAACATATCATTTTTTTAAATTTTTTTTTAAGATTTTATTTATTTATTTGAGAGAGAGAGAGAGTGAGAGAGAGCATGAGCGAGGAGAAGGTCAGAGGGAGAAGCAGACTCCCCGTGGAGCTGGGAGCCCGATGCGGGACTCGATCCCGGGACTCCGGGATCATGACCTGAGCCGAAGGCAGTCGTCCAACCAACTGAGCCACCCAGGCGTCCCTAACATATCATTTTTAAAAATCTATTTTTTTAAAAGTAGTGTATTTACCAAACGCTACCTGCCAACACCTTCTAAGAGCTTTACAAACATGAAATCACTGAATTCTCACCCCAGTCCCCTGGGGTAGGTATTATTATTATTAGCCTCCTCACCCTAACTTCGCAGGTAAGAGAAATGAGGCCCAGGGAGGTTAAGGAACCTGCCCAAAGTCCCATGGCTAACGAGGCATGATTCATGCACAGGGGACGGGGCATAGAGGCTAGACATGTAATCCCTTTGCCGAGCCGCATCTCCCAGGCTGATGCCTGTGTCTGCTCAGGGTATGACACACTCACATGCCTAGTCTGGTGAGTTTCAGGATGGCATCTCTTCTGACTCTTCCTAACTTTCTCATTTTTCTTCCTTCTTGCATTACCCTACCTTGTCCTCGAGAAATGCAACCTCCTTACCATACTTAGTGCTTTAGAATTATTCTTTTCTCCTGTCTGAAGAAGAACCACATAATCAATCCTCTAAGAGAAGTGGTTTTTATGCTGACCAGAGCTCACTTTGCCTCTGTTTCTTTGGGTTGAATGTGGTCTGTAACTTGCTGTCGTTTGTTTTTGTTTTCAAACATACTTTTCTGGATGGAGATCAAGAAGAAAAGTTCTCCCAGTGTGGAGCCAAAGAGAAAAAAACAAATACAAAAGGAGATTTTATTCTCTTCTCAACCGTAAATACTCCTCTGTCCATTTTAATGTAGTTTTTGGTTTACGTGGAGAAGCGGAGGGTAAGACATAGCAGCAGACATGTGGGATGGGGGTTCATCATATCAGTTTAGGGTCTGTGGGTAGGATGACCCCACATAGGGACTAAACTAGCTTGCTCCCTGCAAGTAGTCAGCACAACCCAAAAGGACACACTTACAACATCATAGTGGGCAAAGATTTTCTCAAAGTCCCTCTTTCTTTCTTCAGTGGAACAAGCCTGTGTGCGGAGAAAACAGGAATGTGAGTCCAGCCATCGGGACCCTTCAGCTGTACCATTCTTCCAGGGTCATAAACAACTTTTATAAACTTTGAGCCAATGACCCTTAATCCCTTGATTCTAACAGTTAAGCCTTGTCGGTCTCCAGATAAATTACACAAGACAAACAGATGCCTTCCTTTCTTCCCTCCCTCTCGAATTTATGGAGAGACAGGAATGACACAAGCCCACTTAGAGGAATGTCACTACTTACATCCATTTTAAATTGGAGAAGGAAGTTTTCCTGAAGAGCCAAAATCCTAAATGGAAAAGAAGAAAAGAAAGTAATTTATGTGATGATCTGTCAGCTCTCAGAGACAAGCAGATCTGTAACTCTGGCATGAGGAAAGGGCAGGCAATTTCCAGATCATTCTACAGAATAGGGTGAGCGCTTGAAAAACAGGAAATTTCTATATTATAAGAACAAATTAAAAAATTAATTGGGAGAGACCTTTCATAGGGATTAGATCACCACAGAGAGACTTTTAAAAAGTCATCTTGGTGGGGGAGCTTGGGCGGTTCAATCAGTTCAATATCTGCCTTCAGCTCAGGTCATGATCCCGGGGTCCTGGGATTGAGCCGCACATTGGGTTCTCTGCTCAGCAGGGAGCCTGCTTCCCTTTCTCCCTCTGCCTACTTATGCTTTCTGTCAAATAAATAAATAAAATCTTTTTTTAAAAAGTTGTGTTGGTGGAAAATGGCAGAGGAAAGGCTTATGAAAACTTTCTCCTCCGTAACAGCAATGAGAAAGCTGTCAAAAAAAAAAAAAAAAAGTCAAAATAACTTCTTCAGGATTCTAGAAATTCAAGTCTTACAGAAATCTGGGGAGTGTTTATTTCCAAAAACATGACTAAATCTTGGTAAGAACAGTGGATGTGGAGGCATTTTAACTTGCTTCATCCTTCTATCCTCCTCAGCTCTATTGTGTCTTTGAAAATGAAGAGCCCATAGCCCCAGGGGAAAGGAGCATTCTAGCAGCGGCTCTGTGGTGAGCAGAGCAGAGCTGGAGCCCTTTCAAAACCTAACTGCCAGAGAACTGCCATTATTTGACTTTCCTGATGTTCTCTGAGCGACCCCATTTGCAAGGTGCACTTCTTTGACCTGATTTTGATGTCAGCTAGTGGGAAAGCATTTTACCTGGGAGCATTTGTCAAAAACAATGAAAAGCAGTTATTTAAGATCACAGGTGACAATGGAAAATAAGATTTTGGGCAAATGGGTACCTGGGTGGCTCTGTTGGTGAAGTGTCTTCCTTCAGCTTAGGTCATGATCTCAGGGTCCTGGGATCAACTCCCACCCCTGGTTCCCTGCTCAGCGGGGAGTCTGCTTCTCCCTCTCCCTCTGCCCCTCGCACACCCTGCACACTCTGTCTCTCTTTCAAATAAATAAAATATTTAAAGAAAAGAAAAGAGTTTGGGTAAACAGCAGGCTAAGTAAAAAGCTTAAAAGAAAAATCTGGGGGAATGAGATGTCCACTGGGGCTTATCTAAGCTCCAACATATTTCTGAAAATCTAGAAAGCTGTAGACATACATAAGACTACGTCCATGCCCAGGACTGCGTGTGTGCACAGAAAAGACCTCAGGAGGCCCTAAGGTTTCACCAGCAGCTTATCCTCAGGCTCTGTACAAGCAGGAAGTTAAGGCTAAGCAGAATTGTAAACTTCCTGGTTGCATATGAAAGATGGGCCCAACCCATACACAGGGCCCCGCACAAACATTGGGAGACAGAAAAGAAATCTCTGCCCAGTCATTAACTAACCATTCAGCAACCAAGCAGAGACTTCAGTGTCCACATATGACAAAGATCAAGATTTTATAGGATGAGTTCCAAAAGGTCAGTAAGCAAAAAGACAACAGTTATCAACAACAATACATGTGATCTGTGAGAAATACTACAGGGATTCTTCGAGCTAAAATGAAAAGAACATGAGACAGTTGCTTTAGTCCACATGAAGAAATAAAGAACCTCAGCCAGACATGAAAGGTCATGCATTATATGATTTCATATATGTGAAAAACAGATCCATGGAAACAGAAAATAGATTAGTGGTTATCAGGGATTGGTAGGCAAGGGAGGGAGAGAGTAATCCCTGCTGGGGATGGAGTATTTTTCTGGCACAATAAAAATGTTCTAGAAATGGGCAGTGGAGGACAGCCTCATGAATAGACTAAAGTATACCGAATTATACACTTTGTAAGAGTAAATGTTATAGGATATAAATGATACTCAATTTAAAAAATATGGGAAAAATAATAAAACAAAAATACTTTTGTTTTGGAAAGAAAAATACTTTTGTTTTGTTTTGCTTTCGGAAAACAAAAGTATTTCCATACTTTCTGCTTAATGACAGTTGTATTTACTAGACTACAGTGAGTTTCCAAAGACTAAAACGTTGAATTTATGTTGCATTCATAATCATGCATTCACAATATAGAGAAAGGCAGAAAAATATCACACAATGATTTTGGAACATTTTGCTCTTCTGGATGCCCAGGGTAAAGAGAATCTGATCCAGTCAAAGGGTAGACTATCCTGGAACTCTATGAGGAATCCTATCCTTATCTCTTGGTTGGCACCAGGCAACCTAAAGTATGTCGCCAGTGAGAGGACATGTGCCTGAGGGGAGCTCACATGTGGAGTAAGAAGGCTCTGTTCTAGAGGTGGGAAGAGAGAGAGGAGAGTCTATGTGAACATGTTTTAAGGCCTGTAAGTCATTCATTTATTTCCCTGTCGCTATGACAAATGATCCCGACGCGTTGGCTTCAGCAGCGCAAATCAGCATCTTACAATACTGGAAATCAGAGTCGGAGACAGATTTCTTCAGGCTAAAATCGAGGTGTCACAGGACTGCCTCCTTCTGGAGGCTCTGGGGGAGAATCCTTTTCCTTGTCTTTTCCAGCTTCTAGAAGCTTCCTGCATTCTTGGGCTCATGGCTCCTTTTTCCACCTCAAAGCCTTCAAAACCCGACCCTCTTCTTCCTTCTTCCCCATTTAGAGGACCCTTGTTACTACCTTTGGGCTGACCTGGATAATCCAGTCTAATCTCTGGAAGGTCTGTCAGTGAGGGACTTCATTGTTCTCTGCAACCTGCATGGATCCTTGCCATGTAACATAAAATGTTCAGTGGTTCTGGGAATTTGGACATGGACACCTTCATTCTGCCTACCCCATTGTCACTGTCCAATTCCGTATCATGTTGGTTTCAAAAGAATGTAGTAACTCTTGTCACTTTGCATCTCTGTTCCATATGAAGTCAATTCTTCCTGCAGTTCACAACTGCTCTTTGAATCCTTCTCTATACACAACACTCCACCGGCAGAGAAGCTATTCAAGAGATTAGGGCATGAATAGTAGGACCCCAGTGGGGGATGTTTGGCTAGCTGCAGGCTTTTTGGTAGCCACAGTGACAGGGGGGATGACTGACAGAAGGGACATGACCTCTATAGATGAGGACCTGGGATGCTAGATGTTGTGCATTGCATGGAAAGGTCTGGGGCAATCATCCCATATCTCACCTGAAGCTGGAATATGCAGGGGAGCACACAAATCCGGCTTATAATTCTACTTGAACCAAGAACTGAATTCCTATTTACATAAAGATCCCGGGTATTTTTTCTCAAGGTATACATAATTTACTAATTGTGTCCATGATCCTTATAATCTGAGTCACGTAAATTGAGGGATGACTGCGCTTTGTTTCATTCAGAACTCAATCAAGAGTTATTTATTTTTTATAAAATTGTATCAACAGCAAGTGAGTTCCTGACATGTGAGTTGCCAAAAGGCCATTTTTGTATCAATCAGCATGTGAACTGACATATTCGTGGTAATTCTTCACCAAGATGTAAGCAGCCTCCCCTCGGGTATATCTTCCTTGTGGCTCTGTCCAGCCACCTAGACACTGAAATACACTTTATTTTATTATTAATTGTTTTCCTTTATTTCCCCTTTATGTGTTCTAGTTTGTGCACTATGCTAACTGTCTTAGCATTATGTGCACAGGTAGAGTATATTATCTGTGGATTTCATTTCGGAAGTAAAAGCATCACTGATGACAGGGTAGAGAGCCGCTTCCGGTAGTGGCACACTCTGGCCTCCAGAGGGCGCTCGAAGCTCCTCCACTTACTACCTCTGAGAAGTGCCTTGAGTCAGTCAGATGGTGTGTGCTTTTGGTGAGGGGAGCAATGAAATCAAATGTTCTTGTTTTCATCCAGATGCCATGTTTTGAGTGAATCTTAGGCTTTTGGGTATTCCTATTAGGACTGGTGCTTACACAGCTCTCAGATTAGCTAGCTTGGCCTCTATTTGAGAGGAAACGTTGCTTCAGTTGGCCAAAAGAATGAGAAGTGAATGGGACCCAGGGGACAAATCCCCAAGGCTACAAAGTGGAGATCCCTCCGTCCTCAACCTTTGGGAGAAACACTCTTATCCCCCTCTGGTCTGGCTGGTTTCTCCATGCCTTTTCCCCAGCAAAGTGGCCAAATTTGGGATGAGCGTCCTGGAGAAGGAGCCACGGAGGATGAGGCTTAGAATAGAAGACCCAGTAGAGTGTTGGGGTCAATGTCCTGGTCACCACTAAGGAGAGGTTCTTCCTAGTGTGTCCCCTTTCATAGATCCCCTGCAAGAACTCACAGATGTTGCTATCAAGAGAGGGGGTAGCTGGTATGGGCTTTGTGATTTTGAACTCGAGTTCATATCTGCTTATGATATTGCCAAGTTAACCACTGCCAAGTTAATATCTGCCAAGATATTCCATCACTGAATATCACCCCAGTCCATGGACTCCCCATCTCCCAGCTAAACTTCCTTGTGCCCTGCAGCCTGTAACTGCCACCCTCTGTCACTAGACAGTGACTAGTGCTGTGACTCCATCTGCCCCATCCTCCGGCACTTGGGATCATAACTGCTCCATCTGGTTATACCCATGTATTCTGGATCCAGTGATTTTTTTTTCCCTTTCTATGGACCACCACAGGTCATCTCAGGGTCAGCTAGCCTTGAGATAACATGCTGACATGCCCATTGTGTCACAACACTGGCCTAACAGACAGCACTTTTGCAGGTACTGGGCTACTTCTGCTGTCACCCTTCTCCTACACTCTGGCTGGGTGCCCAAGGAGGCTACGCCAATACCAAAAAACTCCAGACAGCACGGCTGGAGTCTGGTTCAGTCGTCCTCTGTCCTGAACTTACCACTCCGCTTTCCCAGAGCAGTGAATGGTATTCCAGACTTATGTTTTCATGGGGTCCTTATGTGAGACCAGGAACGTCTGGCCTTTGAAGGCAGGGCTGGCCCATGACCCACCTATAAAATTTTATGAAAACTTTGTGTATTGTGTCTTTGGTGGGGGGGACTTTTATTATCTTTACAAAGGGATCTGTCACCCCCAGAAGACTGAAAACAACTGCTGTTCATTTGGCCAGATGAGCCCGTTCTTCAGGGTTCCAGGCAAGATCTGACCTCTGCCTTTCAAAGAGAAGTGTGTGCATCATGGATTCCCCCCACGATGGTGTATCTAGGTTTGCAACACTATTCCCAGGCTACTCACCTTGCCAAGTCATTCAGATCCAACCGGCCATCCTTATTTTTGTCAAAGATCTTCATCTGGAATGCAGAAGAGGACATGATTGTAAGAAGTACTTGTAGCAGGAATTCACTCTGAAAGTTACTAGAGCACTTTGCCGTTTTGCCCTTCTGATTCCACAGTTGTCTAAACTGCCTGAGGCTGGCTCGTGTCACAGAATGCTCCCTACCGAGCACAGGAGAAATATCGCTTTTCCATTGAAGGCCAAAGTCGTTGAGGAGGATGGGGCAGAGGGGAAAACCTACATCTCTAGGCTACAAGGATTGTAGGAAGGAAGAGCGGGACAGGAAGAAACAGGAGGCTCCAGTGGGTGGGTGTCTGAGCTCAGTCTGCTGGAAAGGAGATTCCTGAGGGAGGGGGGCAGCAGCTGAGGAAGGACTTGCTGTGGCTCAGCCCCATGCACCCCCACAAGACACTTTGAACACCCAAGGGTTTGGGAGCTGGGTTGAGAGCCTGTGGAATTTCCATGTGTCTGGCTGTAATGGGATGAGGTGATGCCAGAACAGAGGGCTGGGGTGGACCCCTGAACCATAGGCTGCAAAGAGGATGCATCATAGGGAGACACTTAGCATGTCTGATTCTGTGTCGCCTCTTTCCCTTGCTGCTGCGACCTAGGGCTGACAGACATCTGTGGAGCCCTGCACATAGGTGTGCTGCAGCTGAGACATGCAAAAACCACTCTTTCCCCAACACCCACTTCACCCAAAAAGAAAAGGAAGTATGTGTAGAAAGAACAATGCTATGTTTAAGGTTTACAAGGATGCCATGACTGGATTCCTGCACCCAAAGATGAAGTAACCAAGGACAGAAAACTTTTTTCATAACCTTCCCTGGACCCTGTGGGCTCCTGAATGTCTACAGACATCAGTCACCTCTTGATTCCAGCCTCCTCCTAAAATAAAAGAAGCTCACATTTCATGCTGAAGAAAGATGCTCTTGGGGACCACAGTCTGCTATCTCCTTGGTCTTCTGGCTTTCTAAATAAAGTTGCTTTCCTTCCCCCTAGCAACTTGCCTCCCAATATACTAGTCTGTTGTGTGGCAAGAACATGTGGACTCTGCTAGAGATGTGGCAGAGAATTCATGGCCTGCATCTAGCAAGAAGTAAAGGATGGCTGCTGGATTAGCCTATACTTCCCAGTGCACTAGCCAAAGCTAGGAGCATGGGTTATGAGCTCACCGCAGACTTCAGCTGTGAATACCAGCAAGGCAGCCACTGAGTGGCCAAGAGACACCAGCCTGTAGACTAGATGAGTCAGACCCTTGTGCCCAGAGATCTCAGCTTTCCACCTCCACCATTAAGGCCCAAAGTCACTTTTCTCTCATGGATGCCATTTTTTTGTTTAAAGATTTTATTTATTTGAGAGAGAGTGCACAAGAGGTGGGGCAAGGGGTAGAGGGGCAGAGGGCCAGGAAGAAGCAGACTCCCCACTGAATGAGGAGCCCTATTCGGGGCTCAATCCCAGGACCCTAGGATCATGACCTGAGTTGAAGGCAGACACTTAACTGACTGAGCCACCCAGGTGCCCCTCCTTGATGCCAGTCTGGGTTGGATGAAGATGACTGAGAAATCTAAGAGGCCAAGCTCCTCCTTTCAGAAAGACTTAGCACTATCTAAAGAGACTATTTAAATTATTAGATCAGAGAAGGCTTTGAACAAGAGAAGATTAAAGGTTAGAATCAAGAAAACCAGGTTAGTTTAGGCAAGATGGAAGAGAGACATTTCATGGCGTATTTGAGTCATATTGTGAATGAATTTTATGACTTCACAACATTTCAGTGCAGCTGAGTACCTCTAAACATATTTGTAGAAAGAGGTTATATGGGGAAAAGAGGGAATGAGAAAAACTGAGATCATATCTAACAGTTTTTTGCTTTAAAAAAACAGATCTGTCCATCCTTCCTCACTCCCTAAATCATTTCTTTTTAATATTTGAAATGAATTTGAAAGACCATTCCCCCAAAACTTTAGCATCAAAAATATGTATTACAGAATCCATTAAAATGCAGGTTATATTTTTATACACTTGGATATATTACACATCCAGTCATGCCCCTTAGACATAAATTCTGTATCCAGTAAAAATCTGAGAGCAGCACGCTTTGCAGGAGACTGAGCCATGAGTTATTTCCCATGACACCATCATTATAAAAGGTCCTATTTTAATAGAGAGCTAGATGATCTTGAGCTTTAAGCAAGTAGTAACTCATCTCGAAAGATGTAGGCCCGTCTCCACTGCTGTGCAGATTACTCAAAAGGGGAAAATGCCCTTTGCTCAAAATTGGCTTGAGGAAGAACTGAGCACCAATGTGGTAAATCATGCTTCTGCCCATCAGAAAATGGGCTACACAGTTCACTTAAGAAGTTCAGTGAAGAGTCAGAGCTGTGAATAGAGGGTCATCACCATTAGCTGGTATTTCAAGTCATGAGGCCAGGGAGGTCACCAGCACTGGAGGGAAGAGCTCTCGACACAGAACCCAGGCATGTTTCCCATCAACCTGGATCCGAGAATTGAGTGCCTCCGTCTATGGAAGAAAGCTGCAAGCCAGCAACTTCCATCCAGGCCTGAACGCCAAGGACTGTGACCAATGGAGAGGATAGGACAAGCTTAACATCACATGTCTCTCTGTCTGCCATGGTCTCAGATTTTAATTTGCACATTTACAAGAGTTAAAGCTCCATGCTCTAATTAGCATGGTGTGTGAACGTAACATCTCCCCACATGCATTAGCTTACATTTTTAAAAGTTCAATACTACCTGATAATATTCTATTCGGACAGCTAATCCTCCCCCTACCCCACTCTCAATGAGATGTCATAATTGGATTTTGTTCATAGGCTGTTTCCTTCCTTGTCCACAACATTAATCAGGAGTTAGGAGAAGGTCAGGTCTACAGACCTCGACTTTGTGCTTAGGCCTGGGTGCTCTGCTGTGATTCATTCATTGTTCAGGCTGCAGACCACTTTCAAACGTGCCAGTCCTCTGGGTCTATTTGAATTTATTTAGCAGGCTACATTTCATAAATAAAGCATTTGATGCCAAACCTTTGAACCAGATCTGTAATGCAGTGTTCACCTCACTGTGCCCATTGCTCAAAAAAAGCCATTAAAGCAGCAGCAGATTTCACACTTGATGTATCACTTAGTTAGACTAAGGTTCTAAAATCTCTTCGGAGAATATTGAGTTTCTGAAAGTTCATTCACCCACAGGTCGCTAGGGAAATGTAAAAAGTCTTTAAAAAACAAACAAACAAACAAACAAACTATAGTCCAGATCTCAAATATGTTCTCTGGAAAAGTATATATAAGCCGCCTCTGAATTTAAGGAAGTCAACTAAAATAGATCAGCCATAATCTCATTAAAGTCATCTCATCTTCTGGTTAGACTAGGTCTCAGGGTGGTAACTCCCCTACTGGCTGGATTCCTCAACACTCGCTGATCACCTCAAGGCATAAAGAACCTGTGAGGGGCCACTTGGATTTGACTGATTGCTAGCCTATCCCCACACGACAGTTTGGAACAAAATGAGTGCTACGGGCAGCCACAGAAGCAGAAGAGCCGCAGGTTTTGACAACAAAACAGACAAAGAATAACAGGACAGTCTTGATCCATGAACGGTTCTCAACGCAGATACTCTAAAGCTGGGTGAGACCACTGGGATCCCCCTCACCTACTTCACAGGATTCTAGGCTTCCAGATCTGAGCTGAGAGCCATCAAAAATTGTACATTGCCAGATCTTCTTCAGCCCAGGCCATCCCCATGGAAAGAGCTGCCAGCCCGGTATTTTTCAAGATTGAAACCTAAAGGCTTCGAAGAGAAGTGCTCTGGGCGACTAGGGTTGCCAGACTGAGGCGTGATGTACGGATTCTTTCCTGCTGAGTGTTGTCTTTGTAAGCAGCACAATGTCTCCTTGACACCCCTTCCTGTCCCTTATGATGGGCTGTTTGAATGAGATGCCCCTGGGGGGGCTCTCTATGGGCAAAAAGTTATCTTTTCTTCCCAGGCCCTTCTCCTCCCCAGGTGATGTTGTAGAATCCTTTCTCCTTCCCTTTTGTCTTCCATTTGTTTCCTATTTTGTGTTGAATAAGATGTCGGTTCTTAGGATGATTCATGAACAATCCACTTTCTTAGGTAATAAATTCTGGCAGGGCTTGAGAGCTTGAGCTCCGGTATCATCTCCTCTTGAAAAACATCACAAGAATCCGAAGTCCCCAACACGGCCTGTCCTCGCCTGGCTCTTCATTCTCTTCAGGGGATCATCATCGCTTCTTGATCTCTCAGCAGAGCTTTACTTTTCCCTTTTGGAAGTTTTCTTTCTAATGACTCAGTATTTCAGCTCTCAGACATGAGTATTGTGGTGGAAAAGGCAAGCTTTGGAGATAGATTTGGGTATGCATTTCCACTCCATCCTTACTATATTTGACCCCGTGAAAGTCTGCAATTCTCAGTTTCTTTCGTTTATAGAATGAGGGCTAAAAAAAAAAAACCCTTATTTTTATAAGGATGTTGAGAGAATCAAATGCAGTGTTTGAAAAGTGCTTTGCACAATGATTACGAGTCAAGTACCCAGGACTGGAATAAAGGCTAGTTGTGTTGCTATGAAAACATCACGTGTCCTCAGGGGAGAAAACATCTTGAAACAACGCAACTTGGACTCTGTCCATCTACCTACCTTCTGCCTTTGCAGAAGCTCTAGAATTGTGGCTTCCTTGTGATCTGTCTGATTTTTGAAAAGTCAGGCAAACTGGATCTCAAGATGAGATCACTGTATTTAGGGACGGAAGGCCAAACTGAACTCAACTTGTCAGTGGATGGTCTATGACAATGACCGGCACAGTGGGGATGAACTGGAGCGACCAGAGTGAATTTTTGCTTTTTCCCTCCTTTCTCAAATTGTCCCTAATTGGAAGACTCCATACGGTCAGGGGCCATATCTGCCTTGGTGAGCTCTCCCTAAATATTTGTTGAATGAATGAACTCACATCTTTGAGTGAACTAGTTTACTAGATCATAGTCGGACCTGGAAGAAAAAAAGCATGAAGGCAGTGAGGGTTTTGGTGTGGGAAGACATGCTGGGTCACTCTGAGAACCTACTCCTTAGCCTACTAAAGCACGTCTGACTCAACTTCAGGAACATAGTGATGTGGATTCTGAATCCACAGGGACATATCACAGGCCTGTCCTGCTGGGATTGTCTCTTCATATTTGCTCTGTTCTGCCTCTTCCACATCCTCTGGCTCTCGTCCCCACTCTTGGTACCTGGTTTCCTGCCCCTCGTCCCTCTGGTCATCAGCGTGGGGCTCCAGCCACCCTGTCTGGGTCTGCCCCTGGGCTCAGCACCGCTCAGACCCTGCCTGGTGGGGACCCAGTCCGGATGACTGTCTACACGGGGTGAAGGACCCCAGTGGGAGCCATAAAGGATCAAGCTCAGCACTTCCAAGCACTCCTTCTGGCTCTGCCTGGAGGGTTTGGTTTAAAAAGAAGGAAAAAAAGAATTTCAGAGCACCAAGAACAGCTTGAGGGAGCTTGGACCTGCGCAATCCATGACCTATGAGGTACCCCAAGGGGGAGCGGGAGCCGTCATGGGGGTGGAAAGGCTCAAGGAACACAGGCAAGGGAGGTGGGAGGTCCCAAGGGTAAGCTTTGCTTTTGTCATCACGGCTTCTTATTTTAGCTGGCTACTAGTTAGCCTGCAAATTCAGTTCTGACAATTGGCATTAAGTAGCCTATGTGTGCCTGGCCCCGAGGGAGGGCAGGGAACACAGAGATTTGAGGAGATGCGACACTGTCCTTGCGCGGGAAGAGTCACCGGCTGGGAAAGAACAAGATCCGTAAACAAGTAATGTCAGCGTTGTCCTTGACCCCAGCTGACTCGTCAGGAATCCTGCTGAATCCTCAGAAGCCCTACAGGGTCTGGCCTCTGTTTCCTCACCCACGCTCCCTCTGCCCCAGCCCCGCTGCTGTCTTCCAGTCCTTGAAGATCCCAGGCGCACTGCTGTCCCAGGGGCTCTGTGCCTGCTGCACTCGCGGTCCTGCCGCAGCCTCCTCTCCTCCCCAGGCCCTTGTCCTCGCTGCTTTGTTGGCGTGGCTAGCCTTCGCTCTGCTCTGTGTTTTCATTTTTCCGTAATACTTGTTACCCTCTGTCATGCAATCTGATTTATTATTTATTATGTTTCTGGTTATTGTCAGACATCTCCCCTTTGTCTGTTTTGCTCACTGCTGGGTCCCCGGCGACCAGAGGGGTGCCTGGGGCATAGCAGATCGTGGGTAGCTGTGGGATGGGCCGAACAGATGACTGTGAGGACTCAGTAATAGGTACAAGGAAGTCTGGGTGCACAGAAGAGAGGCACTTTGTTGACTACAGAAGAAGGTTCTGGAAGGTTTTCTAAGGCAAGGTGACATCTAACCGAATCTTGAAGGACAGGCAAGAACCAGGAGAAGAAAGAGAGGGAAAAAATTGTTGAGCCATGCTAAGAAGTGAGAAAAAGGGGCACCTGGATGGCTCAGTTGGTTAAGCATCTGCCTTCAGCTCGGTTATGATCCCAAGGTCCTGGGATCGAGTCCCGCATGGGGCTCCTTGCTCAGCAAGAAGTCTGCTTCTCTTTCCCTCTCCACCTCCCCCTGCTTGTGCTCTCTCTCTCTTTCCCCACCGTCAAACAAATAAATATATACATCTTTTAAAAAAAAAAAAAAAGAAAGAAAGAAAGAAAGGGAAAAAAAAGAGGCAGTTTAGCATTACACTTGGAGCCTGAGGGAAGCCCCTCAGAATCAAAGGTAACCAAACAAACACTAGAAACGCTGGAGATCCTGAGTGAGAGTATTGCATTGTGCGGCACATGCTTTTTAAGTGAATCAAATCGAGGTAACAACAGTCAGTGCTGATGAGGTGTGAACCTAAGCCTGGAAAAGTGCTCAGCTCGAAACAGGATCTGCTTGTCTTTCTCTGTCCCAGGCAGAGGACATCGCTCATTTCATAGTCCTTATTCTGCGGGCAGGTTTCACTGGAAATCGGGTGGGAAGAAACCCAGAGATCTCCCTGTACTGGGAAACTGCTTCCTGCTTCGAGGGGACGTCCCACGTCACCCTGCAGGGCTGACTATATATTTACTCGGGATCTCAAGCACCCTGCTGCCTGTTCTCAAAACAGATCAACAGAGCAAGACACCAGATTATTTCCTTCATTGAGATCCTGGCCTGGGGTTGGATTCTGTCCTTGGAATGGGCTTAGCTTCTTTCTGGGCCATTTACAAGTCTTCATGGTTAAGAGCACCTTCCTCCCACCCAGGGCAGGCACCTGTGACTGGGGCAGCATTTGGGGACTTAGAGTGCAGAGTGAGTGGCAGGAGGGGCCGGGCTGAAAACCATGGGGGCTTGGCTTCCAGTTTAACTGGGGCCTCTGGTCCAGTAACTTAACTTCTCCGAGTTACCCGATCTGGGAAGTGCATTTGAGAATTCGACATGGTGGGGCAGCAGGGTGGCTCCCTTTGGTTTAGGTCATGATCCCAGAGACCTGGGATCGAGCCGCCAGGTGGAGCTCCCTGCTTGGCAAGAAGTCTGCTTCTCCCTCTCCTGCCTCTATTCCTCCCCCCGACTTGTTCTCTCTCTCTGTCTCTCCAGTAAATAAATAAAATCTTAAAAAAAAAAAAACAAAAAAACGAATTCAACAAGGTGGTGACTGTCACTTACCCTTTCTAAGGCTTCAGGATAAGATACATAGCATAAACAATGCCACCCCTGCCGAGAAGTCACAGCAATAACAGCCTATTTGGAAACGTCACTTAAGCGGCACCCATTTTATGGGAATTCACGACCTCTTCCCAGTAGTGCATGTTCCCGACTGTGCTCCAGGAATTTGAGTCACATCAATCTGGTCAAGAACGCCTCATATGATAGATGTAACAATCCTATAAGCAGTCAAGCCTTCACCAGCCATCTCCTTGCTTATTGACTGAGAAACCACCTACGGAGTTCGATTGGAAAGGAGCATGCATCTGGGGCCGGGAGGGGGCTCAGAGGAGATGGAAGGCAGGGGAGCCAGGCTGCTGCTGCATGGCGGGGGAGATGCGCGGGGAACGAGTCGGAACGGAAGGTGAGGGGGGGGTTGCCAGAAGCAGCTGCTCCCAAACCACCGTTTTCCAAGGAGTTTTGACACCGAAATAATCTCGGTCATTCAGCACGTGAATGCCACAAGGGACAAGTAAAGTAACGACAACAGGGACCATAGCAAGCCTGAAAATGAGAGTTAACACGCCTCATGACCCAGACGCCTGCCCAGTACTTCCGTTGCCCTCACAGTAATTCGGTCCTATAAACCCCCCATTTTATGGATGAAGTAAGTAAAAGGAGAGGCTTGACAATCTCCCAAGGTCATAGCTAAGACGTGGCAGAACAGGGGCACACCTCTCCCGCCCAGCTGACTCTCAGCTCTCTACGTGGCTTCCATGTGTTTGGTCCTAGTTGTCTAGGTTTCTGATTGTCCATGTGCCCATTTCCATGTGACCTCCCGTAGAATTGAGCTCATTGGCCGGTGCCTAGTAACACAATGTTGACTCTTCTTCCCTGGTCTCCCCAAGGACAGGTGAACTGCTTTCCATCTCCAGCACATGCCGCCCCAACCTCAGAGAGGGGCTAACGAGGCTCAATGTTAGCCCATTTTGGAGAGTTGACTTTTCCTCTTGCATTCACTTAGTCCACACATGCTCACTGGGGCACTTACTCTGCGCTTCTGTTTCTGGGCCCTGGAGAGGCGGGGGGCAGAGGGGTGGTTAACCCCCTTGTGGAGATCCCATCACTCAGTTACTTACCATGGTGCCAGTATATTCTTCCAGCTTAGCCTCCGAAATGGCCTTTTTGTGGTGGAGAAAGAGGTCTCGGAGGAAGTTCTGTGACATCAAGAGAAGAACCACATCTCAAACAGAGAACAGATAAACCGCCAAGATCTCGGGAGGACTTACATCAAGGATTGTGGTTCATTTTTTTTTTTTTTAATGGAGAAAATAAAATGCTTTTAGCAAGCAATAAATCCAAGAATGGGGAGGGATGTCCCTGTTTAAAGGATGTTCTTAGAACCCAGAGAATAGCTCCAGGCATGGAAAAAGTGTCAAAACTCCTCAATGAAGTGTCTTTCCTAGAGAAACCGGTATCACTTGTACTTTCTAAAGCTTTTAAACACAAATACTGTTTTTTAAAGTCCCTCATTCAAATCCAAGTTTCTTGGGCTCACAGAAATAGAATTCATGATCCACGTGTATCCAATTCCCAGTGGCGAACCGGCACCCCGCCCCCCAGTGAGAGACCCGCCCGGTGACACTTACACGCAGCTCAGCCGCTGATATAAACCCACTGCTGTCAGCATCATATTTGCGCCAAATCTGAAATACACAAAAGCCAGGCATCTGTTTAGGAACCAGCGGCCATGTAAACAAGCACACAGCCAGAGAGATCATGGAGGACTGATGCCGACATTTGTCCCGGGTCCATGTGCTGTCGCAGAGAACGTAGCCTGCAGCTGTATCAGGAAATTGCACACAAAGCCGGCAGGAGGCAAAGCCCGTGGCCCATGCAAAGTTGGGGGGCATCAAGTGGAGGCACTGCATCAAACTATAACCCTTAGTGAAAGGGTGAACCCCTTCAAAATAAACTGTGCTGCCCACAGGCCGCACAGGGATCCTCCCTGTGTGGCCTTGGCTCTGGATAAAGGGAAGAAAATATCTCAGGTAGTTCCCAGTGATGAGACAAGCCTCTCCTTGGCTTTAGGGTGTAAGGGCAGCCTTCATCTGGCTGAAGATACGCTCACAAAACTGGACAACTGAACACTTCTATAGACACGCTGAACTGCTTTCTCTCATAGGCGGTGTGATTTGAATCACCTCGGATTATCCCATGCTTAAGCCTCACGGGTTGGCTATTTCTCGAACTCTTGTACAGAATCAGAAAGTAGGGGTGTCTGGGAGGCTCAGCCGGGTAAGCACCCGACTTTTGGTCTCAGCTCAGGTTTTGATCTCAGGGTTGTGAGCTCAAGCCCTGCTTGGGGTTCCAGGCTGGGTGTAGAGTCTACATGAAAAAGAAGAAAAAGGGGGTCTTAAGATGGCGGCCGAGCGGCCGGCTCCTGATGGAAGAAAAGATGTGGAGTGGGCTGCTACCTCCTGGCCTAAATGAAAGTGATGTTGAGTTGAATTCTGAAGATGAAGCCCCATTAGAGAACTCTGGACTTAACTTGCAGGAAGATAAAGAAGATGGGGCCATTACAAAAACAGAGATCTCAGATGGCCAAACTGATGGACCAAAACCTGGGGCAGAGGCAAATGTAAATGCATACAAAGAGTGCCCCTCTGGAATTCCCTTGAATATGTGGCATAAATTTCAAGAATTGCATAAAAAACATGCTGAACAGAAAACCTCAACTTCAGGATTCAGAAGGAAGAAAAGGAAATGCTCCAGGAAAGGTAAATTGAAGAATGAGGAAGAGACTCATAGTGAACAGACCTCAAGTGAAAACCAGTGGAAGGAGCTTACTCAGTATTTTGGAATCAATGATAGGTTTGACCCCCCTGTTAAAAAGAAAAAAGTTGACAAGTCGGGCCTTGAAAAGAGCATAGACCAGGCTGTGGAAGAGTGGAACATCGAGAAGGCTGAGGAACTCAGCAACCAGCTAGCTACTCGGGAGCTTGGTGTAAAAATTGCTAAGGCAGTTGCCTGCCACAACTTTGTAAAAGCCAAAAAGGATGCTGAAAATTCACAGGTTGCCCGAAAAAAGAAGAAACTTGCATGGGGTTTGAAGCAAAGAAGAGATGGGAAACCAAGAGCAACATGGGATATATGTAGCTTGCCACAATTCCTCAAGACGTTGGAGTCTTGACTTGGGTTTTTGCTTGAGTCTCCAACTGCTCAATTTACTGAAAAGATTTTCCTGCTTATGTTAACTATGTCAGGAAACTGGTAGAAATTGGAAAAATAAGCATAAAGTTTGGGAGTTGATTATTAAATCTTTTCAAGTCTTTCTAAAAAAAAAAAAAGAAGAAGAAGAAGAAAAGGCAGAAGAAGTAACACTGTTATTTGTTTTTGTTTTTAATTAATTAACTTTTTATTTGACAGAGAGCAAGACCCAGAGAAAAAGAGAGAGAGAAAGCACAAGCAGGGGGAGAGGGAGAAGCAGGGTCCATGCTGAGCAGTATCCCGATATAGGGTTTGATCCCAGGACCCCGGGATCATGACCTGAGCCAAAGGCAGATGCTTAACTGACTGAGCCTCCCAAGCGCCCCTAAGTTCTTTTCTTTTTTTAACTGACAGATCGTCTATAGCTATAGAATGGGTTAGCTGAGTCACTCACTGCAGGGACCTTAATTCTAGACCCCAGTCAGCCTGAGCACCCTGCAGGGCTAGTGGGGGTACTGATGGGCCATGAGAAGACTGAGAAACTTCATGCCCTATGGCCCCTGAACTCAGCCAGACTTACAAAGTCAACAAATGAAATATAAATTACATTCAAACTTTTATGGTGTGAATATACCAAAGCTAAGAATGAGAATTTTAAATAATCAAACCATTTTTCATGCTTTTCTTATGCTATTCTCCAAAAATTTTCTGTCTACATTATCTTATAATTTTACTACAACTGAGCCAGCCATTGGAGGCCCAAAGGTTTCTATGTGAATAATGTGCTCACCTATCTATTTTTATTACTTATTTATTTATTTATTTATTATTTATTATTTATTTTTATTTTTTTTTAAGATTTTATCTATTAGAGAGAGACACAAGAGAGAAAGGGAACTCAAGCAGGGGGAGTGGAAGAGGGAGAAGCTGAGCAGGGAGCCCGAAGCAGGGCTTGAACCCAGGACCCTGGGATCATGACCTGAGCTGAAAGCTGATGCTTAATGACTGAGCCACCCAGGTCCCCCTTCCTACTTTTAAAGAATGAAAGAAAAATAAGAGATTTCCAGGCAAATAAAGTTTTACCAATAGAATTAAGTGAAGGATAAACACTAGAAAGGAGGAAAATAAAGAGACTCTTAGTCACAAAAACAATGGTTCACAAAGATGATGGGTAACAAATCTTGACTGCATAAAATTTGTAAGGTTAAAGAAAACAAGACAGAACTCATATCCTGGGCAGTCACCGCACATGAGCTGGGTACCCTGTGTTAGGATTAAAGTGTTTTAAGGTCCGGTGGCCTAGGGAGAACGTAAAGACATTAACTTAGAATTTTTAAAAATATATAGGATAATAGTAGGTTATAACAAATTTAACTTAAAAGAAATCAGGAATCTGAAGAGATATGTATTATTTTTTAATTGGGTAGAGAAAGAAAGGGAAGGCTCTTTGTTACGGAAGCCACTGGCCAACTTAAAGGGAGGGGGTAAATAGAATAAGTTAAAAAAAAAAAAAGAAAAAAGATAGGAAAGCTCCATAGTGCTCTTTGCTTTTTCCCATTCCTCAGAGTTATTCAGTATTAAGCAAGGCCTAACATTTTAAAACTGTGTTTCTGATTATAAGAGTAAATCATATTCACTGTACAAAATTAATGAGCTACGAAGAGGAGAAAACTACACTCTTCAGGTATATCTTTGTTTCCTTAACTCATATTTCTGTTACACGACAAGACTAACTTGGAGGTCATATTGTCTATACACATGGGCAATCTGTTTATTATTTTCATTTAAAACTTTCTGAGAGCATTTTTGAGCACCATTCAAATCATGTGAAAGTGTCACTTAAAGTGATTTGTAAATAATTATGATCTGTGCACAGTTGGAAAATATTCAAGTACAAAAAATATGAAAACCATCTGAAATCTTACCACTTAAAAGAATTAGCGTTTATCTTATGTGTATCTACCTACAGTTTAATTTACGTAGGTGTTAGGGTGAATCATTTTTTAAATAATGTTAAGATCATAATGCATGCACAGTTTTGCTTCTTAACAATATAACACATTTCCTCCAATTACAAACATTTCTGATTATAACTTAAGATAGATGCCTGGAGCAGTAGACTTATTAAGTCCAAGGGTAAAGATATTTTTAACTTTGAATAATGACATTTTAAAGGATTCTGATTATATTTTTGCAAAATCGCTCTCCATAAAATTGTTGCAGTGTGCATGCCTACCAACAGATCATGAGCGTCAATCTCAGGGCTTTCTGGCTGGCACCATGTATTTTGTTGATCCTCTTAAAATCTTTACCACTTGGATTGGCAAAAATCAGTTGTTATAAATTGGCACTTCTTATCTACCAGCCTACTTTTCTTGTCCATTCAGATCATTCAGATCTCTCCCGTGAATAGTCTATGCGTGTGCTTGCTCAATTTTATGACTTCCACTCGGCCGGAAGTAACTACAGTTGTGTAAAAGGGTGCTAAGCTATTATCTCCTAAATGGGGTCTTGGTAACTATTTCAGGAACCGCCTGGGATGCAGTAGCTGTCTTGAGTCTGCTCTGAATTTCCTGGTCTTTGTCCAAAGGATAGTACCATCCAGAGGCTGAAAGAGGAGCTAAGAGTAGGCACTGATGACCTTCAGCGTTCTCTCAACCACAGCGACTGCAAACAGAAGGTCTGCTGGCTGGATGGACATGCTAGGGAGTTACGTTTTCGTGGTATTATACCTTTGAAACCAGAATTAGTGGCCAACATATAAAAACAAGTAGGCTAGATGTCCAGATAGCATGCCTAGAAGCCAGCAATCCTCTGGAGCTCCCCGAGGTTCTCTGCTTTGAATGGGACACCTGCTCTCTGGGCTCCGGAGTTCCCAGCCGACCCCTGTCATATTCCTCCATGTCGGCCTGCCTGCCTGTTTTCTGGGCCTCCTCCAGCTCAGGCTGAAGGACTCTGTTGGCTTGGGAGCAGCCTAAGGCAGCGCCCAGAGCGCACGGGGCTTTGGGACCCAAGTTCCGGTTCATCACCAAGGGCTTCTTTGCTTGGTCTTACCCTCTGAGGGTTTGGGGACTGGACAGGATTGCTGGCCTCCCTCGTGGGTGGCTGGGATCCTGAGCTTTTCTCAGTCCTCATCCTCTGCAGAGACACAACCAAACACTTACCTGCATAAACTCCACACTGCTGTCCAAGGGGTTTTCCTGACGAAAGAGCAGCAGGAAGTTTTCATCTTCAGACAAGAACATGTTGGCAAGCTGAGGAAGCAGAGAGAAACAGCCATCAGCCACACCGGCCACTGCTCTCTGGGTAAAAGACACGGTGGGACATACTACAAGGGGAAGAGGGCTTGGATTTCCCAGGACCGAGAGCTCCAATTACAGTTCTGGGTCCCTGACTGCAGTTTTGGATTCCCTGATGCTTTCAAACACTGCTCTGTTACTAGGTAGGAAACATGGCGGGCGTCTGCCTCCCAAAAGCTTACGATCCAAAATCATAATCCTAATTTTATTTTTTTTAAGAGTTTTATTTATTTGAGAGAGCACAGAAGGAGAGTGAGAGAGAGAAACAGGTTCCCCACTGAGCAGGGAGCCCGATGCAGGACTCAATCCTAGGGACCTTGTGTCATGACCTGAGCCGAAGGCAGATGCTTTACCAACTGAGCCAGCCAGGCGCCCCATAATCCTAATAGTAATAATAAATCTGTCAGTGCTTAATACGTTCCAGACACTATTTTAAGACACTCCCATATTAAGATAATTTAACTCCATTATATAATGGGAAATTAAAAGAGCGAATAATTCTTATATGTGCCACGAATTGTTCTAAATTCTTACGAATGCTTACTCACTCCATCCTAGCCCCAACCCAGAAAGTACGCAACACACTCCCATTCTCATTTTTTCGTCAAAGAAACTGGAACTTGGGCACCTGGGTGGTTCAGTGGATTGGGCCTCTGCCTTTGGCTCAGGTCATGCGTGATCTCAGGGTCCTGGGATCGAGCCCTGCATCGAGCTTTCTGCTCGGCAGGGAGCCTTCTTTCCTCTCCCTCTCTGCCTGCCTCTCTGCCTACTTGTGATCTCTCTCCCTGTCAAATAAATTAATAAAATCTTAAAACAAAAAAAAAAAAAAAAAGGAAACTGGAACTCGCGTTAGTTATGTGGCAAGTGGTGGCACCCGGACTAGGGTCATCCTTTCCAGCTTCACGCCGTGCTGGGGAGATGGCGTACGCGCGGTCTTTCCACACCACGGACACAGACAGGAGTGCCTGCCGTCTGTGTCCTGAGTGTCGGCTGTTTTTCTTCTTCTACATTATCAGTGTCTCTATGATCTTCCCAGAGCTGGTCTGGGTGGGATCCGTTACATCGTCCCTCCTCCTATCTGAGCACCAGTTCTACTGATTTAGGTCACTTCTCTCATGAGTAACGGTGACATTTTCTTCCCATGATACATGACTATAATTCTTACTTCAGCACATGGCTGTGTTTGGCTGGGCTCATCCCATGATACGGTACTGCCGTGTTCCTGGCTTGCGTTGTCCCCCAGAAACAGTAGCCACTCCTTCTATCTCCGTGCTCAACGCCACAGTGAGTCCACACAGAGGCTGTTGGGGGTGGGGAGGCATGTTGAGCCCACACGCCTATTCACTCCTCTAGCTGGGTGTGGGTCTGCTCAGGGACCTACTGTGTGAACGACAGCAATCATACTTAAATATCATGTATCGAGTAGCTATGATGTGGCAGGCACTGGCGACGTACGTTTCATTTATGCTCCATTAAAGTCTCATACCAGTCCCACTGGTGTGATACCCTCTTTTACTCATGGGAGCAGGACAGCGCAGTGTGTGTCCATGACAGGCTTTAGAGTGGATCCTAATTCCTTCTCCATTGTTCGCCTTTTATTTGGCCTGGCACGAGTTAATTGATCCCTTGTGCCTCAATTTCCTCACTTGTAAAATGGGAATAGTAATGTTTATATCCCGATGCTTACATGAAGGCTAAAAGTAAAGTGAGGCACTACTTACAGGCAAAATTCCTTCAATAAATGCTAATGCCGTGTTGATGAAGACCATGAACCAGAGGCTCGGGGAGAAGTAACTTGGCCAAGATCTCACATTCACCGTGTGGACTTGGCACTGCCCCAGCCCCATCCCCCACATCCTGCCTGCCCCCGCCACACCTGTCTGGGCTCCAAGGTCCACTGGAATCAGCATCTGCTCTTCAGAACTACGTGCTTTTTCCCATGGAGTAGGAAAAGCCAAAAACCAAATGAAAATGTGATTCACAGGTCCCCAGGCTTCATACCTAATATGTATCTGGGTGGGCTGATTTTCAGGTCTCAACGACCTGTGACTAGAGTGAGATAGGCCAAGGTACGGGGAGGGGGGGGGGGACTTGCTACTCCTTAAGCGCACAGACTCCAGAGGTTTTAAGGGGCCTGGGACGGGTGTAACCAGATCCCATCAGCTTGTCTACAGACAACACCTCCGCTGTGCATCTGCGGGACTCGGGACTCCGCGATGGGATGGTTGGCACGGGTGTCCAAGCTGTTGCCGGGTTTCTAAGTGCTTCGTGAAGCTCTGCCTGTTGTTAGTGAGATAACACCGTCATTTTCAGCCATTTCCCGTGTTTCATTTCTTCTCCCTTAAGCGCACACACATATACTGGGCACCGTTAATGTTCCGCTGTGCTCTGGGGGCTGTGAACACAGCAGCAGTGAACACACAGTCATGAGTCCTTCTGTGTTTCTAGCTTGAGGCTTGAGTTTACTTGCATCAGTTATCCACCATCGCTGGTGACATGAAAAATTTTTGCCTTGGAGTGAAAATTTTGGAAATGCTAGGGTTCTGAGAAGGCTGCTTCCTTCCGGGCAAACATGTCTACTTTTCATAAGGATACAATTATCTTGCCCTAGAATCATAATTTTCTGAAAAGAAAGGTACTGTGTGGGCTGGGCTGTAGGATGGCTGCTGTCCATTTTGTTTCGAATGATCTCCGGGGTTAGATCTCCCCAACCTCCGCTGAGAGCTGATGCAGGAGTTTCAACTCATTTCTTGTTAGTCAGTTTTTCCTTATGCCCAGGCTGAATCTGAACAGCACATAGCAAAGGGACCCATTGGATCGAGTAACTGCAAGACCTCCAGCATATGAATTCCCCAGTTACAATAACTACAGATATTGCTTGACCTAAAGAAAATGATATGGGTTGTTAAGAAAATGGAAAAGGAGAGGAGATTACTTCAAAATGCTGGGTAGGCCAGCAACCTGGCAGACAGTTCTAGCTTCCCATTCAGATGTAAGATTTGTATTCTTTTTGGGAGGAAAATGACAGCCCAAAAAGCCTCAGCGGAGAAAGGACAGTTGGGAAAGGTACCTCTTTCATCAGCACGCGCCCATCTCTGGAGACACCCTGCAGACCCGTGAACTGTTGCTTCATTCTCTGCACATGTTCTTCCATGCCCGCCTCCTACAATAGGCCAGACAGAGCCGCATTAAACCCATGGGGAAGGGCGCCTGGGTGGCTCAGTGGGTTAAGCCTCTGCCTTCGGCTCAGGTCATGATCTCAGGGTCCTGGGATCGAGCCCCACATGGGGCTCTCTACTCAGCGGGGCGCCAGCTTCCCCCTCTCTCTCTGCCTCTCTGCCTACTTGTGGTTTCTGTCTGCCAAATAAATAAATAAAATCTTAAAAAAAAAAAATAGGGATTCCAGAAATGTAGTCGGGATATCAAATATTCAGAGCATAGAGCCTGGTCATTACATTAGTCTAACCTGAAAAGCAGGTTATTTAGCCATTTAAAATGAGCCTACCCTGACAAACAAGAGAGAACAGTGGTGGAGAGTTCTTGAGCAAAGCACCACTGATCAGAATCCCAAGCAGGTGAGACCTACAGGCTAGTGAGCTCCTAAAACCTGAATGAAGGAAGAGAAGCCGAGAGACTAGGTTTTGAGGGGCTTCGGACTGACATAACCTGATCCCATTAGCTGGTCTACAGACAACACCTCCATTAAGCTCATTCGCAGGACTCCTAAATTCTCCCTCCAAGAGATCAGAGATTTTGTTCTGTTTCAAAGGGAAAAGCCCAACTCTTTTAGATCGCAAGTTTGCCGTCACTCATCCCTTCATCTTCTCCTTGAGCCCGCCGAGGGAAAAATAATTAGAAGGGGAAAAAAAGTAAGAAAGTAGTTATTGAATTACCAAGGAATAGAGAGAATGGAGAATGAATTCTGATGAAGGAACGGAGAGGTAGAAACATCACCCCCAGTGCCAGATCCCAGGACTCCAGACTGCAGCGGCCGCTAAGTTCAGCCTCCCTGATATACTGTCCCTAATCCGATCCCCCATGACCCCTGCTAGCCAGGCTTCCTCCTAAGACACTGCACTACATATGGAGAGATCGGCATTTCTAGTCTTGGCTCCTCGGATCCTGTGTGTGGGTGTGGGTGTGTGGGCTGTGTTCGTGCACCATACAGAAAGAAAACGTGACGGAGGTTCCTCCACAAGGTGGGTCTTCACTTTGCATTTCAGGTTGGCTTTCTAGATTAGGATATCTGCAGGACAGCCGTCACTTCTGTGTCTCTGAGATACAGTATGAATACATGGTTCTTTATGGTGGGCTGGACCTTCCCAAAGGACCTTAGTGGACATAAGCCATGGGGGAGGAAAATTAAGTTTCACAATTAATAAATGTTAAGCCAAAGAAGTTGAGGCCAGAGTCTAGTGCTACCTTAGCTTTAAGCCACAGAACCTTGACTTTCATCCCGTAACCCCAAAGCCCATGGCCATCCCTTGGACCTAAAGCAACAGAGCCAAGGGACTGCCTCTGTTGTGTTTCCCATCTGCACCACCCTGCCCCCCCCCTCCGTAAGACTCTAGACCCCGTCGTCTCTGAAGCATGGAAGGAGACCCGGGCTACGCTAGACTCTGACAGGAAGGATATGGACACAGCCCCAGCAAGTGAGGCTCTGCTCTGTACTCGCTCTCTCCAGACCTAGTTCAGAGGCCAGTTCTGAGCATTTGAAAAGAAAAGGTAGGAGCTAAGGGAGGGGTGAGGAACGGGAGCCGCAGCATGAATGGCTCATGGTTCCATTAAGTCTGTCCCCGCAGAGGCCCCGAGAAGCAGGGAGTCACACACAGATTGGTTGCTTTCCAAGGTTGACCAGCAGGTCGCTGTTGGCGACCCTGAAATTCCTTCCTCCGAGACTTCTGTGACCTGCTAGCGAATCAGGGAGGAAAGGAGAGTTCTTCAGGCCTCTGAAGAACCGCTTGCTCCTCCTAAACCCCAGGCCCAATCCTGGAGGCCTCCCTGTGGCGTCTTCTCTACTCGCTGGGGCATCCCTGGTTAGAAGCAGGGATGGGGACTGTCACTCAGCTTGATGGACGTCCACTTGGAAGTCCTGCTCTCTGATTAAGGACATGCTTAGAGCCCACTCCTTTCTCTGCAGGGAGGAAACCCAGAATCAGGAATCAGGAATAGTTTCCTTAATCATGGTTGTTCTGGGAGCATCGAGGGCCCCACTCCCCAGGGTTAGGTATCAGCATTTTGAAATGGAATAATGGCAGGTGATGACTTTTTGGGACAATGGCTTATACAAATGATCTGGCTCCAAAACTCTCTCCCCAGCCACATGCCGAGAAGGGGTGGTTGGGTCTGCTGTCCAAGCCCAGCGAGACTGGCCTGATTCTATTAGAACCCTCCCACCATCTCCCATGATGGGCAGTCAATGTTCCTGGACGGTCAGAGGGTGAGAGAGATACCAACGGACATATGGTGATTTAAAAATGCAAGATCCTAGGCAAACCTCAAAGGTACTGAAATTCCTTGGGGATGGGACACACAGGGGCACAGGACACTGGTGAGTCACTTGTTGTCTCCTCTCCCGCAAGGACCATGCCCGCCCCTGTGTGAGAAGGCAAATCGCCAGGCTGGCTCTGAGGGAGGGAAGAGATGGACTGCCCAGCTGCAAGCGAGGCACTTCTCTGCTCCATCACTAATGGCAACAATGCTGCTAATGTTAGCCAAAGCCCCAGAAGAAGATGCCCTTGGCTCAGAGCAGACCCTTGTGTCTTACCAGCCCCACCCCCACCTTACGACTGTAAATAAGACACTCCCAGCTTCCACACTGACAATAGCTTTTCTCCCTCTTTCCTATAAATCACTAAGGCAAAGAACTTCTGGAAAGGTACAAAGTTCTAAGTCTCTGGGAGTTTGGGGTTTTGGACCATCCAGTTTATCCCAAGACTTCAAATGGTTCTGCCTTCATCTATTTGTTTTCCTTAAACACACCTGTCATGCTTGACTAAAGGGCATCTGACTCATGGGCTCTGGAGTGCCATGAGCCCTAGCATTTAGAGCAATAAGGAAGGGCGAGGCAGAGACAGAGAGACCAGAAGACAGAGAGTGTTAAGGGAAAGAAGGAGAAAAGAAAAGAAACTGATAAAAGACAAGAAATGAGGGGCAAAAAAGAGATGAGATAGGTAAGAAAGAGAAAGGAAAAGAAAAGACAGGGAAAAGAGGGACAAGCCTTGAGAGACGGACTGCAGATAGAAGGAGAGACAAGGAAACTTGGAGAGACCTGTAAGACAGACAGATGAGAGACAGAAAGGTCAGGGAGAAAGTCAAGAGATGATGGAAGATAGGGGCCAGGAATCAAAATGAGAAACAGAAATGGGCAGAAAAATGAGACACGCAGACACCAAATGAACAGTCGAGGCACAGAGAGAGAGAGCTCTGTGTACATAGAAACAGAGACAGGGAGAGACAAGGTCTGCGTGGCTGCTGGAGGCAGATGGCAGCCTCTTCTGTTCTCAGCTGGCTGCCCGCCCACACCCGGAAACACCCTCTCGAAGCGCTCCTTGGTGGCACGGAGAGCCTCGTTCCCTCCATTGGGCTCCTACAGGACAGTACAAGGCACTTAATTCTTCTGTGTAAACAGTTCTCTGGCTGAGGATAAGTGATTTCCACAATTCACTTTAAATGCTCCTGTCTCCAGAGCTACTCCTCTTACCATGCATCCTCAGATGGAGTCTTGACTAGGTTCTCCCATCCCCAGGCTGGGGTGTCTTTGTAGGAGTCTTTGCTTTGCTACGGGAATCCTCCAGAGTTAATCTCCATCTCTTGAGGCCAGATTTACCGTCAGGGAAGGATATGGACATGATAGAATAGGTTTCCATTTATTATACCTGGGCTCTGGGTATATTGCTTATTTTCTGGTTTGTTATTCCCAAAGAAATCTATAACCTCTTCTAATGAAATGAATAACAGAAAATGATTTTAAATGTTCTGTTTGTTTGTAAGCTGCTATCAAAGGAGTATCAAATGCACTAAACACTCAGAACCTCGGAGCTCTTAACATCTCTTCCACCTTTTTGAACAAAGTGAGCTGCCTTATCTCCATGTCAAAACCCATTAGCAGAAACATAACCAAGGAGACGTTCAAAACAGAGTTGTTTGAATCTATAGTTAAGGTCTGTCGAGGGGATGACAGATGTTACACTAGAAGTCAATGGCCAGCATGTCTAACGCTACAGTCATCCCTTTCATGAAACCTGCCTCGGTCCCTCCATGTTGCTAAGAGATGGAGAAAAATTAATGCAAGCAAGGAAGAAAAGAGGTCAGATGGGATTAATAGGTGCAGATCAACATGAGACTTGGATGCTTCTCCTGTTTTGCTAAAGGCACATAAATTAATGCCTCGTGGCACAAGTACTTACCTCAGTACCCAGTGTTGTCAGCACGTGATGAAAGAAAGCATCGAGTTCCTCATCGTCTATGTAACCTTTTTCTAAATGCAACAGGAGATGCATAAGTGATCGTCACTTACATAGAATGACATGTGACATTTACTATTTATCTAAATTGTTTTGGATCTCACAGTCTGTAAAATCCCCATGGATACTGTTCCTTACCCTTCCGATAACTCAGTGCTCGCGTGCTAGGGTCTAACCTCTCAGAGACATGAATCGTAAACATATGCTCAAGAGTAAATGCTCTGTGTTGGGTTTAAATGAATATTTGGAAAAGGAAAGCAACTAAATACATACATTTGAATCCACAAACAAACATGAGTTTTAGGAGAAAATCCAAGCCCCAGGATTTGGAAGCTTCGAAAGATTTAACAGGTATAATTCCTAAATCTTACTTTTCAGAGTCAAAACACAGTTTAGCTATTTTCTTTATGGTTGTTGAATTATTACTAAAGACACAGCACATTTTAAGTGGTTCCATTTTCTTTTCAAGTGTTTTGGGGGGTAGCATCTTTTTGAAAGTTGGTAAAATTCGTTCTCCCTTCCTTTAAAAAGCACCTTTAGGGAGGGCTTACTTCAGACAGCTGCCTACCAGCCACAAGCCTCGAATATAGGTAGTGATCTGCGTCATATATGACATATCATCTTAGACACACACACAGAGAGATTGGGAGGGGGACCAAGTCCTTCCCTCGACCCTGAACTTAAATACCAAACTCTAGATCTGTAGCTCCAGGACACCTAACATCTGTTTGGTTTGATATAAGCATTAACAGCGCCTGAAGACAACGTTTCCTGCGAGGAAAGACGGGAAGGGGAAACCCTAGGTCCTCTCGGAGGGTCCGGGCTGGGGCCATGTATACATCTGAATGTGCAGGTGCCGTGTTCCACTTACCGTCCGCGTCAAAGCGCTGCCAGACCTGCCAGAAGCCGGCGGCGTCCAAGAGCCCCTGAGTCGCTTCGCGGGCGCTGTCCATGGTGTTGAGCGCGGAGCTTAGGCACCTGCCGGCAAGGAACACCTGGGAACTTTGGTAGCGGCTTCTGCCTGACTCCCTTGCCTGCTTCTTTGCTCTCTGGTTTGCTCTGAGCACCTTTCTGCGGGGGCGGGGGAGAGGGCGGCTGGCGAGGCGGCGGGTGGCAGAGCCCTGGCGTCGCTACAGTCCCTAAGCGGAGACCAGAGACGGCGGAGCCCGCCCTCCTGCAGACTCGCGGGTCCCGCTCCGCCCCCCGCGCCCCACACCCCACCCTCCCGGCCGGGCGGGGTCGGGGGTGGTCCTCTGCCTCTGCGCTGTGGGGGAGTGGGGACAAAGGCTGGGGCCTCCATGGCTAACTGCATTTGCCCTTTAACTTGTTTGCCAAACTCCGAGAAAATGACCTCCCTTACCTTTTACTGAACACCCAACTTACGGCCCTCTTGAGAGAGCTCCCGCAATGAAAACGTTGGGAGAGGACTCCGTGTTAGGACCCTTTGGACCTGATGACTTAGAAATAGTGTGTGGGGTGGGTGGGGGTGGGATGGAGAGGGGTGATACTGGTAGTGGTAGGAGATTACAGTAACCAAGGAGACGGTCAACAGCAATTATCTATCCCTGAGTATTAGGGCATGCTTATTGTTAAGCTATAATGCACCGTAAGGACTTGTAACTAAATGGGCATTTTGCAAGGAACTATGGTTTAATGCAGGGTACCAGAATGTTGAGGAAAGTCTAAACCATGCCATGCTCTGCCAGGAGAAGAGGGTCTGGGGGAGGCACAGTGGCCAACTGCAGAGTCCTTAGGTAGAAGACTTAAATTATTGTCTTTGGCTTATAAGAGCCTCACCAAGCCCAAAGGACAAAAATCATTCAGAGGAACAAAGAATTCTGTCTAATGATCTTAACTGTCCAAAATTTGATTGGTTGCTTTGAGAAATAGGTAACTGACGAGTGTGGATGTCTTCTGACCGTGGGCTTAGAACCTTCTGCTGAGGAATCCATAGAAGGAGCTTGGGTATTAAAAGAATTTAACAAGATAAAGATTTTCTTTATGACAGTGACTCGGATATTAGCATTCAAATTTATTTTTAAAAAGCACATATAGGGGCGCCTGGATGGTTCAGTTAAGGGTCTAACTTTTGATTTTGGCTCAGATCATCATCTCAGGGTCCTGAGATCAAGCCCGACCTCTGGCACCATGCTGGGTGGAGGCTGCTTGAGATTCCTGCCCCCCACTGCCACCCACACATATACTAAACTACAGTAGTGAAAAGAACATGACACTGCCAGCCAGACAGTCCTGAGTTAGGATCCCAGCTCTACCACTTGCTAGCTTTGTGACCTGGGCCTTTAGTTTTCATCTGAAAGTGCTTTCTCATCTAGAAAGTGAGGATAATAATATCTGCTCTGCGGGGTTGCTGTGAGGACCCAAGTCCATCATAGGAGTGCACAGAATACTATAACTGCTGTGGTCTTACAGAGGATGAGTGTTGACTGTATGACTTTTTTAAATAATGTGGAGAAAAAAGGCAAGTGAGAAACTGTCACAGCTAAGAGGAATCTGAGAAGACATCATAATTAATATATAGTACCTTGGTTAGGATCCTGGAACATTAGGCAAAAACTAAGAAAATATGAAAGATAAGACTTTGGTTTATAATACAGAAAAAAATGGTTTAGAAGCAAATAGCTCTGGGTTTTGGGTCCAGCTTTGCCTCTTACTAGCTGTGATATTGGACAAGTTGGAGGAAACCTCATTTTCTTCACTGTAAAAATGGGGTTAGTTATGAGCATTTGCTCTTACATTGTTGTCATAAAGATAAAATGAAAAAATACATAGAAACTTAGCACAGTAAACACTGAATGTAGGTTAGCTGCTAAAACGATAAATCTCCGTACATAGACATTTATTTAGACAATGGCGAAATAAGCTTCAGGATTTTTGAGTAATCATCACTTCTGGGGAAGGTGTTGTGTACAAATACTGAGGAACATAGCAGAACGAGAGGGTGAGCGGCTCAGTGTCCACAGTTATATGGCATTGGTCAGGAAGAGGAATCTGTACAAACTCACCAAGATGGTGACTGATCTTGTTTTCTGATAAAATGGAAAAAGGAAAAAGAAGGCCAATGTCAGAAGTAATAATCAAGGTTTAATGTAAGGGGTGGTTAAATAATTGAGGGTAAGTCTCTATGATGGGCTTCGTTGCATACACAGAAATCTTGATTTTGAAGACTGATCTCACACATGTGTGCACACATACACACTGCTTGGACTATAAGAGCAGGCTGCAAAAATGGCAAGTGTGCATATAGTATCACCCAATTCTGTAAAATAAAACATATGTTTCTGTACTTAGAAAAAAATGGAAGGATATACACTAATGATATAAAAGATGTTTATCTCTGGAATGGGGAAGAGGGAGACTCATAGGTGGTTTTAATTTTGCTGTTTCTAATTCTTCTTTAGAACTGTCCACAGTAAGCATATAATGCAAACTATTAAAACTTCTTTAGGATTTTTTTTTTTAATCTTCAAAGACTTTTTTTAAATCTAAGGGAAGGAGGAAAGAAGCACAGCCCAAAGACTGCTGTTCTTCTTGGAACTGGGGAACGCATGAATTCACTGGAAACAATTTCCAGGAGCCTGGCACGTGGAGCTCAGTGGGGAATTGTAATTTCTAGGTGATAACTTCCCATTTTCTTCTATCGTGATACTAGATAGATAATGTTCAGGCCCCTCACATTCTCTCAAATAGAGATTTCCTTGGGAGAAAACTATCCTAACCCTTAACAAAGAAGATACCAATTGAGAAAGTATTTTAAAATACCAGATCATGGGAATCACCTACAAGACTGTCTCACTGTCTAGGTTCTCCTACCTGGAAGTTGAGTGAGGGGGTTGGTGGTGGTAGAACCAGAAATGATTTACCCGAGACCCTCATTGTCCAATGAGAAAACTCAGAGGAAAGCAAGTACAAAGTAGCTAGAATCAACCTGAAATAAATTATGCAACTGATGGATTAAAGCAGCCCCTTCCATAGGGAATTTAATTTAAATTGTCTGGAATGAGGACTCTACACTGATATATTTTTAAAGCTCCCTAGGAATTATATTAGAACCACTGACTAGCCCTTTGTCTATTGTATATTTTGGTCATTTTGGACCAAGCTGCTCATTTGGACACAGCTTCCCTAAAGGACACTACAGAAAAGGAAAAAACTTGGAATTTATATTTCTAAATCACTCTGGTAAGTTTGGACTGGTGGCTGAGACTCGATCTGCAATGCGTTGTTTTTCTTTTTCACCCCTGATGATTTCATTGTTTCTTGCAGTCGTTTCCTGCTTTTCTCATTAGCATAGCAAATTGATGGTTAGTTGTACAAAAACCATCAGTGGTCTATAATTCGAAGCATTGCTAATTACCACGATGCACGCATTCAACTCTTGAGTTAGAATATCTGCATCTTTACACAAACTCAGATGAAATTTCTAGCTGGAAATATAAACAATGCTATCATTGACATTGTCTCCCCATATTTATTGAACATGCAAATGTGGTGGACCCCTCATAGACTATATAGTAGACCTGAGAATTTAAAGAGATTGTTTTGCCTTAATGGTGCACCAGCTCCAAAGGACAAAGGAAATAAATAGCCATGAGGACCATTTTGCAGGATACAAATGTTAAAAAGCTGGCATAACTTTACAACCACAGAAGTTCAATAAATGCCTGAGCACATTCTTTCCTCTTTTTTTCTTTCTTTTATCAAACAACTTCTTACTGTATCAATCCTTTTTTTTTTAGAATATTTCGTAATTTTCAGCTTTACAGTCATGTTCTATCCCCTCATCATGCTTACCCTTATTTTTGTATATATATAACTTTTTCATTCATTGAGATTTTGGGAGGCAGTTTCTTCTAACAGACCAGAATACACCCAAAATCAACTGTATGGCTCTGTACTATTCACCAGTCTAATATAAATATAAATATAAATATAAATATAAATATAAATATAAATATATCCATTTATATTTAAGAAGAAGATTATATATTTTATATATATATAAATATATATTTTAGAAGAAAAGAGAAAAAATTATATAAAATACATGTATATTTATTTATTTATATAAATAAATTTATTTTTTATATAAATTTATTTATTTATATAAATATACATATAAATACATTTATTTATATGTATATAAATATTTATATTATATTTATATAATATATTATATTATATAAATACAATTATATTATATTTATATTTATTTATATGTATATAAATATACATATAAATATACAAATAAATAAATTTATTTATTTATATAAATATACATGTATTTTATATATTTTTTTCCTCTTTTCTTCTAAAATATATATTTATATATATAAAAATATATATATTTTTTATATTTATATAAATAAATAAATATACATGTATATTTATATATTTTTTTCCTCTTTTCTTCTCCCCCTGGTTTCGGTCTCTTCTGATTTGGTTAGTATATATTTTTCTGGGGTCAATGTTACCCTTTTAGTATTTTGTTCTCTCATTCATCTGTTCTTATCTGGATAAAATGACAAGGCAGAAAAACTCATCTCAAAAAAAAGAACAAGAGGCAGTACTGATGGCCAGGGACCTAATCAATACAGACATTAGTAATATGTTAGAACTAGAATTCAGAATGATGATTATCAAGGTGCTAGCTGGTCTCGAAAAAAGCATAGAAGATACTAGAGAATCCCTTTCTGGGGAAATAAAATCCCTTTCTGGAGAAATAAAAGAACTAAAATCTAAACAATTTTAAATCAAAAAAGCTATTAATGAGGTGCAATAAAAAATGGAGGCTCTTACTGCTAGGATAAATGAAGCAGGAGAGAGAATTAGGGATATAGAAGATCAAATGTTGGAGAATAAAGAAGCTGAGAAAAAGAGATAAACAACTACTGGATCACAAGGGGAGAATTAGAGAGATAAGTGATATCATAAGATGAAATATTAGAAAAATTGGGATCCCAGAAGAAGAAAGAGATAGGGGGCCAGAAGGTATATTGGAGAAAATTATAGCAGAGAATTTCCCTAATTTGGCAAAGGAAATAAGCATCAACATCCAGGAGGCACAGAGAACACCCCTCAAAAATCAATAAAAATATGGCCACACCTTGTTGTCTAACAGTAAAACTTACAAGTCTTAGAGACAAAGAGGAAATCTTGAAACCAGCTCAGGACAAGAGGTCTGTGACATACAACAGAGAAATATTAGATTGGCAGCAGACCTATCCACAGAGACCTGGCAGGCCAGAAAGGACTGGCATGATGTATTCAGAGCACTAAACAAGACAAATATGCAGCCAAGAGTACTGTATCCAGCTAAGCTGTCATTGAAAGTAGAAGGAGAGATAAAAATCTTCCAGGAAAAACAAAAACTAAAAAAATTTGCAAACACCAAACCAGCCCTACAGGAAATATTGGAAGGGGCCCTCTAAGCAAAGAGACAGCCTAAAAGTAACAGACCAGAAAAAAACAGAGACAATATACAGTAGCAGTCACCTTATAGGCAATACAATGGCACTAAATTCATATCTTTCAGTAGTTACCCTTAAAGTAAATGGACTAAGTGCCCCAATCAAAAGGTACAACATATCAGAATGGATTAAAGAACAAGATCCATCGATATACTGTCTGCAAGAAACTCATTTTAGACCCAAAGACACCTCCAGATTTAAAGTGAGGGGGTAGAAAACAATACACCATGCAAATGGACATCAAAAGAAAGCTGGGGTGGCAATCCTTATATCAGATAAATTAGATTTTAAGCCAAAGACTATATAATAAGAGATGAGGAAGGACACTATTCATACTTAAAGTGTCTGTCCAACAAGAAGATCTAATTTTAAATATCTATGCCCTTTACATGGGAGGAGCCAATTATATAAACCAATTAATAATAAAATCAAAGAAACACATCAACAATAATACAATAATAGTAGAGGACTTTAACACCCCACCTCACTGAAATAGACAGATCATCTAAGCAAAAGATCAACAAGGAAATAAAGGCTTTTAAATGACACACTGGACCAGATGGACATCACAGATATATTTAAAACATTCCATCCCAAAGCAACAGAATACACATTCTTCTCTAGTGTATATGAAACACTCTTCAGAATAGATCACATCCTGGATTGCAAATCAGGTCTCAGCAGGTATCAAAAAATTAAGATCATTCCCTGCATTTTTTCAGACCAAAATGCTTTGAAAATAGAACTCAATCACAAGAGGAAAGTTGGAAAGAACTCAAATACATGGAAGCTAAAGAGCATCCTACTCAAGAATGAATGGGTCAACCAGGAAATTAAACAATAATTTAAAAATTCATGGAAACAAATGAAAATGAAAACACAACTATTCAAAATCTTTGGGACACAGCAAAGATGGTCCTGAGTGGAAACTATGTAACAGTACAAACCCTTCTCAAGAAACAAGAAGGGTCTCAAATACACAACCTAACCCTACACCTAAAGGAGCTAGAGAAAGAATAACAAAGAAAGCCTAAACCCAGCAGGAGATGAAAAATAATAAAGATCAGAACAGAAAACAATGAAATAGAAACCAAAAGAACAGTAGAACAAATCAGTGAAACTAGGAGCTGGTTCTTTGAAAGAATTAATAAGATAGATAAAACCCTGGCCAGACCTACCAAAAAGAAAAGAGAAAGGACCCAAATAAATAAAATCATGAATGAAAGAAATCACAACCAACATCAAAGAAATGCAAACAATTATAAGAACATATTATGAGGGTGCCCTCGGCTCAGGTCATGATCTCAGGGTCCTGGGATCGAGCCCCAAACCAGGCCCTCTACTCAGCAGGGAACCTGTTTCCTCCTTTCTCTGCCTACTCCTCTGCCTACTTGTGGTTTCTGTCTGTCAAGTAAATAAAATCTTTAGAACATATACACCAGCAAACTGGACAATCTGGAAGAAATGGATGCATTCCTAGAGACTTAAAACTACCAAAACTGAACCAGGAAGAAAGAGAAAACTGAACAGACCCATAACCAGTAAAGAGATTGAAGCAGTCATCAAAAATCTCCAAACAAAGAAGAGCCCAGGGCCAGACGGCTTCCCAGGGGAATTCTACCGAACATTTAAAGAAGAATTAATACTTGTTCTCCTGAAACTGTCCCAAAAAATTGAAATGGAAGGAAAACTTCCAAGCTCATTTTATGAGGCCAGCATTACCTTGATCCCAAAACCAGATAAGGACCCCATCAAAAAGAGAATTATATGTAGATCAATATCCCTGATGAACATGGATGCAAAAATTCTCACCAAAATACTAGCCAATACAATCCAACAGTACAGTAAAAGGATTATCACCATGACCAAGTGGGATTTATTCCTGGGCTTCAAGGTTGACTCAAAATCCACACATCAATCAATGTGATTCAATACATTAATAAAAGAAAGAATAAAAACCACATGATTTTCTCAGTAGATGCTGAAAAAGCATTTGACAAAGTACAGCATCCTTTCTTGATCAGAACTCTTCACAGCATAGGGATAGAGGGTACATACTTCAATATCATAAAAGCCATCTATGAAAAACCCACAGTGAATATCATTCTCAATGGGGAAAAACTGAGAGCTTTTCCGCTAAGATCAGGAACACAGCAGAGCTGTCCACTACTATCACCACTGCTATTCAACATGGTACAAAAGTCCTAGCATCAGCAATCAGACAACAAAAAGAAACAAAAGGCATCTGAATTGGAAAAGAAGTCAAACTCTCACTCTTGGCAGACGATAGGATACTTTATGTGGAAAACCCAAAAGACTCCACTCCAAAACTGCTACACTTATACAGGAATTCAGTAGTGTCAGGATATAAAATCAATGCAGAGAAATCAGTTGCATTTCTAAACTCCAACAGCAAGACAGAAGAAAGAGAAATTAAGGAATCGATCCCATTTATAATTGCACCCAAAACCATAAGATACCTAGGAATAAACCTAACCAAAGAGGCAATACATCTGTATTCAGAAAACTATAGAGTACTCATAAAAGAAATTGAGGAAGACACAAAGAAATGGAAAAACTTTCCATGCTCATGGATTGGAAAAACAAATTTTATGAAAATGTCTAATGCTACCTAGAGCAATCTACACATTTAATGCAATACCTATCAAAGTCCCTTCCATTTTTTTTTTCAAAGAAATGGAATAAATAATCCTAAAATTTATATGGAACCAGAAAAGCCCCTGAAGAGCCAGAGGAATGTTGAAAAAGAAAAGCAAAGTTAATGGCATCATAATTCCAGACTTCAAGCTCTATTACAAAGCTGTAATCATCAAGACAGTATGGTACTGGCACAAAAGCAGACACACAAATCAATGGAACAGAAAAGAGAGCCCAGAAATAGACCCTCAACTCTATGGTCAGCTAATCTTTGACAAAGCAGGAAAGAATGTCCAATGGTAAAAAGACAGTCTCTTTAACAAATGATGTTGGGAAAATTGGACAGCCACAGGCAAAAGAATGAAACTGGACCATTTCCTTACAACATACACAAAAATAGACTCAAAATGGATGAGAGACCTCAATGTGAGAAAGTAATCCATCAAAATCCTTGAGGAGAACACAGGCAGCAACCTATTCAACTTGAACCACAGCAACTTCTTCCTAGAAACATCACCAAAGACAAGGGAAGCAGGGGCAAAAATGAACTATTGGGACATAATCTAGATCAAAAGCTTTTGTCAGCAAAGGAAAGTCAACAAAACCAAAAGAAAACTGACAGAATGGGAGAAGATATTTGCAAATGACATATCAGATAAAGGGCTGATATCTAAAATCTATAAAGAACTGATCAAACTCAATACCCATAGAACAAATAATCCAATCAAGAAATGGGCAGAAGACATGAACAGACATTTCTGCAAAGAAGACATCCAAATGGCCAACAGATACATGAAAAAGTGCTCAACATCACTCGGCATCAGGGAAATACAAATCAGAACCACAATGAGATCCCACCTCACACCAGTCAGAATGGCTAAAATTAACAAGTCAGGAAATGACAGATGCTGGCGAGGATGTGGAGAAAGGGGAACCCTCCTACACTGTTGGTGGGAATGCAAGCTGGTGCAGCCACTCTGAAAAACAGCATGAAGATTCCTCAAAAAGTTGAATTAGAGCTACCCTATGACCCAGGAATTGCACTACTGGGTATTTACCCTAAGGATACAAAGGTAGTGATCAGAAGGGGCACGTGCACCTGAACATTTATAACAGCAATGTTCACAATAGTGAAACTATGGAAAGAACCTAGATGTCCATCAACAGATGAATGGATAAAGAAGATGTGGTATATATATATATATATATTTAGATATATATATATACAATGGAATACTATGTAGCCATCAAAGAAAATGAAATCTTGCCATTTACAACAACATGGATGGAACTAGAGGGTATTATGCTAAGCAAAATAAGTCAATCAGAGAAAGACAATTTTCATATGATCTTGCTGATATGAAGAATTTGAGAGGTTGGTAGGGAGGTCATCGGAGGGTGGGGAGGGAAAAATGAAACATGATGGGATCGGGAGGGAGACAAACCATAAGAGACTCTTAATCTCAGGAAACAAACTGAGGGTTGTTGGGAGTCGGGGGTTGGGGGAATAGGGTGGCTGGGTGATGGACATTGGGGAGGGTATGTGCTATGGTGAGTGCTGTGAATTGTGTAAGACTGATGAATCACCTGTACCCCTGAAACAAATAATACATTATATGTTAAACAAACAAACAAAAACAAACAAACGTGTCTGGAGTGTCAACCAAGAAATAAGAATTGCAAAGTATAAAGTTGCTATTGTGTTTATAGCAACAGTTTTTTGATTAATGCATATAATTCAGAGAGGGCCACCTGGGTGGGTCAGTCAGTTAAGCATCTGCCTTCACCTCAGGTCATGATCCAAGGTCCCAGGATTGATCACCGTGTCAGGCTTTCTGCTCAGCAGGGAGTCTGCTTCTCCCTCTCCCTTTGCCCCTCCCCCTACTTGTTTTCTCTCTTTCTTTCTGTCAAAACAATAAATAAAATCTTTAAAAAAAGAAAAAGAGTAACCAAAGAGACACCCACAATAACAATAGGACCTTATTTAGAAATCGAGCACTGTGAGAGGGTAGGTACTTTAAAAACATTTTCTATTCCACCAATATTCTATAGTGTGGTCATATTTAATAAGTAAAAAATGCAAAATAAGACCTTCAGAGACCAAAAGCAATAGTCTTTCCCTTTTTCTTCCTCCAGTGAGTCATAAAGATGAGTAGAGTCTTCCTTAAACCCAACCTGCATTTCTCATGCTGTGGCTCAAGTATATTTTCTCTTGCTCTCCTATAAAATTTACCATTTTCATCCTCTGGATCTGATCTTTTGGGCAAGGGCACTATAACTCCATCTTAGAGTTTTTCAGTCCTTTTTTCCTCTTGGGGTTACATGCAGGTGTGCTTAAACTCTAAATGCAATATACTTAACCCAGTAAGGCTTTTTTGACATTGGCTTCTTCTGAGGCCACCTAATGGATGTATACTTTAATTCTAAAAATCTGTGCTGGTTAGCTGGCCTCCTTCTGGGGCCTATTTAAAAAATGGAAGTTCAAAAGCATTCTCACATAGGATTAAACCAGGGCCATTGCCTTTCTTGTCTTCAAGAAAGAGGTCCCGTCTCTTTTCTAACCTGAGTAAATGGATGTTATTCAGTTTACCTTGTGTGATTGAAAGAAACGCTATTTTTTTTAAAGTCTTTATTATTTATATGTCAGGGAGAGAGAGAGAGAGAGAATATAAGTAGGGAGAGGGGCAGAGGAAGAGGGAGAAGTAAGGAGTCCTGCTCCCACTGAGGAGGGAGTCTTGACATGGGGCTCAATCCCAAGACCCTGAGATCGTGAACTGGCCCAAAGGCAGGCACTTAACCAGCTGAGCCACCTAGAGACCCCGAAAGAAACTCAAATCTTTATGGTTGCCCACTGGAAATTCACCAAGTTCTTGCTTTCCTTTTGAGTTATGGAGACTTGAGCTGTATTTGAGCAAAAATAAAATATCCAAGGTCTTATTCTTTGGGGACCCATTCTCATGCTGGTGGGTCATCATGCTGTGTGAGGATGTCTCTTTAGTTCAAAAAAACTTACCTACCAAGAGGGCTAAAAACGCATGCCCCAAGCATAATATGTGGCCCTAATATTGTATAGTTAGGAACCTGGGTTCAGGTACTCGCTCTTTCACTTACTAGATGTGTCCCCATCATAAAATAAAACAAAAAAAGGGGCACCTGGGTGGCTCAGTCGTTAAGTGTCTGCCTTTGGCTGGAGTCATGATCCCAGAGTCCTGGGATTCGGCTCTCTGCTCGGCGGGAAGCCTGCTTCTCCCTCTCCTACTCCCCCTGCTTGTGTTCCCTCTCTCGTGATCTTTCTCTCTCTGTGTGTGTCAAATAAACAAACAAATAAATAAATAAAACCAGAAAGCCTCATTTCCTGGTATTCATGAGTAAAAGTGATTAAGAACCCTAATGAGGATGCATTTTTAAACTGTGATCGTGGGTTTTGGTGTCTTTCCCCCCAAAGTGCTCCCTGATGTAAATTCTGTAGTGCTCTAATGATGTAAGATACCCATGTGATTGTATGTATATATTGGTGCTTGTGTATCTAAGGCATTAATAATAAAATGCTATACAAATTGCTTGTTAATTTGTGAGGCTTGTTCAGCCTCACTGTGAGCCAGCCCCAATCATAAACATCTCAGCAACTGCTGACTATGAGTCAATGGGGTCAGAGAAGTTGTAGATTCCTGTCGTATTCCATTCTTGAGCCGCATTTATGGAATTCCAGGAATTCTTAGCCTAGAGCATCTCAACTACTACACAAGGAATAAATAACAGGTGTGTTGACATTGTGGTTCATCTCAGCCCTTGGGGCCACCCGAGAGGGCCTGGGGATGTCCTGGAGAAAGAGCCAGTCCAGCTGAGAGCTGCCTTATCTGTTTACGCCAGTGTGCTGAACAAATAGAATCATTTTATACCTGTGCGTTTTAGGAAAGGGATTGGAAAGCCCTGTGATGGACACTGGTCTCATTGTGGATCACTCGTGCATTTAAGTAACATATTTCTCAGACCTGTCTTGGCTTTTCATTGGCCCTCTTTCTAGAAGATCGTATTTTGTTGCTCTAAGTTATTTATGTTCTTCCCACAGACAGTGGGATAAATGTGGGATGTCCAGGGACTAAAGCATCTGTTACCCAGCAGCGAGATTCCTGGCAACGTCTCTATCTTCTCTGGAGGTGTTATTAAATGACCTTACAACTGTGCTAGGGCTCAACAAGACAAGAGGGAGAGTGGAACCCACCCAGATCTCATTTAGGAAATGTGAGAGTTTTTCAGAATAAAATGAAACCTTAAATAGATTATTTTAATCTAACTAAAAAACTTAAAAATCTAGATGAAATGGCCAAAATATACCAGACTTCATAGTTATAGAGTAGGTCCCTTGGTCTTGGGGGACTGGGGCTGGGAGTGAACCCCATGTGGAGGGAATGGGCTTGGAGTCTGCCACCTGCCTTATGTGCTTAAGCTGTCTACCAAAATCTCCAGTGTGATATTGGGAAGACTTAGAATTATGTATAGAGGTGAGTTTCTTTGTTTGTTTGTTTTGAAGCATAAAACCAGTGCTAACATTTTTGGGTTCATACTTGGGAATAAACCGTGACTAATGTGGTTCTTTGAAGTAGTACAGTGTTTGACAAATTTCAGATATATTATTTAATAGATAAATAGATAACCCTTAATATAATAGATAATCCTTAATAGATTATCACAGTGGTTCCAAATTTAAAATGTGAAAAGACATCATTGATCTAGACTTATCTTAGGTTTCAACAAGATGGGGAAATGGAGACCCAGAGATGTTAATGCACTTACCCACAGCCGGGATCAGAAAAAAAATACACACCAGACGGACCGGGTTTTAAGTATTGGCTTTACCATTTTTTTGCCCTGTGACCTTGGGGAGGTGTCCCGAATTTTCTATAAAATTCTGCCAAGGCAAGCTGAGCAGGGTTTTTGAGGAACGAACAAGGACAAGTATAGGAAGGCATTATCTAAAAGTAGCAAAAGTCTCAACAGGGTAAGGCCTAGAACCCACTTACCGACTCTTAATTCAATAGTGCCTTCCTGACTAATTCCCAATCAAGTTTTCTCTGCTTTCAAGTGCATTTCTTTTCTTCTCCTTTTTAATCTTTGCCCATTTTTGCCTACAGTGACCAGCATTTATTGAATATGCATCTTGTTCTTGGCACTCTGTAAATATCATACAGAGCAAGGTATGTGAAAAGTTGGCTCGCGCTACTCAGAGCCTGCCTGTGCTCCAATGACAGGTGCAGAAGCCGACTGAGATCCTGATCTTGAATTATTTCCTTTACCTCTGCGAACCTTAGTTTGTCCTTCTACACAATGAGTGATAATAGTATTGTCTCAAGAAAAACCACGTGAAGGACATAACACGGTGAATTAATACAAACTATCTGTAATAACAGGAGTGAATCCTCGTAAGAGTAATTACCAGGAAACTGAGCTGAGGAACCCCTAGAGTGCTGAGAGATGTTTGTTTTCTGACCAAGAAGAATTGAAGGATCTTGCCAGGTTTTCACTAGAGACTCCGAAACAACCACGGGTTAGGTAAGGCTAAATCAGCCTAAAGTAAAGATTATTCCAGACCAACCCTAAAAAAGACCAAAACAAAACAAAAAGTATGGGAAGTTGATCAATAACTCTGCTGGAACAAAACTCAGATACTGTTACTTTTTTTTTTTTTAAGATTTTATTTATTTATTTGACAGAGAGAAATTACAAGTACACTGAGAGGCAGGCAGAGAGAGAGAGAAGGAAGCAGGCTCCCTGCTGAGCAGAGAGCCCGATGCGGGACTTGATCCCAGGACCCTGAGATCATGACCCGAGCCGAAGGCAGCGGCTTAACCCACTGAGCCACCCAGGCGCCCCAGATACTGTTACTTTTAAAAGAAAATAACAAAATCCTGACACCAAATAATACAACTTCACAATGTCTAGTATCTAATCAAAGATTCTGAGGCAAAGAAGCCGGGAAGTGTCACCACAAAACAAAAGCAGAAAAACAGGCAGTCAAAAGAAGTGTGTGTGTGTGTGTGTGTGTGTGTGTTTGGACAAACAAAAAACAAAACAAAAATACCAAGCAAATGATGAATCTACTATTTAGGATCAAGATATCCTTTGAGGGAGATGCAGCAGAATGGAATCAGGAAGGAGCATGTAGGTAAATATAAGTTACTGGTTGTCTTTTGGCCCTTGGGTTGGGTGATGACCAATGATGATGACTATCACTAACCAAAGGTTGTCATTAACATAATTCTCTGCATTTGAAGTCAGGGGAAAGGGAGTAAAATGGGAGGAGTAGAAAAGAATACAGCACATATGGAGAGTGGAAGACAGGAAATAGCAGAACTTTCTAGAAAATGAAAAAAGGCCAATGTGGTGGCCATCTGGAGAGTCGGCAAGATGTGCCCCTCAGACAGACTCTCACCGGCCAGTCCAACAGAGGCAGTTGTTCAAACAACAATGTTCATTTATTAAATCATGGTGTGAAATACAGCAGTCCCGTGTTTAGCCCTGGTTAATGGAATAAACCGTCAGAAACAGTATCCATGCCTTGTGTGGAGGTAGCCCTCATATTATTTCTGGATTTGGTTCTTTGTGGAGTTAAAGAATTACTTGAAAACTTTCACTGTAATAAATTCTCCTGGGATCTCCCATTCACTCATTTCACAAATTCTGAGTGCCCACTCCGTGTCAGGCACTGTTCTAGACATCAGCATGATGAATGGTCCCCAACTCAGTCCCAATCTTGGTACAAGCTGAGCAGGAGCACATTAACTCCCCCAGTCACCAGCAGGTGGCAGTAGTAACCATTTCTTAAGCAGCATGATGGCTTCAGGAATAAATGAATATATAAAATAATGGATATATAAATAAAAACTCTTTTTAACTCAGCCTGCAATCAGAAATTCTCTGGTGCTGATGTGCAACTTTGCGACAGGCATTTCACCCCTCTGGGGCTCCTGAATAAAGGAGATAACGAAAGCACCCTCTTCATAAGATGTCTTGAGGATTAGATGAGAAAAGGTATTTAAAGTGTTCAGTATGAAGGAAGGTCTCAGGAGTGTTGGCATTCAGTGTGGTTGATACTGTTCTCATCCCTTTTGACAACATGTCAGCTTGCCAAAGTAGGAATAAAATCAGATGGCTGAAAGTAGTGTTTCTTCGTGAAGCAACAATAGAGGAGAGCATGTACTTACCTAAAAACGTAACAAAGGATGGAGTACAACCTAGGTGATCATTGGAAAGAAAGCAGGAAACTGAGCAGAGTTTTAAATTACTGTTTTTCTCATTTTTCGAATATCTTGTCTGATGACTGCGTAGTTGTACTAGCTCAAAGTCAGTGCAAATGATTGGTCAGTTTCCTATCAGAGGAGCAGTTGGCTGGCTAATGGAGTTCCTCCATCACCAACAGAAGCAGAGGGCTAAAAGAAAGTGAACAGTTTCTAATAAGTTTATTGTTTCTGGACAAAGGAGACCGTTGTTCCAAGACCTCCAGAATGCCTCTGTGCATATGAGCCAGAATTCAGGTTTTAAAGCCTCAGTGTCAGCTTACCTCACTTCTAGAAAGATATGCAGAAGCAAAACTGGGAAACAGAGTTGGGGCTGACGGGCGGGTAGGAGGACTAGGATTCTTTTATAGGACTTTGCGAGTGGCTCAAACAGCCCAGATTCCCAGAAGCAGACAGCTATTTCTCAAGATAATCCAGATATGCAAATATAGATATTTATGGAATGAATTCATCCATATGGGAATGATTAAGGTGCTTCGGGGCATAGATGATTCCAGTACAATCTCAAGAGTTCAGGTAAAGAGACCAGCTGCGTTTCCATCTGCAGTCAGAAACATCCACACTTTTCCCTGGTAACAAGTAGTGATGTCTCACTGGAAACCTTATCCTTTGGGGAGAGCCCCCCAGCTGGAACTGATGAGCAGCTGAGCGACACTATTCTCCTTTTTATGACACTGTGTGATGAGATTGAACAAGGGAGCAACAGCAGACGAGGGGAGCAGCGCGGCTGATGTACGTCAGGGGCTCAGCATCCCTAAATGGTGGCTCTTCCCGTTGTTGTGACTTCTCAGCTGACTAGATGTTTTTGAAGGAGACTTGAGTTTTCAAGCAGTTTTTGGTTTCCTGCAAAACCGAGTAGAAACTGCTACCTTCTGTTTTATTTCTTACTCCCATGTTAAGGTACCTTCTTGAAACTATTTCTGATATCAGGTTCTGGAAGTGATAAGAAAAATAAAGTAGTTAAATAAAACAAAAATTTAAAAAATTTTGAGTACATAGGTATTACTCAAAAAGAAAGAGTGTGAAAAATATTTACATTCACAGATAGGGTATTGGTATCCTAACTTGAAAGCAAAACAAAACCAAGTGTAGCCCCATCAGTCAGCAACCACGACACAGTAATTTGAAATTTCCTCTTGTTTTTTTTCTGTTTTTTTTTTTTTTAAGATTTTTTATTTATTTATGTGACAGACAGAGATCACAAGTAGGCAGAGAAGCAGGCAGAGAGAGAGAACCAGGCTCCCTGCTGAGCAGAGAGCCCAATGCAGGGCTCGATCCCAGGACCCTGGGACCATGTCCTGAGCCAAAAGCAGAGGCCTGAACCCACTGAGCCATCCAGGCACCCCTTTTTCTCTAAGTTTTATGACAACTTTATTATGGTAGCAGAATTCGAAAATCAGCCCCAACGACCTCTACTCCCTCCTGTAGCATGTGCAAGGACCTGTGAATCAGATGGGACGTCATTACCATGATTAGGTTATGTTATGCAGCATAGTTAACTTTAAGAAGGGCAGACTGTACTTGGTGGGCCTGACCTAACTGGGTGAATCCTTACAGGAAAAGGAGAGTTGAAACACAAGAGGGATTTGATGGAAGAGAGACTCTTGCTGGTACTGAATGGGGAGGGGGCGGGGTACATGCCAAGGAATGAGAACGGCCTCCAGGAGCTGAGGTTGGGGTTGACAAAAATAGCTGATAGCAGCTATTTTTTCAGAAATGGAGACCTTGGTCCTATAAGGAACTAAATTCTGTCAGCATCCTCTGTGCTTGGAAGCCAATTCTTCCCAAGAGCCCTCTAGGAATAACAATTCCTGGTAATATATTTTAAAATTCTGAGAGCTCTTTTGTCTTTTCTGATTTCTAAAATAGAATCCCCAAGGATTCTTTTGTTTTCATGGATGCAATGATTTTTTTTTCAGTCTGTCTGATGATATGATTATAGATTTTTTTCATCAATTTTATTGTGGCATAACCATTCCAGGCGCACAGATCAATTAAATTTGACTGGTGTCTGCACTCTGCTCTTCTAATCGCAATCAAGATGGTGCACATTTTCATCACTTCCAGTTGTTCTGCGTGCCTCTTCCCAAACACTCCCAGCTCCACATCCCAGGTAACAGCTGATCTGCTTTTTGTTGCTATGGATCAGCTCTGTCTTTCCTAGAGTTTTATGCAAATGGTATCAGTCAGTATATGGTTTTGTATGTTTATGTTTTAATTCTGTTGTTCAGGGACGCTTAGGTGGTTCAGTTGGTTAAGCAGCTGCCTTCGGCTCAGGTCATGATCCCAGCGTCCTGGGATCGAGTCCCACATCGGGCTCCTTGCTCAGCAGGGAGCCTGCTTCTCCCTCTCCCTCTGCCTGCCATTCTGTGTGCCTGGGCTCGCTCTCTTTAAAAAAAAAAAATTCTGTTGTTCAGCACATTTTTGAGATTCACGCATATTGTTGTACTTAACGTTAGTTCATTGCTTTGTGTTGCTGAGTTCGATTCCTTGGCAAGAATAGGCTACATTTGTTTATTCTTCTATGGCATAGTCTGTTTTATTTCAGTCTGGGGATATAATGAATAAAGACACTATAAACATTCTTGTGTAAGTCTTTGTGGGGACATATATTTTTATTTCCTTTAGATAAACACACAGGAGTGAGGAGTGTAAGGAACTGCCCAAGTATTTTCCGAAGTAATTGTGTATTTTACATTTCTACCACCGATGTCTGAGCATTTAGTTACTTTGTATCTTCACAAACACTTAGTATTGTCAACCTTTTATATTTTAGCCATTCTAGTGGATGTGGTGATACTCAGTGTGGTTTTAATTACCGTTTCTATAATGGTCAGGTTTTACTGATTTTAAAAATCATTTGTGCGGGGGTGCCTGGGTGGTGCGATGTGTTGGGCGTCTGACTCTTGGTTTCAGCTCAGATCCTGATAGCCTCATGAAATCAAACCTTGCATCAGGCTCTGCACTCAGCACAGAGTCTTCTTAACACTCCCTTTCCCTCCCCCAACTCCTGTTCTCTCTCTGTCTCTCTAAAGTAAATAAATAAATCTTTTAAAAATTATTTGTCTGGGGCGCCTGGGTGGCTCAGTGGGTTAAAGCCTCTGCCTTCGGCTCAGGTCATGGTCCCAGGATCCTGGGATGGAGCCCCACATTGGGCTCTCTGCTCAGCAGGGAGCCTGCTTCCCTTTCTCTCTCTGTCTGCCTCTCTGCCTACTTGTGATTTCTCTCTCTCTGAAATAAATAAAATCTTTAAAAAAAAAAAAAAGGAGGGAAAAATTATTTGTCTATTTATGGATAAATGGAAATTTATCCATTTTCTTTTTTAAGATTTTATTTATTCATTTGACAGACAGAGATCACAAGTAGGCAGAGAGGCAACCAGGGAGAGAGGAGGAAGCAGGCTCCCTGCTGAGCAGAGAGCCCAATGTGGGGCTCCATCCCAGGACCCAATGTGGGGCTCGATCCCAGGCTCGATCCCAGGATCATGACCTGAGCCGAAGGCAGAGGCTTTAATCCACTGAGCCACCCAGGCACCTCGTGTCCATTTCCAATTTCATTGATTTCAGCTCTGATCTGTATTATTTTCTTCCTTCTACTTATTACAGACTTCATTTTCTCTTTCTCTCTCTCTCTCTCTCTTTTTGTTCTTTTCTATAGCTTCTTCTTCCTCTTCTTTCTTTCTTTTTTTTTTTTTTTTTTTTTTTTTTTTTTGAGTAGGGTCTAAGACCAATGTGGGGCTCAAAGTCAAGACCCAAACTCAAGACTTTGATGCTGCACTGATGAGCCAGCCAGGTACCACCTTCTTTTACAGCTTCTTAAAGTCTTCATTAAATGCCCAGGAAGAGAACACTCAACTCCCCACTTGAGCTGGTCTGAAAATTCAAATGTCTCTTTGCCCTTCATGAGCTCTAGGGATAGCTGGGTTTATAATAGCCCCAACTAGCTGTTCCCTGCCCTTGCAGAGTTTCGCCCTATGTGTGTCTGACCTAGTACTCAGCCAAGACTTGAGGGATCCCCTCTGCTTTCTGGAGCCTTCTTCGGCCAAGCTTCCCTCAGAGAATTCTGTTTGCAATATCCAGCTGTCTCTGCCTCCCTAAACTTGACCTTTGCTGGACTTCATGCAGGATCCCTTCTTTGCACCCGTAATCCAGCTGATTCCAGGCAGAAACTGGGCATTCATAGCGGTCTCTTTCCTTGTTTCCTTTCCTTCCAGGATTCCACTCCTGTCCTATTGGATGTCCAATATCTGGTAAATAGTAATTTCTTGTATTTTGTACAATTTTCTAGTTTTTGATGGGAAGGGATATCTAACTCTTGTCCCATCCCGACCAGAAGCAGGAGTTCCCTCAGTATAGACTCTTCCGTGCTCTCCTGTGTTCCTTGTTAGGGCCTCTCACCGTTGCGGTGGAGACTTTCCTCAAATATCAGTGTTCCTTAGATGTCCGTATTTAACAATGAGGTGTAACAAAGCTGATCTGGAGCTCTACGTGAATGCGCAGAACTGATCTATTGATGGGGCTCAATTTAAAAATCCACAAATATTAAATCCACAAATATTAGTAATCCAGGTTTTCTTTCATTTTTTTGTTTTTAAAGATTTATTTACTTATTTATTTTAGAGAGACAGAGCAGGAGGGCCAGAGAGAGAGGGAGAGAGAATTTCAAGCTGACTGTGCTGAGCACGGAGCCCGACGTGGGGCTTGATCTCATGACCCTGAGTTCAGGAGCTGAGCTGAAACCAAGAGTCCAATGCTTAACTGACTGAGCCACCCAGAAGCCCCCCACGGGGTTTTCTTTAAAGATACTCAGTAACCTAGGAGACAAATTCTCTATCTGAAGTTATAAGCCTTGCTGTTAGACTTTTGAGAAGCAGGCAGGGAAAGAAGTTGTGTGGGGGGGTGTTACACTAGGAGGGAGATTTTCTCTAAATTTCCCTCTTTTCAGTATGGTAAGCCTTCTCACTTTTACCCTCTGCTGTTCTAAGACTCAGTCCTTCTGATTCAGTCTCTCCAAAGAGTAAACCTCCAGTCTTGGGCAGGTGGGGGGTCTGATGGGGGTGGTAGTTGACCAGCTGTGTGAGGCAGAGGAGGGAACCTGAGCATCAAACTCTTTCTTTTAAAGTGTTTATCAACCCTCCTGGGTTTTCTCGCTCTCCCGTTCTGCACTTCCACATTCAGAGATAATTTGCCTCTGGTTCTTGAGATTTTTCTTGGGTTCAGCTGTAGAAATTAGCTTGCTTTTTATTTGCTTTCTCTCGGCTGGTTTAGAATTTGTCTTTCTTTGGTCTGTTAAGTGAGTTATCGTTCCTCCCCAGTTTCCAAAATGTTGAGTTTTCTTACTCGCTACCACCTCCTATTTTTTGTCCTTGTGGTTTTATGCATTTTTATGTAAATTCATAACTATTTTTAAGAACAGTTTTAGATTTACAGAAAAACAGAGCAGAAAGTACAGAGCTTCCATATAACGTCAGCAAAGGAAAAAACGTGTTTCCTCTTTTTTTTTTTTTTCCTTTTGTACGATTTTTTTATTTAGGGGTGCCTGGGTGGCTCTGTCAGAAGTGTCTGCCTTCTGCTCAGGTCATGATCCCCAGATCCTGGGTTCGAGCCCCGAATCAGACTCCCTGCTTCTCCCTCTCTCTCTCTTTCTGCCCCTCCTCCAGCTTGGGCTCTCTCTCAGAGAATCTCTCTCAGAGATAGTCTCAAGCAGACTCAGTGCTGAGCGTGGAGCCGCACGTGGGGCTCGAACTCATGACCCCGAGCTCTGGACGTGAGCTGAAACCAAGAGTCAGAGGCTTCAGCTCAACGGACTGCACCATCCAGGTGCCCCATTCCTCCTTCTGTGTGGGAAAATCCCAGTTCTTCTCTTCTGTGTCTTTCTTTCTTGTGCGTCTTTTTTATTTTTATGGAGAACATTTTACTTCCAACATTTCTGGTCAGTGAATGCATGGAGGTGTTTCCCTGTCGCTCTCGCCGGCAAGAACGACCCGCAAACGTGATGGGTGGCAAGCTTCTTTATTAGTGCTCTCTCTGTCCCGACGGTCTCTCCGCTTTATATCCTTTACCTCGGCCAATCACCAATCTAGTCCACGCCCCTCTCCCTGATCGCGCTGCGAGCTGGGGCTCACCCATGCTTGCAGCCAGCCAATCAGTCTCGCTTCCTCAATCCCCGGGCACCTCCGCATACGTGACTCCTTGTATCTATTTCATGGCTCTCCACAGCTCCCCCTTTTTATTTATATATGATGGCGGGGATCGTGCCTGTCTTAGGTTGCCGCCCTCACTCCCTACGCTTACCCGTCATCGGGTGTCCCTCCTGGCCGAGGGGTCCCTGTCTTAGGTTGCTATAGGGTGGGGTCGGTCTTACCCGTCTTTGACTACCCATCCAGCATATTAAGCCATATCTGGGGGGAGGTACCAGCCTCTAGAGCCATCATAGCTTGAACCAAAACTTGTTGCTGCCGTTGCTGCCGACGCGCAACTCTACAGATGCATCTTAGTAGGAGCACTTGAGCCAGAATCATTAATATAACGAGGACTCCTATGCCTGCCCAGTTTTTGAGGAGCGAGAGTGATTGTTGTAGCATGATAACCCAATCATGGACAGTGCCAATGGGTACCTTAGTGGCGTTTATAACAATTTGGGCTCACAACTGTTTGGTAAATTTGCGGCGTGAGACAAATTATTATAAGCTACGGGGTGACACAGAGTCCAGGCAGGTTTTGTATACACCCAACAGTCCATTAATCTGATTTTGTGTTGCAAGGGCTTCAGCTACCCTCCCGGTGACATTGTTGAGTGTTGCTGCAGTCTGTATCGAGGTTGTCAACGCCACTGCAGCAGCAGTAGCAGCGGCGACGGATGCTGCAATAGCTGCAATAATGGCTGCTGTTATTCCAAAGTCTCGTTTATGTCGAAGCAGCACCGGCAGGTTGTCGAGGTTCACCTGTACTGGCATCGGGATATACGTCGGTATCTTGGCTATTACTGCCGAGTCTCCCACCGTGGCATTCCAACATTCTGATAGCAGACAATTCTGGGACTCACAAGAGAGACTAGATGACTTGTTAATAGTAGAAGCATTAAAAACTATGAAGAGAAAGGGAGCTCTAACACAGACGGGCATTGATGAGTAACTTATGTGCTTAAGTAACATTTGTTTCAAATCGAGAGCCTACCTGATCTTAAAACCGCTCTGGCCAGGTTGGCCCAATCTGCGCCACAGCTGCAGCTTCCGCTTCTGCTTTCAGCTGCGCCATTACTTCTCCTTGCATTCTTAATTCCTCTAATGCCTTCTGCAACTCCACCTCCTTACTCTCGAATTGCTGTCTTATGGCTTCCAAATCCTGTAATGCCTGGAGACTGGGAGATTTCTCCTTCTTATCTACCTCTCTCTCCCCTATTTCCTGCAACTCGCTATCTGAGAGTCCTTCCGAACTTTCACTTTCAGAGTCGGAGTCTTGGGAAGACCCTTTATGAGACTCCTCCTTTACCTGCTCCAGAACCTCCCCTCCCTGTTGCACTGCTTGCTTCAAGGGCTCTCGAGTAGATTGTAAACACACTCTCACCAAGGACCACACGGCAGGGGTTCCCGAGGTTACAAATGGGCATCGTTTCAAGTCCTCCCCCAGGTGCTCCCACTGTGGCACATTCAGGAGCCCCTCCTCTATAAACCAGGGGGCAACTTCTCCTACTTCTCTCAAGAAAGAGCGGGCTGTTTTCGTCTTTAAGGGGGTGCCATTTGCCTTGAGGATATCCTTTAGAGGGCCCTCCATCCTGCACCTAGCAATCTCGTTTCCCATCCTGGGAAAACTTTCTCTCTATCGTCCCTGAAGAGCCTTATAAGCAACCTTACCTCCGATCGTCTTCAGGGAACCTCCCTGTCAATAGACAGTTATTGGTGCACTCCTTACCTTATCGTTGCTCTACCTCGATCACCTCTTTGCGACGCGGGCGAAGTCCCGGGTCTCGGCACCACTTGTCGCTCTCCCCGGCAAGAACGACCCGCAAACGTGATGGGTGGCAAGCTTCTTTATTAGTGCTCTCTCTGTCCCGACAGTCTCTCCGCTTTATATCCTTTACCTCGGCCAATCACCGATCTAGTCCACGCCCCTCTCCCTGATCGCGCTGCGAGCCGGGGCTCACCCATGCTTGCAGCCAGCCAATCAGTCTCGCTTCCTCAATCCCCGGGCACCTCCGCATACGTGACTCCTTGTATCGATTTCGTGGCTCTCCACATTTCCCCACGACAAGCAATTCTCTGTGACATCGGCTGGGCGTCCTACAGTGTAATTTCATTCTGACCCATCTACCTGGAGATAGTTTGGATAAGCCACAGGTTAAGGGCTCAGTCCCGTAGGCCTCTTCGCATCCCTCTTCAGATGCCAATCGCGAGTAAGCCTCTCGGTCACCCACAACTTCTGTCCGATTTGGCTGTGAATCAGAGGTTCCCATGATCCCCTTCTCAGGTTCCATCAGTCTGCTGGAGCGTCTCACAGAAGTGTCACAGAAACACATTTACTAGCTTATTACAGGAGGTGATGAAGGACACAGAGGAACACCCAGGTGAAGAGATACAAAGGGAGAGGTCTGCGAGGATCCTAAGAGCGGGAGCTCCTATCCCTCTGTGGTGGAGGTGGGTCACTCTCCTGCTGTGGCTGTGTTCGCCACCGTGGAAGCTTTCCGAACCACATGCTATAGGGATTTTTATGGGGGTTTCCATCAATTATCAATCCATTTCCAGTCCCTCTTCTCTCTCTGGAGGGTGGCGGTGGGGGTGGGGCTGAAAAATCCAGGCTTCTAAGCTTGGTGGGTCTCTCAGGTGACCTGCCCCATCCTGGAGCCACCAGGAGCCCACCCAGAGTGACCTCATTAGAACAAAAGATGCTGTTAACACTTGTAAGGGTTTTAGGAACTCTGTGTGAGGGACAGGGTCAAAGACCAAGTATTAGAACAATAGATGCTCCCTGTGTTCTTATCACTTAGGAAATTCCAAAGGGTTTAGGAGCTTTGTGCCAGAAGTGATGGCAGAGACCAATGTACATATTTCCGATTATCTCACACCCTCTCAGCCCCCACCTGCCGCTTCCAGTGAAGAATTAGGCACAAACAAGTCAGCTGCAAGCAGCACCCACCCACCAAATTTCGTCTATCGTTAACATATCACGGGAGTTTGGTACATTTGCTATAATTGATGAGACAATATTGATACAATATGATTAACTGAAGTCCATAGTTTATTTTAGGGACTTCATGCTTTTTTTTTTTTTTCTTTCCTCCTGTTTTTCACTCTGTTGGGAAGAACAGCGTTATACAAATGCAAGTATTCAATCCTCTGTCTTCAACAGAAAGTCCCCCGATAGCCTTTTGACTCCCCCACCCGCTGTTCTGGAGTCATCTGCGTTCTGCTTATCCCTTCTTTTCCGATTTACTCTTCAGCCCGCGGCAATTTATCTTCTTTCCTCATTAGTTCACTGAAATTGATCTCTGCAAAGAACACAATTCTTCCCTTACTGCTAACTTCAGGCAAAACTTATCACCCCTCATCGCATTTGACTTTTCAGCGGCACAGGACACTGGCAACCCCTTTCCCCTTTCTGGAAGCATTATTTTTTCCCGTCTTCCCAACTTGATGCCCTCTTTCTCTGCTCTCTGGCTATTTCTCTGTGCTGGTTGGTACTGCCAGGCTCCGTGGTAGGACGTCTTCTAAGACGCTCCCACCGATCCCCGCCCTTGATATCCACACGAAGCAGTCATCTTCCTCACTGACTTGGGCTGATCCACTGATCCATGTGACCAGTAGAATATGGCAGGAGTGAGGCATGTTGTTCCAAGAATAAGTCATCAAAGGCACCACGCTGCCCAACCCCCCGCCAGCCCCCTGCCCGCAGGTGTTCCTCATGAGAATGCAGTCATGTGTGTCCTGGGGAATTAAGGCTTCAGCCAAAAACCAGTGAGGATCCGAGATCTGCCAACAGTCTGCGAACCCCAGGAAAGCCTTCAGAGGACCTTCAACTGCCCCTGACAGCTGGACCTCAAGCTCATGAGAGACTCTGAGCCAGAACTACCCAGCTAAGCTGCTCCCGGGAGACCCACACAATCTTTGACAGAAATGTTTGGGCTTCCAGGTCTCGGGGTGGTTTGTTACACAGCAATAGGTAACTTACACGGTCTCTCCTGCAGGTCTTCTTTTTTCCGGTGGCTTCTAATTCTCCAGAGTTCAAGTTGTTTCCTCCTCATAGTCCATACTGTCCTTGTTAGAGCTCACTCACTTCCTGAGACGGATTTGCTCTTTGATAACCGCTGTCATCTAATCAGATAAGCTAGATTTTTCTATGGAATTCTATGACTTCAGATACCATATGTTGGTGAATCTTGAGTCTACATGCCTTCTCCTGAACTTCAGACTTCCCCATCTAGCCACCGAATGTCCATCTTGCCTTGGATGTTCCATGGGCACCTCCCACTCTTCAGAGCAGACCTGAACCCCTCATCTTGATTCACCACAGATACCCTCCTCAGTGCTGCTTTTCCGGCCAGCGACATCCGCCTCCTGCCCACTCACCAACCACAGAACTCCCTTCTTCCCTCCATCCACAGCTCTCCCATCTGCCAGCCCTCTGCCTTTACCTCAGCTCAGGCTACCGTTGTTTTTGTTGCCCCTCCCCCCCATTTATTGCAACAGCCTCCTACCTCCTCTCTCTGCTTCTAACAGGCTTGCCTACCTTCCCGTCTTTTCTATTATTCCAAGCAGGTAATCCTTCTAATCAAGAAAATTGGATTGTGGCACTACCTTACTTAAGATCTCTTAAAAACTCCCCTTTTGCTCTTTGGATAAATCCAAATTCATTTGGCAGTTCCGAAGGTCTTGCAGGACCTTCTAGTCCCTGTACCCCCATCTCCAGTGATTAAAACTCACTTAATTTCTTTCAATTTCTCCGTGTTTTTTCTTGTTTTCTGGCCTGTACACATTTTCACTCCTACCTTCCCACCTCCCCACTCTCCATTCCCCATCTCAGCATTTGGAGCAATTCTCTCTCTCTCTCTCTCTCTCTCTCTCTCTCCACTGCTCCCTCTGGGTTCCATGAAACATCCATGTAATTCACCCAAGCATCCTCTGGCAAGTAGTAAGTGCTCAACGCACATTTGTTGAGTGAGCTTGTGAAGGCACCCCTCCTCCGGGTAGCTCTCTCTCTGCCTCCACTTCTATGAATTTCTCTGACACTTAACCAAACTCATCCCTCTGCACCTAACGAAAACATTTTGAGCTGACTTTTTTGATTTTCTAGAAGTGTTCAATTTGGTGACATTTAACGAATTCATACCTGCTGGCACCGGATGACTAACTGCAGGGCGATCAAAGATCCCCTTAATCTTCCTTGTCGAGAGGGAGCACCCTGTGGACGAGTGGGGACCAAGCCCTGGCCATCTGCAAACTTCCCAGGGGGCACAGCCCAAGAGCCTGGTGAAGGGGCATAGTAAAATGCTTGGCTTTTTTAGCTTCAACCTTTAACTCTCACAAGCTCTGTGACTTTGAGTAAGCCACTCCACAAATCTGAACTTATTTCCTCATTGTGATAAAGACCTAGACTCACCTAGTCTAACCTGTCAGCCGGTGTCAGTTGTCAAAGCCACCATTGACCCCAGAGCAGATATTTGAGTTGTGTTGGCTTGGGGTGTGAGAAGCACAATGTTAATTGCTCCGCCAGTTATAAAATGAGTTCTGATGTCATTAACATAAGAAGGAGCAAAAGTGTTTCTTTGAATCAAGGCAGTAGGATGTCTATGGAAGTGTTCAGGTGTTCTGAAGACGGAGAACCGTTATGGAACTGTGAGCTCTCATGATGGCGGAAACTCAAGTAGAGCTTCCAAGTTAATAGCTGAGCTGACTTTTTCTTTCTTGCTCAGCCTTATCTGTGAAGGATTTGCTCTGATTGTTATGGACAATTTCAAACATAGGTAAAAGTGAGAACCATGAACTCCCATGTACCCATTGTCCAGATGCAATACAAAATCAATACAAGAGCATTCTTGTTTCATCTTTATTCCTAGGTGGTTCCCCACATCAGAGCATTTGCACTTACTTTAAAGGAGTATTACTTAATAGCCATTTACCTCGCACTGTCTTCTAATCAGAGATACAATAATTTTTCCTGGAGGTGTGTGCAAGCTTAGTGTGCATTGTATATTTTTCCAGAAAGATTTATATTAACCCAGTTGAGACACACATATCTCCTTGAGAAGGCCCCTAGCCAATGGTAGTTGCTCAGGGTGGGAAATGGAAATTTTGTTGGTTCCTATATATCTGAATATCTGCCAGTTTTATTTTATTTATTTTAAAAAAATTCTATTTATTTATTTGAGATAGAGAGAGTGTGAGAGAGAGCACAAGCAGGGGCAGGAGCAGAGGGAGAGGGAGAAGCAGACTCCTCACTGAGCAGGGAGCCCAATGAAGGACTCCATCCCAGGACTCTGGGATTATGACCTGGGCTGAAGTCAAACGCTTAACCTGCTGAACCACCCAGGCACCCGTATTTTCTGCTTTTAAAACCCGTTCTCCACGTAGTATGCAAAATCAGAAACTGACTTGGGTAAGTTTGTGTGTTTATTTGTTTTTTGATAGCTTGCTGATTTCTTCTTCTTTTTTTGGTCTCCATGGGTTTAATTATTATATGATATGGATCCAACAACAGTGTGTTAGATCATTATAGGCATTAGTATTTTGGGCAGATTTTTAAATTCGGAGTGCACTTTCTCACCAGAATGCACTAACTTCAAAGTATACTATAAGGATATGAACATGTGCCTATGAACTAAAAATGAAAATCTATGTTTAATTTCCTAAAATAATTTTGTTATTCTGTATCTATTAAATTTTGCAACTGTGTTCAGGTGCAGCAGGGATGCTCTGAAAAACCAGTTTACTCTTTCTAATAGATTTCAGTTTTCAGTGCTAGTTGTAACGCCCAAACGCGGCTATATATAAATATTTACTTAGATGTAGCTACAGTTCATCTTACTTATAGTAACAATCAGTTTCATATGGTGTTGGTTTTTTTTTTTTTTAAGATTTTATTTATTTATTTGAGAGGGAGAGAATGAGGGAGCGAGAGAAGCATGAGAGGGGTAAGGTCAGAGGGAGAAGCAGACTCCCTGCCAAGCAGGGGGCCCAATGCCAGACTCCAGGATCATGACCTGAGCTAAAGGCAGTTGCTTAACCAACTGAGCCACACAGGAGCCCTCGTTGGTGGTTTTGAATCAAGACAGTATAACGAGGGATGCCTGGGTTGCTCAGTCGATTAGGCATCTGCCTCTCACTCAGATCAGGATCCCAGGGTTCTGGGATCGAGTCCTGCATGGGTCTCCTTGCTCAGCAGGGAGCCTGCTTCTCCCTCTGCCTGCTTGTGCTCTCTCTCTAATAAATAAAATCTTTAAAAGAAAAAATAGAAATCAAGAGTTTGTGAATGTCTAAGAAAAAAATTAGGAAAAAAGGGATTGGGGGAAGGGTTAGCCCTGTGATGGGTATTAAGGAGGGCACAGATTGCATGGAGCACTGGGTATTATACGCAAACAAGAAATCATGGAAAGCTACATCAGAAACCAATGATGGACTGTATGGTGACCAACATAACATAAAAAAAAAAAACTATTAAAAAACAAACAAAACGGTATGACCTTAAAATCCTAGAAGTTAAAGGGCAGTTTCACGGAGGAAGTTTGCAGCATGGGAGGAGTGAGTAGATTTTAGTCAAGAAGCATGCATTTCAGAATTCGAAATGCATTCTCTCAGCTGGCACCAGGATTGTGTTGGGCAGGAGGACATTTGCTACTGGCTGGGTTATGCAGCTTTATAAACTGTGCTCCTTGGAGTTCTCTGCTTGCTATTCTGAAAGATATTTGAGTTTTGCACCCAAGATGATCTCCAAAACCCACCAGTCCTTTTTAGGTATCAAGAAGGGATGTTCATTTGAATCCATGCCTTTCAGAGATGTGGGAGCCAATCAGGAAAAACATGGATTCTTTTATTGAAATCCCAGCTTCCTCTACACGATGCCAAGCAGCACTGAATTACGGGACTGCCATACAGCCTTTCCTTTATTCTTTCCATCACCCCAGGCCATGGGGGAAAAAAAAAATCTTTTGTCCTTATTTTCACAAGTTACCACATGGTTTGGAACCTGCAGGGCTATTTCTGAAACTCCATTGGTGCATGCCAGAAAAATCCCCTTTAACGCACACAGTTGAATGGAACATAGTTTTGAGATGTTAATTCCCATTTATTGCATAAAAAAGATATTTAACACACAAAGGAAATGTCTAACTTAGAGCAAGTTCCAATTTTTGAGACAAACATCAGGGAGCCTGAGGCCACATGCTTTAAAACCAATCCGTTAGCCAATGTTTACTGAACACCTATTTTGCACAAGTTTCTGTTGAGGAGGTTTAAAAGTCTGAGATAAAGTCCTGTCCTCAAATTGCCCACAGCCTAGTTAGTTGGATGGACAACCCCAAACCCAGGGACCAATGCAGTAAAACCAGTCAAATACACAAGCAGTGAGAGAAGGCAACGTATGGTTTGGGTTTACAGAGTATTTATTTCAAGCAATATACTCTGCTGGTTTTGAATATAGGGATCACAGTGCCCTGAGATCCCCTGAAAATCTTCACACATTGGGCTGGATTGAAAACACAGGTAGAAATCAAATAGCATTCATGGGGTGGGGAAAGCAGATAGTGTCAGAGAGAGTCAGTTTGTAGGAGTGGGGGTGGGAGAGGTCAGAAACGTAGCAAGGACCCTACTGGGACACGCCAGGCGGAGAGGCTGAAGATGACTCTTGTGGATCCAAGGTGGGCAGCAGTGATTAGAAGTAGGGGATCCCCCTTCCTCTCCTCCCTCCCCTCTTTCTGTCCTTTAAAAACAGAACCTGATTCGACAGAGCCCTTCCCGGAGGCCAGGAGAGACAGCAGCAACTGAGGCGCTCCCAAGTGTTCCTGGCCGCGAAGTTGTCTCTCTGGGGTGGGGGGGGGGGGTGGGGGGGGGGGGGGTCTGGGAAAGTCGAGGGAGCCGGGCCAGGTAGGACCAGAGCTACCAGCGGCCCTACCCCGGCTTCTGGGAACACGGCTCAGCGAGCTCTCCGACTGCGCCCCTGGGGTTAAAGGAGATGCTGCCGCGAGTGAAAGGCTTTTCCCAAAGCGCTCTCGCAATTCCAAGGTCTCCAGATTGCCAACGCCGGCTGCGGGGCGCCGGCTGCGCGCAGAAAAAAGTGCCTTCTCCCCGTATGGTTAGTGTCTCCAGGTCTCGTCTAGCTCCTGCTCACCAGAAATAGAAAACTAATCACGCCGATGAAAAGACAGCACGTCCCGGGGAGGGCTGAGAACGGAAAGTGCGGAGAAGGGTCCCAGACAGAACGGGCTTCCGCGCGGACGGGCCTGCGGAATCTGCGGGCATCTGCCGTCTCCCATCCTCGCGCTCCCTCGGGCCGCCGGGAGGTGGGGACGCGGCCCCGGGAAGCCCGGGCGCACCCGGCTCGCCTCCGTCGCAGCCAGCAGATGGCTCCCGGGCTCGCGCTCCCTCGCTGCCTCACCCCCGCTCCAGACGCAGGGCCGGGGCGGCGGAGGGAGGCTGCGAGGAGGGGCGCCCGCCTGCCCGCCGCCGCCGCCGCAGCCCCCCTCCCCGGGTGCGCCCCGCGCGGGGGCGCGAGCGCCGGGCGCGGGAGGCCGGCCGGGGACCCGTGCGGAGGCCGGCTCTCGCGAGGTGAGGAGGAGCGCAGGAGGCGGCGGAGGAGGAGACGCAGGAGGAGCAGGAGGAGGAGACGCAGGAGGAGCAGGAGGAGGAGGAGGAGGAGGCGGAGGAGGGCCCGAGCTGCCCCCGCCCAACCTCAGCCCGGCAGGGGCGCGAGGAAACCCTCGCCCCGCCGCGCCGCTCTCCCCGCCCTCGGCGCTCGCCTTCCGCCTTCACCTAGAGCCGTAGGTGCGGCGCGGCGCGGGGCGGCGGGAGGTGGCCGCGGCCGGAGCAGCGCCGCCGAGAGCCGGGAGCCCCAGCCGCCGCCGCCGGAATCCCCGGGTCTCCGCGCCGCCGCCGGGAACTGCGCCGAGGCGACATGTAGCAGCGGCCGCAGCCGACCCACCTCCTATTTGTAACTCTTTTTTTTTTTTTTGGAGGGGCGGGGGGCGCGGCAAAATTGTATCTCCGCCCTCGCTTTCTTGCCTCCTCCCGGGCGCAAGCCGCATCTGCCTCTAAAAACTGAGGGGCTCGGGGGCGGGCGGGGGGCCGTAAATCAGAGTTGGACGGGCACTGCCCCCGCGCCTGGAGGGCCACCATGACCGAGGAGAGCTCCGAGGTTCCCAGGGAGCTGACAGGTAAGAGTGGCGCGGCCGCGGGCTCGCCGTCGGCCCCGGCGCACCCCTCCCCGCCGCCCCCCTGCCCTCCTCCCGCCTTCCCGCAGGTCCCGCGAAGTCGCGGCGCCCCTCAGGTCGCCGCCGTGCTGGGCGGGGCGCCGGGAACTTTGCTCGCGTCTCGCCGCCGGGAAAGCCCAGTTCGGGGAGGGCGGCCGTGGGGGGCAGCGGAGACCCGGGAGTGCGGGGCTCCTCCCCAGCCGCGACGGGGGTGGGGGCGGTCGCGGTGGGCGGGTTGCCTCGGACTTGGGAGCTCTGGCGGCGAGGAGCACCGTTTGCAGAGACCAGCCCCCTGCCCCAAACTCGGGGAAGTCGGGGAAAGGCCGGCGCAGGGCCGGGGGGAGGGGGTGGCGAGCGCACAGTGGGTCGTCTCCGGCACCTGCCGGGCGCTCCCCCCGTCCCCGGGCGAGGTGCTCCTCCCACACGCAGACTCAGGGGAGGGGGCGCTAGTCGCGAGTGCGGACTGAGCCGGGCGAGGCGTGGCTTCGCCCAGCCCGCCGGGAGCCCAAGGGTTACCGAAGTGACGCACGCTCCGGCTGGCAAACTGAGGGTTAATGGTATGAGTTATTTTAATAATAATTAACCTACCGATTCTCCCCATCCCGAATCTCGGGGAACCTGTGTGCAGTACCCTATGCAAGGTGACCTGTTGTTTGAGCCCTTTGAGGTTTTTTATTTTATTTTTTATTTTTTGCTTTTTGTTTGTTTGTTTTGGTGTGGGGGGGGCAGGGGGGTTTTATGTCTTGGGGTTTAACTTAATTGCGCGTTGGGTTAAAATGGCAGAGTTAAAATGAGGTGGGGAGGAGCGTTCTGAAAACCCAGCGTTTAAGCGTGTGTGTATGTATAGCACATTGTATTTTAACAAGGTGTGTGTGTCTGCGCGCGCGTTTTGAGCCCTAGGGACTTGTATTCCTTCCTCTCCCATCCTTGGCACACTGCGCAGAAAGGTGCTGTTTAATCCGGGCTGACAGCGAGAGGAAGTTCTGCCTGCCCATTCATCTGCTCTTGAGAAATTTGCCCCTCGGTTTCTGTGTGCTCTTCCATTAGTGACCTAACTGAGCAGGTGACACTTGATGTGAAGAAGCTGTTGCTAGGTTTCTATGAAAGCTTCAGCTTTTGTGAAGTTAAAAAAGACAAAAAACAAAAACCAAAACCACCACCACCACTAACACACCAAAAACCCAATCCTAACTTTTCACCCAAATTTAGGGTATGAAGTTACCAGTCCCTTCCCCCACTCTGGCCTCTTCTCTCTCCCCAACCCTGTGCAGTAGGCTCCTGAGATAAAGCATCAGCTGCCTTTGCTCGAGTGAGTGGCCCATCCGGTTCTGGGAGGCTGAGATCTTCCCAGCACCCTACCCGGAAGAGGAAACCAAGGCCCAGAGTCTCTGCAGATCCCTGCAGAGGTCCTGAGAAAGTCTGAGGGGGAGGGCTGGCCTCCCTGGCCCGGTGGGGGCGGGGGCGGATAAGGATAGCCAAAGAGATGAGCAGATTTTTAACTTAGGTGACCTTGAGCTTGGTAATGAAAACTTTAGGTAGTTACTCAGCCTCAAGAGAGAGGGAAGGGCTGGGAATAAGATACCTGGTTTAGGTGAATGGTTCTCAAAATAAATCCTTTGGTATGTTGGAGAATTTGATTTCATCCTTCTCTAGGAATTTGTGTGTTTATTGAGTCTTGCGCAGCTCATATCCTTCAACGAGGTGACGCATGCTTTTGTGACATGCCTGGTCTGATTTTTCTGGGCCTTTAAATGGTCTAATTAGTCTGGGACCAGGGAAATTCCTGCACCTGCGCTTCTCTCATTTCAGGTGTTCAGAGAGTTACACTTAGATCAGTTCAAAATGGCAACTGTGGGAAAACCTCAGTGTATTCCCTTAAGCTAATTACCGAAGACATTAAGAAAATGCAATTTGTTTCTCTCTGATAATAAAAGAAATACAGGCTTTTTTTTTTTTTAAGATTTTATTTATTTATTTGACAGAGATCACAAGTAGGCAGAGAAGCAGGCATGTGGGGAGGGCAGGCTCCCTGCTGAGCAGAGCCTATGACCTGAGCCAAAGGCAGAGCCACCCAGGCGCCCCCAAAATACAGGCTTTTTATTAAAAAGTTTAAATGCTAAGAGGAAGGAGAAGACTATCTATCAGCTGTGTTACCACTCTGAGATAGCTAACTTTTAACCTTTTGGTGTTTAACTTTCCCGTCCCTTTCCATGTGGGTATGTTCTCCCCCCGCCACACACAAATTTATTTATTCTAGAGAAAGAGAAAGAGCACAAGGGGGTGAGGCAGAGGGAGAGGGGGGAAAGAATACTGAGCAGACTCCACACCCACTGTGGATCCTGACATGGGCTGGTCCCCGCCACCCAAGATCACAGCCCCACCAGAGCCAAAACCTGGAGTAGGGCCGTTCAGCTGACTGCACCATCCAGGCGCCCCGCTTAAGTCTGTTTCTGATGTGACTTTCCCACATGTCTTTTTAGGGGAGGGAGGAGTAGCTTTTATCTGTTTCCAGCTCTGATAGAGAACTCCTAGCACAGTGAGGCCCCCCCCCCATCCCCTTTTCTCCCCAAAGTCCCACCTGGTTGCTGGTTTGACCCGCCCCTCCCCGCCCCCAAGCCGCACTTCCTCCTGTTTCCATTCTCTTTTCCACGTGGGCCAAGCGCTTCCTTCACTCTTCTCTACCTCGGCAGCTCTAAACTTTTGTGGTGGGTTTGATTACCCCTTCATAAACATATTTATGTACTTAACTACATACATACTGCATTTAGCATGGATAATTTAAAACAGAAACTGGAATACATTGCAAATAGAAGTAAAAATTCTATTTTCTTCCCGCAGCTCAGTGGATGGCATTGCACACTATACTTTGGACTTTGGACTAGTGGTCTGTGTCCCACTCCTTTAAGATTCTGCTCAGGAGTCCCCTCCTCCCTGAAACCTTCGGGAATTTCCTTGTCCATGATCTCATGCTAGTGTGTACGGATTTGCCTAGAGCCATTTGTCCAAGTTGTCTAGATTGTAAGCACCTGTGGGAGGCAGGGGCTGTCTGTGTCCCCGGGCCTGGTTGAACACTTGGCAAACAGGAGCTCTTCCTGTGTCCGTGTATTTCTTGAATATATGAATAAGCCAAGATGATTATAATATAGAATACAGAGCTTTGGGAGTATAGCGGAGGTTGCTATATATATATATATATATTTTTTTTTTTTTTTTGGAAGATTTTATTTATTTGACAGAGCAAGAGTAGGAAAGAGAGAGCACAAGCAGGGGGAACGGCAGGCAGAGGGAGGAGGAGAGCATCCCAGGCCCCGGGGATCACAACCCGAGCCAAAGACAGAAATTTAACTGACCAAGCCATCCAGGCACCCGAAGTCGCTATATTTTGTAGTAGAATGTAACCAGGAGACTAGCGAAAGGGCATCGCAGGAAAGAGAACAGTACACACAGAATCCTGGGGGTGTACAAGCTGGAGATGATAGGGACGATTGGATTGTTAAGTGTGTGTGCTGAGAAGTTAAACCGAAAAAAATATGGAAGACCTTGAGTGGTCTGCTACAGCGTTGGGCCTTATCCAAAAATGACTGGGCCTTATCCAAAAATGACAGCACCTCAAAGAGCGAGAGCGATGTGATCAGGCCTGTGGATTTTTGGAGGGTCCCTTTGGTGAGGGAGGGGACAGAGAGCTGATAGGTGGGACATCATGAACTTGTCTTGAGATTCTTAGTCCTTGAATGCCGGGTCAAGCCCGGGGGTCGGGAGCTGTTCAGAGGTGGTTCTAGGAGAGTGGGTGACTGGCTTCCCGTCTGCTAGAAAACAAAATTTCCAGCTTCATTAGTGGCCACAGGAGTGGGAGGAGAATGAGTCTGGTTTGAGACCTGTTCCATTTGGAGCACTCAGTGACATCCTTCCTGCCACCAGATTTTGAAGTCTCCCCTGCTTCGCTCTTGATTCCTGCTTTCTTGTCGCCTTTGACCGCTCTTTGGGTTGTCGGGCTGTGATGCCTCCAGAAGACAGATGGCCAGGATCACTCTTCCCGGGCTAGATTGTCCAGTCTGGTTCTGGTTCTTTGCCATATTCCCCAACTGTGATGTCAGGCACCTGGAAATGGTACTGTTTCTAGGCCACTGTGATGGGCACAGAGGCTGCTGGGGGCCAGAGGTAACCAGCCAAGGGAGGTTACGAATTCTGTTGTGCTTGTGGTCTGCATGTAGCACTACACTCCGTGGTACCGTCTGACGTGGCTCATGTTTTTTCTCGTATGTGCGTCTGTTTGCCCAGCGGGATTACGTCATGCCTTGAGTGAACTGGTATTGTGTCACAGGCTTTTATATTTGCCTCAGCATCTGAGAGCACAAGACAACACACGTAGTAGGTGTTCATTGACTATGTGACCGATAACCGTCAGGCTTGTTAAAACAAGCTAAAAAAAAAAAAAAAAAAAAAAGACAAGCCACAATGATTAAAAACAACCCAGAATACTCCTTCATGTGTTCTCCCCTCTCCAGTGCTTTTTTTCTTATTAATAAAGGAATATAATGAAACTCTTCCTTTCTTTCAGAAAGCATAAAGGATGTTATTGGCAGAAAGATAAAAATTGCAGTGACGAAGAAAGTAAAGTTGGAAGTCAAGGGAGACAAAGTTGAAAACAAAGTGCTGGTAAGTATTCTTGTTTCTTAAAATGTTTGGAAGTGAAAGTGTTTTTCCTCTTCATTGTTTTGATTGCTTCATTTCCATGCAACTCAAGTGCTGTGTTTCGTATTTTGCTGGAAAGTTCCAAGGGCCATTTTGTCCTGGATTAACTGGAATGTCTGCCCATTGAAAGGTTAACAGTAGGATATTAACATTTTGGAGATTGAAGTTATTTCTTAAAATTGTCTCAGTCATCCACACTGAGTCCTCTCCTACAGCTGGTTTTCAGAGTATTCAATTTTGATATGAAATGGACTTTATAGTTATCTTTGCTGTGGCTGATTGTATGATTTCATTTGTGAGGACTTAGGGAGGAGGTTAAAGAATTCCTCTCCTATTGGTTTAACTGTGTAACTAAATGTTCTCAGATGTTACATCTGAGTCCCCCTCCAGGGGAAAAAGATACCTTCTATCTCTGTTGTTTCACAGGGACATTTGGTGTTTTAAAGGGAAATGCTTGATGCAGGCAGTATCTGCTAGTGTTGACATCGGACTTGGGGTTCTCCCAGCATGTGGGGGAGCTGCCGGGGGCCCAGGAGTTGGACCACGTTGGGCACAGAGTTGGGGAGGCCATTTTAGTGACTGGACTGTAGCTTTAGAGAAGCGAAGTGGTGGTGTTTTATTGGCTTCTTGGTTGAGGTTGTGGCAATCCTAGATTTAGTCTTGGGGAAATACATGCTATTTATGTTTTCAAGTTGGAGAGAATATTCTGTTTATCTTTTTATCAGTGGAAATTTTCAAGCATATGCAGAAGTAGAGATTAACGTACTGAACCCTGTGTATGTTCATCTAGCTTCAACAGGTTTTCATGTTTCACTGATATTGTTGGTTTCCCCACAAGCCCCCCCAATTCCCCAGGGTATTTTAAAACAAATTCCGAGCACCTGTCATTGAAAGAGAATCTTTTGAGTATTCTGTTTCTTCAGTTGAATTTGCTGCAGAATCACAAGTGTCTTTCTGATAACGTCTGTCTTGAGAATCTTTCAGAATATCTGGCTGCCTTCCCCTGTAGATGGGAGGATTATGCTGTTGGTGGCCGCCGTCTCTTTCTCTGTGGTCTGTGTGTCCAAGGCAGAACAGCAGAGGACTTGAAGTGGGGAAACTTGACGGAGGGGCTTTGGCCCAGCGACCGAGTGTGTTCATGTAGCCTGCCTTGTTAGGGTGACCAAGAGCAGAAGCAATGGGTGCCACCATTCTGATTTATTTTGCTTTACTAAAGAGTGAATTTCCTTAGCATATATGTTACTTAATGTTATAGGATAGTGGTGTCTTGGGGAGGTGGCAGTGGAGAGAGAAGACATTTTGTTTCTGCTGTTTAAAGCCAGTCTTTACATGGATGGATCCACTTTTGTCCAACTCAGTTGTCCTTGTCAAGCAGCATTTGCTACAACGGTCTGACCCGATGCGTGGTATTATTTGGTGTGAACCCTCTTCATCGTGCTAGGAATGAGCCCATGTTATGAGTGAAATCTATAACGTGAAAATAACAAAGACAAATTTAAATGTCCAGTATAACAAAATTAGCACCATTTATAAATACTTACGATCAGTACTTAATGTTAAGGACTGCCCTGTATGCCCCATCCCCCCAACGCCCCACACATCTCAACATAAGCTGGAGTTAAGGTTGTCCCCAAATTATCCACATCTTTGCATGTAAGCATTTATTTCCCCAAATCTGGAACCTAAGTGGTTTCTGATCGTTTTGGCATAAACTTGTTTTTGGCTGTTCCTTATATGCGTAGACAGGAATTATTAATTGAAATACTCAAGAGTCTGCCAATCTTTTTTTTTTTTTTTTGGTAAAGATTTTATTTATTTATTTGGCAGACAGATCACAAGTAGGCAAAGAGGCAGGCATAGAGAGAGAGAGAGGAGGAAGCAGACTCCCTGCTGAGCAGAGAGCTCAATGCGGGACTCGATCCCAGGACCCTGAGCGGAAGGCAGAGGCTTTAACCCCCTGAGCCACCCAGGTGCCCCAGAGTCTGACGATCTTAATAGAAATATTCAGGTCGGAGCAAGGTGGTCAGTGACAAACTGACCTTCACGTTGTATTTTTGGAGTTTCTGGATCAAGAGAATTTGTTACTGAAATGAAAACACTGGGGGAATCTCTTTATAATGTTCACTTCTGACTTTCTGTGGCTGTCTGCTAAATTGGTCATAAATGAATTGGCTTAGTACCTTCAGTATATCTTGTTGGAATTTTACTTCCTTTCCCACTGTGCCTGTTCTTACCGTCCTTCCTTCTCCTAAGGCTGGGAGTGTGTGATTTTGTCATGTCGTTCCTTCTTTTTACAGTTGGAGACTTGATACGATTTCTAGCTTATCTTTTGTGGAGGGTTTATCTTCATCTTCCTCTTTCTCATGGTCATAATAGCTAATAGTTATTGGACATTGACCGAGGGCTAGGCTCTCTGCTCAACGCTTAATTAGCATTACCTTATTCAGTCCCGCAGCAACTCTGTATGTCTCTGCTCAGACTGGGACAGGCCAGAGACGCTGCTTCAGGTCATTTACTAGTTAATGACAGAGCTGGAATTTGAACCCAGATCTGCCTCTCTCAGAGCATATCTTGTTTCACCATTTTTTTTTTTTTTTTAAGATTTTATGTACTTATTTGAGAGAGAGAGAGAGAGAGAGCGTGGGGGGGGGGTGCTGAAGGAGAGGGAGAAGCAGACTCCCCGCTGAGCAGAGAGCCTGAGGCTGGGCTCCATCCCAGGACCCTGGCATCATGACCTGAGCCAGAGGCAGATGCTTAAAGACCAAGCCGGCCAGGTGTCCCTGCTTCATCGTTATTCTCAAAATAAAGAAAATGTCCTTCGGTTTGTTGTTCACTCTTTCATTCAATGATCAGGAGGATTTGGGCATTGGGAGGGTCAGGAATCCTTGTGTTTATTTGGTGGATTGATGGACCTATACACAATTTCCAACCGACTGAGCACGTCCTGGGCACCATGCCGAGGGCAGGTATGAGACTTCACATATCCAGAGTCCGCAGTCTCGCTGGGGAGGGAGACATGTCAGGGGGCTGTGCTCTCAGCCGGGCTGTGAGCAGGACGACTGGGGGGCTGTCATCACAGCATGTCCCAGACTCAGACTCAGGCTGGCGCATCAGGGAAGAGTTCTAGAAGGAAGGGAACCCTAAGTTGACATTGGGAGGCTGAGTGGGAGTTGCCAAGGGGAGAGAGTAGAGACGCGTTGTGGACCCAGGGAACAGAGCAAGCCTGGAAGCTGGGCCGCGTTTAGAGAAGCAGAAGCCACTTGCAGACGCAGGACTGGAGCAGGTGCCGCGTGGAGAGACCAGGCACAGCGGGGATGCCTTTCCTTGCCATTGGGGTATCAGGTGCAACAGGGACGGGTTCAAGGGGTCTCACCACCTGTTTCTAATAACCTTGACGTGAACTTTATCGTCTGGTGTCCAGGGACGCAGCAGGGCTCAGAGGTGAGGAAGCTGGGCCTTGCAGTCTCAGTGCAGCCCAGCCACTTTGTAACACTGTGAAGCCTCCGTTCCTTTCTCTAATGGGACAGGTGTGCAACAGGAGCTGTTTGTTCCTGGCTGCCTTGAAGATTAATGAGGCTACATTTTAACACGCTTGGTGCAGGGCCCAGCACAAGATAAACAGCCACCAAATGATAAAGCAAGAGGAACCCAGAAACCCTGCCTTGTTTCCTCAGTGGCACCGAAAATGCCACTCCTGATGCCCGAGCATCTCCTACCTTTATCGAGAGGTTGGGCTCAGTTCACCATAAGGCCAAGGGGAATATTTATAGCTCCGTCTCCTTTTCAGCGGGATAGAGTGCAACTGATCAGATCTGAAATTCTGCAGGTAGGACTCTGCTCCCATGGGATCAGGAGTGCTGGGATGTGCGGGGTAGAGAGATCTGTGATACGTTTGGCAATCAGGGTGTTAGGGATAAATGAGTGTCTTTACCGCCTGGCTTTTCGGAGCCGTTACTGCATCTATGGGCATGGGTGGTTCCTAAGCATGAGCTGGAGCGTGCTGTCTTTCTCGATCTTATTTGGTCAGAGACCCTAATAACTATAGGTTAGGAAACCAGGGGGGAACAGACCTGAGGTGGAGCCTCTGGGGACAAGTAAAGGGAAGACAGAAGAGGTTGGAACGGGCTGTCCATCTTTAGGATGGCTCTCCTAGGGTATGGTCCCTGGGCGCTGGACTTTTTATCTAAGTGGCAGGCAGGTTCACAGAAGATATTGTCGTCTGTTTCTGTAATTCCTTCTCTCTTGTCTGTAGGGCATGTCATCGGGAAGAGATGCTGTCTTTGACTCTTACTCCATTTTCTCATTTGCTTGTTGAATCTTAAGCCAATTTTTGTAGTTCCTGGACTTTATTTTTATTTATTTATTGAAGTATTTTGTTTATTTATGTGAGAGAGAGTGAATGAGAGTGAGTACAAGTTGGGGGAGCATCAGAGAGAGGGGGAGAAGCAGACTCCCCACTGAGCAGGGAGCCCGATGCGGGGCTGGATCCCAGGACCCTGGGATCGTGCCCTGAGCCGAAGGCAGATGCTTAACGGACTGAGCCACCCAGGTGGCCCGGTACCTTGACTTTTAAAACTGTTTTAATTAGTGCATTTTTTAAATCAAGCTTTTCAGTTTGGGATCACTGTATAGATTTACATGCGGTTGTAAAAAGTCACACAGATAAAGTACCCTTTATCCAGCTTCTCCTGTCTTGCAAAATCAACGTGTGATACCACGTTCAGGATTCTGCCGTTGATGCTGTACGATGCTGAACATTCCCACCATCGCAAGGATTCCTCCTCCCGCCTCTCTGGGCCACACCCATATACCCCCTTCTTGGACCCCTGGTTGCTGCTAATGTGTTCTTCGTTTTTTAAATTTTGTTCCTTCAAAAAAATGTTATGTAAATGTAATCACGCAGTATATATATGCCTTTTTTTTTTTTTTCCCACCTGAGATAATTTCCTAGACATTCCTCCAGGATGTTGCATGTAGCCATCATGTACCCCGGACCCCCACTGGGGATGATTCCATGGTCTGGGTGTCCACTCCTCCAGATGGACCTGTGAGTGGTTTTCTGTTGATGGACCTGTGGGTGGTTTTCTGTTTTGGGGTTATTTGGGGTTATTAGAATAGAACTGAGATTGATACAAAGTTACAGACTTGGGTGTGAACACGCCATCTTCCTTTCTCCCTGATGAATGGCGAGGAGTGCAGTTGCGGGTCTGTATTGGAATTGCCTGTTTAATTTTAGAAGAAGCTGTCAGCTGTTTTCCAGAGTGACTCTACCACGGGGTAGTCCTACCAGTGACATGTGAATAATCCCGTCTCTGAGTCTTTGACAGCATTTGGTATTGCCTGGACATTCTATTTCTTTTTCTCTTTCTCTTTCTTTTTCCTTTCCTTTCCTTTTGAGGATCATGGTTGAAAGACAGATTCTGTCAGGAGGAAACAGGGTCCCCGGTACCTGCTCCCACCCATGCTCTGGTGTTGCTGGCCTGGGGGCAAGGAATGTGGTCTCCTCTCTCCTGGTGGTGGTTCTGAAGCATGTGGAAAGGTCATCCCTGGTCTCAGCTTAATTTTTTTTCTGTTCTGTTTTGGAATTTGGGCTCTATCATCTTTGCCAGTCCCTGGTTCTTCCACACCTTCATCAAGTGGGCCCGCAGGAGGAAAGCAGGACTGCCTTTCTTCCCAGACTGAGGAGGCTGGAGAAACGGCATCACCAGTCTCTTGGAAACAGTTCATCCATTGTTCCTTTATTTCCTTTTTGCAGAGTTTCTCCAGAATCTCTTTAATGCATTTTTTTTTAAAGATTTTATTTTATTTATTCGACAGAGAGAAATCACAAGTAGGCAGAGAGGCAGGCAGAGAGAGGCAGGCAGAGAGAGAGAGAGGAGGAAGCAGGCTCCCCGCAGAGAGCCCGATGCGGGACTCGATCCCAGGACCCTGAGATCATGACCTGAGCCGAAGGCAGCGGCCTAACCACTGAGCCACCCAGGCGCCCTCTTTAATGCATTTTTAAAAAATTTGACTATGGATTTGTAACTTTTGAGTCTCTTAATTAGGTTTGGTTAGAATTACTGTCAACTAATATTAAAAATGTTAAAAGGTATAAGGATATTAGTTTCGGGGACGCATATCCCTAAAATATTTTGGTGGCGGTGCTGTCTTCCATTAACTCAAAATATAAACTCTACAACCACCTGTTTATTTTAAAAAGACATTTCAGAGGGGGACTATCTCTCACCTAAAAGTTTTGCAGGTATCTGGTCCACTTAGTTGTGAAGGATTTTAAATCTCAGATATTCTCAGATCTGGAAAGCATTGTGCTTTGAGACAAGGCCACATTTATGTCATGTGGCCGGTCTGTGTAACATTTTCCTGATTTCCTGGCCCCTCGTGCCTGACTCGGACCAGCAATACGGCCCGTGGCACTGTTGCTTCTTAGACAAATAGCCGTCCCGGAGTTGGTGTTTTGCAACTCTGTTCAGGCAACACCTGCCTTGGTCAGTGGTGTCCAGGCTTTTTTTTTTTTTTTAAACCACTATTACCTTTATAAAGCACATTCATTTTCCAGGGATCCCATAAAGTAGACCTACTTTAGGACTCTGTTTTGCACATTTATAGTTGAATCCAAAATAAGATAAACCCGATCAGTGACCGCAGCGAGGCTGTTGTGATGAGCGTGAACTAGAACTACAAGGGGAGACTGGACTTTTTTTTGGCTGCGCAGTATAGAGAGACTCCCTGTTCACCAGTGAAGTGGTACAAATATCACAGCTTTTAAAATAGCTGCTTCTGCAGTCTTGGGATGTTCTCCAAGTCGATATGGCAGGAACAGCTTTCTTCTGAGTCCTGTACGAACGTACTTTGTGCTGACAGCACAGCGTACCTCTAATATGTTAAACCGGGTGCAACACGTCAGACCACGCACATGTGTTTCCAGTAATTATGGTGAATGGGGGGACGAAGTTCATGTCCGATGTCTGGGTGTGGTGGGGACCTCTGCAGAACATCGGGAAGATCATTGTCCCAGGTCTTTGGCTCACTTGTCTTTGTGGGAGGCTTTTGTGTGCCCGTTGTTGGGTAATTAGAACAGTTCCCTTTGTGGTACCCTTAGGAGTCTCAACTTTTAAGGATCACTTACAATTCAGTGCTTAGGTAATTTTCAGAGCACCTGGGTGAAGTTACCCGACTCGAGAAAAGTGAGCTTCAGAAAACAGCCACAACACTGACACGATCGTCAGGAGGGAGGTAGCAGAGAGCACCCGTTGTTGCCAAGGGGCCTGGCAAAAGTCCTGGGAAATTCAAAATAAGTCCACTTTGAAGTGTTCCAGACTTTACCCGGCCCAGGGCTGGAGCCGGCGCCCACTGATCTCTGGGTAGGACACTGGGGGCCGGCTCTGGCTCCAGGCGTCTGTTTCCAGAAGGCAGCTCCGGCCATCGTGCACCTGTTACCCGAGACGCATTTACGTCCTACTCTGTCATCTGCAGCTGCCCCCGTTTCTGCTGTAGTTAGGGCAGGAGAGTCCGATGACCTTGGGCACAAGCCCTCCGACATTTATCAGCCTTGGTGTAACTTTTCATTGTTCTTAAAAAGATACTCTTTCCAGCTTCTGGGATTTGGCCACCCTGGGAGGAGAGAGTGTTCAGGCCCGCCCTGGAGAGGCGCGGGAGGCAGGGCTGTGAAAGGGGCACGGTGGAAACCGACCAGCCGGGAGGTCTACAGAGAGTATGGAATGAATAGGGAGAACTCTTTTTTCAGAGTTACAGAGAAAACAAAGACTTTAGTGAAGGGTGACTGTCAACTGTTGCATTTCATTGGAAGCACTGTTACTATCTATTGTTAAAGTAGATTGAAAAATGCAACTTTATCAAGTCCGTTGAAGGTTCCATGATTCTGCCTCTCTGCCTCGGTCGCCCTCGCCTTTCTCAAATGTGTGTTCTCTTTTGAAAGAATTCGGTTTGGTGTATGTAGGGCGTGTTGTCTAAATCTTGGTAACTGTGCCCTATTTCTCTCTCTCTCTAAATAGATCACTTCCCCCAACTCTTTGAGAAGAGAGTTAAAGGTGTGGAAAGAAGGATGCTTGGTGTGGGATGTGTGTGTGTAACTAAAACAGTCTGTTCGCGTTCACCCACTGGGTCTTTCCCATATACTCGTGTTTTGAGAGAGTTTTTCTGTTTTGAAGACATTGTGCCTTGGTGAGTGCTGGCCTGCCGGGTCTCGGTCTCTCTGGCTGTGGTGGGCGCTCGGTGGGTCCTCCTAGAGGTAGAAGCAGGGGAGCACACGTGTCCTGAACTGCGCTTAGAGCATTTCCAGCCTGTGGCAAGAAGTGGAGATGAGTGTGCTTACTCCCCGCTAAGGAGGCATATGTATCTGTTTCTGCTGGGCCTTGGGGGTCTCAGAAGCCATATATGGGTATCATCTGGGGTTGTGCCCGTGCCCTCTGCATGGCCCCTGGCGTGGAGGGGCTTGACCTCATGACTCCAGGGAAGTTGGTTCCTGCCATCCTCCTTGATTGTCACCCAGACGGTCTTGGGCCTGGACAGCTCTCGGCGGCCGTCTAACCATGCGCTCTAGCCTACAAGAAGTTTCTTGAGAACATCCCTGGGTGTCTACGTTTTGCTTAACTATTTCCAGGGATGGGAAAAACGAGTCTCAGAAAGCCTTTGGCTGTCTGGGCTGGCATCTGCTTCTCAGGGACTTGTCCGCATTCATTCTAGCTTAGTCTTCTGGAATGTCCCAGAACTCGTGCCTTTCCACCAGTGCCAGTCAGGCCTTTGAAGATGGTTGTCATGTTTTCCCCCGGTCTCTCGGTCCTCCGGCTGAATGCACGTCCTTCCCGCAGCCTTCCTGAGCCTCAACTGACGAGGATGTTGCTTTCAGCGTTTGTGCCGTTCTCATCCCCTTGCTTTCCAATCAGCCTCCTTTGTCAATGAGCCTTTTACGTTGTAGATGTTTGGGGATCGCAAGTATTTGGTAAACACCGTGGAACTGAATTAAACAGAATTTCTCAGAGACGTCAGTGGGCTCCTGTGGATTGCGTCTCTTGAAAAGGAATGGGATCGTGTCATCACAGAATTGTTCCTCTAGACCCTGTAGAAAACATCAATATGTTGAGGTCTGCCAAGTGCAGAATATCAGCTACATGTTGCTCGGGCATGGAAAACATTTCCTTCTTTTTTTTTTTTTTTTTTTTAACATTTTGGAAGTATCTGTGCTATTTGCATTACTACAAATTTATATAGGAAAGCAAAACTGAAATATCACCTAGGTGATCAATTCAGAAGCTACCTTTGGAAGAAATACCAGTATTTTTTATATATTTTCCTACACGCATGCACATATAAATATATAACATTTTTAAGGTGGAATTATGAATACTGTTTGGTACTCTACTTTAAAAATGTGGTATTTAAGGTGAAAGCTTTCTGTGACAATAATGTGTTGATATTGTATATAAGGTATATATGTGTTGATATTTTATATAAGGTATATATTGACTAATTGATATACTGATATTGTATACAAGGTATATATTGACTAATACGCATCTATGTTTTGGACTCCCCCATGGCACTTCATTAATCGCTATAATTTAACACTTACTGCGAGATATTTAGGTGGCTTCCAATATTTTGCCCTATAAAGGAGTATCTCCGCCTGTTTATCTCTCTTGGATGAATTCCTGGAAGTGGAGTTGCCGCCTGAGAGGCTTTCTAAAGGATACATTTTTCACCTGATTGTTATTCAGGAAGTCTCAATGGAGAATAATTACCCGACCACATCAGTTATATTGTCTTAAAAAAAAAATCTGTTTCGTAGACTGGCTCATTCTCTTTGTTCAATGTCTTGTATGTCTTTGGCCAACACTCCTGAGACAAACCTTTTTTTTTTTTTGGCAGTCTGAGGTCCTTTCTGATGTGCCTGTGGGACGTGTGGGCTTTCCTCCTGTGGCGGATCTGCAGGCCTAGAGTGGTTCTTGTGTCTTCTGGTCTGCAAATGGACTGCCAGAGTCACAGCCTTTTTTTTCTCCCTCTTTTTAAAAAGCTTTTCAAAAAATTTTTAAATTAAAGTTAAATTTAAATTTCAAAAATTTAAACTTATTTTTTTTTATATTTAAAAAATCTGTTGCATTAGCTTCAGGTGTACAACATGGCTTGCTGCGACAATTCTATGTGCCCCACTCTGCTCACTGTGCTAAGTGGGCTTGTCAGCGAGGGTCCCAGCTGTGGACTGTCGCCGTTCCGGGATCTGTGTTGTCTTTCCTTGAGGGCGAGACTGTATCGTAGGCTTTTAATCTCTGCTCTTCGCTCCTCTCGTGGGGCTTTCTTCCCCTGGGTCCTCGAACGCTCTTCATCAATGGTCATTGAGCACATTTGCAGGTGACAAGGCCCAGGCCACTTTCGGGAGACCAAGCATCCTTGAGGACACTCCTGAGCTATGAGCGCAGACACCTAGTCTTGTGTCTTAAAGGAGAGTTCAGTATCCTCGTGGAAGGAGACCTTACTTTGCCTTCCAGACAGTTGTGAAGACAGTTTACCTCTCCTGCTTGTAGCTAACGCTCTCTCTTCAGTCGCGGGGCCTGTCTCTGTGCCTGGCCCTTCTGTTCCCACGTACTGTCCCTACTTCTTCACCCTCTGCCTACCCTCCCACTCTGGGTTGGGGGAGGGGCATGTCCAGGCAAGGACCTGAGCGCACTCCTCCAGGAGCAGCTTCTCGGAGAGCCCCTTCTTCCTCACTGAGCGCCACCCACCCCCAGCTCCCTGTGGTTCAGCCTGTGTCTCTCTCCTTCCAGAGCTGTTGGTGTGGCCTGCTTCACTCGTGGTTCTGTGAGGTCCCTCAGGGACCTATGATTATTCTTCAGAGAGCGAGCCCGTGAGACTCCTTCCTTCTTCAGGGCTATGTTCTTACTCCCTTTGTGGAACAGACCAGGGAAGGTGAGCCCCAGATGGGGGGCAGTAACTGTGAGGTCACTTGCTCCAAAGGCCTTCTCGGTGCTGAGGGATGCCCGAACTTCCTGTCCCACAAGGGCCTAGCAGTAGCCTCACAAAATGTGGGTGCAGTAGGGGCTAGTGGGAGTCCGGGCTGCTTGGTGAGTTCCCAGTGGGCATTTTTGGTTTTTTGACCCCATCTGTCCTATGTTGGTTGTCACTAGCAACTCAAGAAAGATGTCCTTCCCTCATAGGAAGAGGAAGGAGCCCCGGCCTGGAGAGAGACTTCCGCCTTCCCCCCACCGCCTGTGCTGGCTTGTCCCCTCCATCTGGGATGGCTCTGTTCAGCACCAGGGACCACCAGCAAGGGGGAGGGGTTTCCACATCCTCAGGGTAGCAGAAGGGTTGCAGTTGGGGGAGACTTTCTGTGCAGTTCTGCTCCTTGCCTCCCTGGCTGATGGCCATCGAAGCTCACCTGCACTGGAGGAACGCAAGACTTGGCTGCTGGTGTAGACTTGTCTGCTGAGGTCCCCTGGGCGTCCTCCTTCTCAGGGCTTCTGGCCCCAAAATGAACTGTGAGCTTCTGAGACCTGTTTTCTTGTCAGCAGTTGGCTTCTCTAGAAGAGACTTCCCAAGTCTCCGTAGCCCCGGCCCTCTCTCTCTGGGTCTGCTCCTCCGAGGGGTGGTCCTCGGGTCCCTTCGCTTTTCCGACAGGGCCTGGATGCCAGAGGTTGGGCTGGCCTTTCCTGTCCAGGGTGGCTTGTTCCCAGACCAGCTGGAGCAGAGCAGAGACCATCAGCACCTTGTCACGTGGTGTTTGTCAAGCATTGTTCTTGCTGTCGAGGTTTAACAAAAGTGACATCTGTCTTCATATGTGATGTTTGCAGGTTATCCGTGGTGCTGAACGAGTGTGTGGTGTCCGTGGGCTGTGTGTGTGGGAGAACTTTACACTTGGTTCCTCTCTGTCTGGCCCCGCATTCCCTGGGAAGAGTCAGCTTCTCTCCACTTTTAACGTTCTGGAGAGGGGATGCCTGGGGGGCTCGGTCATTAAAACATCACCTTTGGCTCATGTCGTGATCCTGGGGTCCTGGGATTGAGTCCTGGATTGGGCTCCCTGCTCAGCCTCCTCCACTCCCCCGGCTTGTGTTCCATCTCTCGCTCGCTCGCTCTCTCTTTCTCTCTCAAATAAATAAATAAAACCCTTAAAAAATTAAAGTGATGTTCTGGAGAGTGATGCTTGTGGTGTGGTATAGTTAACCTTAAATCCAGGGATGGCTTTTTTTGTTTTGTTTTTTAATGTCTTCACGCACTTTTTATGCTTTCCATTCTTGTAGCAGCTGTTACCGGATTAGTCTGCCTGGGTTTGAGTCATGAAACCCAGCACTCCGTGTTATTCTCTAACCGTAGGCAAAGTATTTACTTCTCCTTGCCTTGCTCTTCTCGTCTACACAGTGGGTGTAATGAGAGAACCTTCTTCATAAATTTGATTTGAAGATTAATGAGCGATTACAGATAAAATACTTTGGACAGTGCCTGGCCTACCGGAAGTCATGGGTGAATCGCGGGGTATGTTACTGTCGGTGGGGGGGCGCAGTGAAGGTGCTCAGTGCTCAGATTGCAAGAATTTGACTGTATTCCATAGTCAGAGATGGCTCTGGTATATTTCATATAAATATCTTTTTTAAAAAGTATGTCTCCTTTGCTGGGGCACCTGGGTGGCTCAGTGGGTTAAAGCCTCTGCTTTCGGCTCAGGTCATGGTCCCAGGGTCCTGGGATCGAGCCCCGCATCGGGCTCTCTGCTCGGCAGGGAGCCTGCTTCCCCCTCTCTCTGCCTGCCTCTCTGTCTACTTGTGATCTCTGTCTGTCAAATAAATAAATAAAATCTTTTAAAAAAAAAAAAGTATGTCTCCTTTGCATATTCTCCTGGTCCTGGGCAAGATACTTGTATTATGTTTTTTCTGCTCAGAGCTTTTAAAGCCAGTATCAGTTTGTTGATAGAAATGGGTTTAGGGGCACCTGGGTGGCTCAGTCAGTTAAGCGTCTGCCTTTGGCTCAGGTCATGATCTTGGGGTCCTGGGATCGGGCCCCACATCAGGCTCCCTGTTCAGAGGGGAGCCTGCTTCTCCCCACCACTTGTGTATTCTCTCTCTCTCTCTCTCTCAAATAATTAAAGTCTTTAAAAAAAATGAATTTAGGATTTTTTCGCTCTGCTGCTCTTGAGGAAGATGCGTGGTTTTTGAGAAAGCTTTCTTTAAGGAAGTGTTTAGTAAGTACATTGCTGAGGACTGTCTCGGAGGGTGGTATTGTGCTACTCTTCTCACCTCGTTTTTACTGCAGATTCAGGTGTGTTCAGAGGTAGGCTCAAGCCTCTCTTTCACTTCCACATTTGTCAGATTTCAAAAAACAAAATTTTTTTTTTTTAATTTTTTTTTTTTTTTAAAGATTTTATTTATTTATTTTACAGAGAGAGATCACAAGTAGGCAGAGAGGCAGGCAGAGAGAGAGAGAGGAGGAAGCAGGCTCCTGCTGAGCAGAGAGCCCGATGCGGGACTCGATCCCAGGACCCTGAGATCATGACCTGAGCCGAAGGCAGCGGCTTAACCCACTGAGCCACCCAGGCGCCCAGATTTCAAAAAACAAAAAAACAAAAAACAAAACAACAACAAAACCCCCAAACTCCACAAAAACCAGATTCACCCATGACTTCCGGTAGTTGACTCTCATTCATCCCGATAGGGCTTTGTTGGCCCCTTCGGGTCCCTGCTGACTGTGGTTGCTTCTTCTTGCATTTCAGTCTGTTGCTCTTTGTTCTGGGGGCATCGTTTGGGTTTGCTGGCTTTTATGGTTCTGTTTTCCCCCATTAGAGTACCCCCAGGTGTGCAGGATTCTGAATCTCCAGGCCGTGCGGGATTCCTGCCTTCTCAATGTGGTGGGGTCAGGGTTAATCAGCCTTAGCGCTGCTGACATTGTAGAGCAGGTAGATCTTTGCCATGGGGGCTGCCTGTGTAATGGGACATTCAGGAGCATCCCTGGCCTCTGCCCACTGGATCCTAGCAGTGTCACCCCTTCCTTCCCGTTATGACCATTAGAAATCTCTTCTGACATCGCCACATGTCCTCTGAGTGACAGAATTGCCCCCGAGTTGAGAAACACTGGTTTGGATCAGCGGGTCCCCAAATGTCAGAGAGCAATACCGTAGTCATATTTGTGTACAGAATTCTAAGTCTGGAAGTCTACCGTTCTGTAATACGATTATGGTTAGTTGATCTAAAAACCCCTATGCATTTTAAAATACTTATTTTTGAAGTATTTAGATAGTTCAGTCTATTTAAAACAAAAGAACAAATTGTACCAAATGGAAGTTTGTCTTAAGACGCCTAATAGGTTCCCCTAGTGTTTTCAGCGTGTCGTTCTGGGACCTGCATGTGAGCTTTGTCTGGGAACTTCTTAGAACTGCAGACTCCTCAGGCACCTGCGTGGCTCAGTGGGTTAAACCTCAGGCTTCGGCTCAGGTCATGGTCTCAGGGTCATGGGATCGAGCCCCGCATCGGGCTCTCTGCTCTGGGGGGGGGCTGCTCGAGCCCCACATCGGGCTCTCTGCTCTGGGGGGGGGGGGGCTGCTTCTCCCTGCCTCTCTGCCTGCTTGTGATCTCTCTCGGTCAAAAAAACAAATAAAATCTTTAAAATAAAAAGGAAAAGAAAAGAAACGCAGACCCCTTCGGGTCCTATCCAGAGCTGCTGAACCCTGGACTCTGGGAGTGGGGCCCAGCCGTCCGTTTTCACAAGCTGTTCTGATAATGGTGACCCACACGAAACTCGAGAGACTTGGGATAAGATTCTTAAGCCCCCATTAGAGACCTGTGGACTAAGGCTCCCTGAGAAATCATCGTAAGCTGTCATCTGCGGGACTTTAGAATCTGCTTAAGAAAGTGACACTTACTGGGCAGGTCGTGCTAGGTGTCTGCTGGCTCCGAGAGCCTGCCCTGCCCACAGCTTCCCTGTGGGGTTCTCATTCCTTCAGCATCCCTGCACTGGGCCCAGGAAACCCCACCCTGACTGAGCGAGCCGTGGTCGTGCCTGACCCCAAGGCAGGCATCTATAAGTCATCCAGCAGCCCAACAGGGCAGATCTGGATCTGTGTCAGAGATTCTTCTTGGTGGAGTGGAGAGGAGGGGCGGGAGGGGGACAGGGAGACAGACAGACAGACCAGGACAGAGAAGGGAGACTAAAGAAAGCCGAAGGCCCGAGGCGGAAGCCGTGGGGCGTGAAGAGGCTGTTACTGAGCCATTCCTGTGGCAGGAAGAGTGGAGCAGGACGGGGTTGACAGAGCCCGGCCTGGACGGCTGCTTGGGCGAGTGTGAGCCTGAAGTTGAGCAGACGCCTGAAACGAGCAGATCCAGGAATGGTGGTTTTTAGTTTTCTGCGAGGCCCAGCTGGGCAGCTACTGATGGGTATTCCTGTCTCGCATCCCCAAATAGCCTCATCTGAGTCCATCACAGCCTCCCTCTGTGTCTGTTCTCCGTCACCTGTAAGAATCTGACAAACAGATGACACGTATCAGGGGACCGGCTGGGCTCTGTGGGTAGGTTCTCGGCCGGCGGCTTCCCCAGAGCAGAGATTCCCTGCCCACCTTGTGTCTTCAGCTTCTGTCTCCCTTCTCTGTCTTTGTCTCTCTGTGTCTCCCCCTCCCGCCCCTCTTCTCTCCCCCACCAAGAAGAACCTCTCTCCGACACAGATCGGCCCTGTAGGGCTGTTGGATGACTTACATATGCTTGCCTTGGAGGGGGCAGAGCATGGGCACCTGGGCAGTCCCCACCTCGTCGCTTAAAGACCCTCGTGGCACGAGATCTTCATAATGCGTTGATACCCCTGGAAAGAATGCCACGTGTCATGTTGACTCTCTCCAAAGAGACCTTCACAGGGCGTGTTTCAGAGCTCCTTAGACCCCGCTTCGCTTCCTTAGATCCGACCAAGGAGGACAGCTCATCATGAATCTGTTCCAGGGGTCCATCGCTTTGACTGGAGTCATGTTCCCCCTTACCGTTTCCCGTTGAGGACTTGCCATGCTAGCTCTTTGGAGGCAGAGTCAGAGCCTTCAAAAAAGAATCACTGGAAGGACAAGCAATCGAGTGTTGAAATCAGTCTTGTGAATCATTTTCTAAAAACTCAGTGGATCTAAAGAAATTTCTTTTTAGTTTGAGTTCGTGGCCCAGGCCTTGTTCAGATGCTCAGTCCCCCCTCATGGTTCCCGCCCGCACTCCCTGCCTCCCTTGCCCAGTCACACCCGGAGCAGAAAACGATACCTCCGTGCAGCATGTACGCGGCATTCTTTCGCATGAATTACCCCAGGGGAGGAGTGAATGGAGATGCAGAATATTTTACTAGTTGCTCAGATGGTTCACGGACCCGCTGCGGTAATGGATTATAGGATGTAGGCCAGTGCTCGTTTTCAAGCCCAGTTTAAAAGATTGAGAGCAATTTGGATGGCTCAGTCGGTGAAGCGTCTGCCTTCAGCTCGGGTCATGGTCCCAGGGTCCTGGGATCGAGGCCTGTGTACGGCTCCCTACTCAGCGGGGAGTTGCTTCTCTTACGGGTGCTCCTGCTTCTGCCCACTCTATCTGTCAAATAAATAAATAAAATAAAAGATTTGGTGCCGAACTAGACATAATCAGGATTCTCTTATCAAACTCGTATCCTTGAGGAGATTCTGCAGGAAGCCCAGGACTCTCCTTACTGTAGCTTTGTGTCCAGTGCTCCTACCCCATAGTGATCTTTCTCCATGCAATACAGGTGTATTAGCCTAATCAATGAGCCAGGCCTGGAGAACAGATCTCGAGCCCAGCTGCTCAGCTGCCTTATCTGGCATCGCCCATCTTTAATTTAGTGTCCTGTGGACGCGGCGATCAATCACGGTGGCGCAGCCAGGCAGGGGAATGGGTGGCTGCAAGCCCGTGCACGGTCCCTGTGCTTCGGGCAGTGACGAGTGCAGTTGAGAAAGCCAGGGGGGTGCTTCCTGACTGGTTGCTTTAGAGCTCCGCTGCCCCTGGCACTGTTCCTGACCCAAGGGCCCTGGGGGTGCTTTCAGGAGCAAAGCTGCTGCCTCCCACCGTGGGGTCCCAGACGCTGTGTGTGCCGCTGCCTTCCGGACGAGGTGGCCTCTTATTGTGTCTTCTACACATTGTTTCGGAGAGTGTGATTGATTTCCTGTCTGTGAAGGTGTGGCTTCATCGTGCACACGGGAGAGAAGCGGCATGTCCTTTCCCGCTTCAGCACGCTGCCGGCTCTTTTTCAGAGATGACACTTCATTTCTTTTGTGTGATGAAATTAAAATGTGTGATTTTATTTTCTTGTTTTTATTTTCTTATTTTAATTTTTTTCTAAGATTTTCTTTATTTATTTAAGAGTGAGAGCGAGAGAGCAGGAGCAGAGGGTAGGGGCAGAGGGAGAAGCAGGTTCCCCGCTGAGCCGGGAGTCCTAATGTAGGATTCGATCCCAGGACCCTGGGATCATGACCTGAACCGAAGGCAGATGCTTAACCAACTGAGTCATCGAGGCCCCCTATTTTCTTATTTTTAAACAAATAAAGCTGTTACTTAAAATTTCCCCTACAGTTACTGGAAATACTAAGAAAGCATCTCATTTCCCAAGGCTTCTACTGGCAACCCCTTTTAGCCCATAAACCAGAAGAAACCTTGTGTAGCTCTGTGCCTCCATTCCCAAATTGGGGAACAGATCCTGCTCCTAAGATAGGAATATAGACGTGCTAGAAGCAAAGTGGCTCGTGCCCGGGACTTGGACTCTGCATTTCCCAATCTTGAACAGGTTTCTCCATTTCTCTGTTCTTGGACCCTGTCGCATTTTGACTTGATATATACATTGTGCATTTCATAAGGCACCAGGTCCCATCCCCTCGGACACTAGTGTTCTGAGGAACTCAGAAAAAAGCTGCCAACTCGTTTCAGTTTTGTTTTCTTTGACATAGGGAAACTGTATGAGAATTTACACATCCCTTTAAACTGTTGTGGTTTCTGCTTCTGACACTTTGCAGATTAGCCAATTGGAAAAAGAAAAAAAAATAGGTAGAGATGAGACACATCATTCCGTCTTACTTTTGGGGAGATGGTTGAGATTTTTTTTTACAAAAAAAAAAACAAACCCAAACTTTTTTTTTGTTTGTTTTTTAACCGTGTTTTTTTACATTGACACCGTCCATGTCAAGGAGTTGTGTTTGGGGGGAAGAAGGCGGTTGTACCTGGGAACTGAGGGGTAAAGTCCAGGAGGAAGCCATTTTCCCAGGGATCTCCTCTGTTGGCTTCTCCATTGGAGAAGACGTTGGGTCTGCTTCTTAGAAATGTTCAGGTTAATTTTGGACACTTTGCTTTAAGAAGAGCATTGAGGAATGGGGTGAGGGAAAGTTCCTTAAATACATGAGTCTCCCTGATGGTGTGCACTTTCTGTTATGAGACTGTCTTCCGCTCAGTGCTGAGCAGCCCTCACGTGTGGGCGGGGCCTGCCACAGAACAGAGGATGTAGATTTGGTATTTGTGGTCCTGACCCGGGGTGCAGTGGATAAAAACTACTGGGGACTGGGGATGGTTTAGAGACTCAGAAAAATCTCCCCAACAGCCAGAGCTGTCCAGTAAAAGAAGGTGCTGATCTGTGTACCGGGTCGGGGAGGGGTTCAAGTCCCTCAAAGCATTTGGGTGTAGATCACTCAGACTGGGATGCCCTAGAGCACATCCGCGTATGAAAATGCCTCCTTTGATCCGAGATCCCAGGATTCTGTCTTCTCACTGCTTATCTGTCAAAGCACGTATGGTATAGAGCATATTAAATATCACAGTTTTTCTCTTACGAACTTAGGCCAGGACAAAGCAGTTGCTGAGAACCAGCGAGCCTCGCACTGGCTGTGTGGATCAGCTCTGAGTCTTTGCCTTGAAGGCACTTAATTGCTTCGGTGAGGCTGAAAGCCTGGCCCTTTGGCTTCTGGTGGATTTGCTGCTTTGAGTTCCAGTAGAGCTGTGAGAAGCTTTAAGCGTGTTTCGCAGGGTTAGACTTTGACATGTTTTGACACTTGTGAGTCTTACCCTGAGCAGAATTCTCTGCCCCCTGTGTTGGTGGTGGAAAAACAATGGGCATTGTCTGTCCATCTAGATGGGGAAAGATGCTGGGGTCTTCAAGGAGCTTTGGAAGATTGGGCATCAGGAGACCAGAGGGTTAGTGCGCATGGCCCAGCTCTGTTTTTTGGGTTTGTTTGTTTGTTTGTTTTTAGGTAAGAGTGTGGGATGGCAGAGGCTCTCCTTCCTGGATGCTAGTTCAATTAATAATACCAGTTGAGTTTCTTCCTCCCAAAACCCTCATTTCTTTGCATTTCAAAAGGTAAGATAATTCACTAGGTCCTCTCTCCCAGCCTGAGGTGAAGTCATCTCCTTTGTCGCAAGTGACTTGGATTTTGTTGAGTAGTTAAAGGCAAGTGGCTGAGCCCAGGAACTTTCGGCTGTTCATGATGCGGCTGTTCAGAACTCTCACGCTTCTGCCCCACTTTGGACTTTTAAATTTTATGTACTGAGTTGCAGCCAATGGAGAGGCTGTAGATAATTTTTTATTCCAAAGTTGTTTTTGATAGGTGGTCCCTGTCGCTCAGCCGATGGTGCCCAGAATAACGTGATACAATGTTTCTCTTGTGGGAACATGATGGTCATTGTCATTCTTTGTGAATACATAGCCATTGTGTAGGTTAGGGACCCAGGGCTGTCTGTTGTAAGACTTGTCAGGAGAGTCTCTACCCCTGATGCTGATGTTTTCACTGAGCTGCTCTTTGCCCAGGCCATTGAATTTTTGTTGTTGTTGTTTGTTTGTTTGTTTTACTTAAAAAAAAAAATTATGCTCAGGGGCACCTGGGTGGCTCAGTGGGTTAAAGCCTCTTTCTTCAGCTCAGGTCATGATTTTAGGGTTCTGGGATCGAGCCCTGCATTAGGCTGTCTGCTTAGTAGGGAGCCTGCTTCCCGCCCCCACCCCGCCGCCTCTCTGCCTACTTGTGATCTCTCTTTCTGTCAAATAAATAAATAAATAAATAAATCTTTTTAAAAAATTATGCTCAAATACTCATAACCTAAGACTTACCATCTTAAGCATTTTAAGTGTACCCTTCAGTGTGAAGTATATTTACAATGCCGCCAACACAACTGTCCATTTTTAGAACTTCTTCGTGGCCCCAAAAAGAAATTCTGTACACATTAAGCAGTAACTCCCTATTCCTCTCTTCCCTCTGCCCCTGGAAACCACCATTCAGCTTTCTGTCTCCATAATCTTGCCTATTGGAGGCAATAGATCCTACTCCTAGAACCTGCTCCTAGGAGTAGAACCGTGCACTATTTTTCCTTTAGTGTCTGGCTTCATGACAACGTTTTCAAGGTCCATCCACATGGTATATTGGACTTTAATCTTTCTTTGGCTGAATAATGTTCCCTTGCATGGAGGGGACCACATCGGCGTATCCGTTCACCTGTCCATGGACACCTGGGTCATTTTCCATATTTTGGCTGTTGTGCTGTGAACATTGATGTACTGGTCTCTGTTTTCAGTGTTTTGAGGGTGTGTACCAGACAGTGAAATTGCTGGTAATCCTGTGTTTATCTTCTTGAGGAACCACCAAACTGTCTTCTGTAGCGCCCTGGCCATTCCAGCCCTGGGCACTCAGGCCTGTGCCGGTAAGCTGCGTTCTCCCCTATTTCTCAACCATTTGGAGATGTAAATTAGAAAAGTGATCAGAGTGTATATGTCAGCATCTTCATCATGGACTTCTGTTCTGTCATGGAATTTGTTCGTTGTCTTCTTGCGTGTCACTCGTTTGGGTCCCAGTGTTCCGCCCTTAAATAGACATTCCCTGACCCGATCTGCATTCCTCCATCCATGGCCACCTTCTTCGTACGTTATCCAGCAAGAGTTGTTTGCTGGGACACTGGGTAGCCGGGCAGCATATTCCAAAATGTCACTTGAAAGATGAGGTCAGTTCACAAGAAACACATGGGAATGATTTCTAGGTCTTGTGCCCAAGTCAAGCTCTGATATTACTTGTTAATTTTGCTTGGTTGCAGAGAGGGAATATCCCTGCTGTTAAAAATACACGTTAAAGAAGAGGGTGGCAAAATAGAAAAGTATTTAGATACTGGGGAACAGCTTCCTCCAGGAGCCAAAAGAGTGTCGGAAGAGAATACCATTGGGGTGGTCTTTCTGTCATGTTGTTGTTTTGTTTAGATGCTGCTTTTCCTTTTACCCTCTTGGTTGGCATCTAAATCTGAAGTGTAAAGCCTTTTTTTGGAGATACGACAGTGGTGAAAGATGGGTCTTTGTGATCGTTGGTTTTATTTTTATTTACTTTAATTGTTTTATGAAGATTTTATTTATTTATTTATCTATCTATCTATTTATTTATTTATGAGAGAGAGAAAGCATGCGTGCTCATGAGTGGGGGCAGTCAGAGGGAGAAGCAGACTCCCCACTGAGCTGGGAGCCGAGGCAGGACTTGATCCCGGGACTCTAGAATCATTACCCGAGCTGAAGGCAGTTGCTTAACCATCTGAGCCACCCCGGCGGCCCTGTTGGTTTTATTTTTAAGAGATGACCAGATTTTTCACCTCTTGGGTCAGACAGTTAACCTCTTACTTACAGCCGGCTGGTGGCGTTCTGACAGGCGTGGCCATGGATGTCGGCATCTAGACAGGCCCCACGGAGACCTGCAGTGAGGCAGCCATCCTGGTGCTCAGGCTGGAAAGAATGGCTTTGTGTGCATTAAACCTACACATTTAACACCCATGGAAACACTTGACTTGTATTGATGAAAGTCCATGTGATCGTGGATCACTTTTGGCGGCTCATGGTTGTCCGAAGCGAGCCCAGAGTGTCCTCGTAGGAATTAAGCTTAAAAGTCGGCAGTGTGAGGCGGTGGCGCCCTGTGGGGTGTCCCCACACCAGCAGTTCGGCCTCGTCACACTGCGTTCTCCCTGTCGCCCGCCCCCCATTGAGCTTTTGGGAGCCCGCTTTCCTGTGAGGCTCTGTGGGACAGACTGTTGTCCTTCTTCTTCTGGACCTCGCAACAGGAAAAAATGGTTTTCTCGCTCTGGGGAAAAAAAAAAACCCTTTAGATTTTAATCATAAAGGCTGTTGGACTTTGGATTGTTTGATAAGTGAAGGTGAAGGCCAGTTAATGAAAGTGGAGCCATTTCCTTCTTTGAGCGGCTGCCCTCCGCTGTCCCCAGGTGGACGCGTCCGCCTGATCGGGAAAGCCCATCATCGTGGGGCGTCAGTTATTCATTCAGCAAACGCTCCTGGAGCCTCTGTCACACACCGGCCTTGTGCTGGAAGGGGAGGGGGTAGAGGGAAAGTGAGGCTGATTCTGCTCCTGCCATTTGCAACTTGGACCAATTCCCACGTCCGCCTCGAGATGCCTCCTTTTAATTATTTATTTATTCATGTATGTGAGATTGTATTTTGAAGTCATCCCTCACACCCAGCGTGGGGCTTGAACTCACAACCCTGAGATCGGGCATTGTGCTCTACCAACTGAGCCAGCCAGATGCTGCTAGGTTCCTCCTTTTTAAACCACTTCATTAAAGATAGAATTCAGGGGTGCCTGGGTGGCTCAGTCAGTTAAGTGTCTGCCTTTGGCTCAGATCATGATCATGGGGTCCTGGGATCAAGTCCCTTGTTGGGCTCCTTGCTCAGTGGGGAACCTGCTTCTCCCTCTGCCTCCTGCTCCCCTTGCTTGTGCACTCGCTCTCTCTCTCTCTCTCTCTCTCAAATAAATAAATACAATCTTTAAGAGAAATAAAGCTAGAATTCCTATCCCCTACAGTGCATTCACTTCAAGCATACAAGTCAGTGGTTATTAGTAGACTAGGCATCCATCATCCCAGTCAACTTTTTATCCCCCCCCCTCCAGAGAAACCCCCAGTCCTCCTGTCCTCCTCAGCTCCTGTCTCTGTGGATTAACCTATAGCCAGGTGCCCACCGAGGCTGTAGATGAATGGATAAACAAATGGTGGCCTTTGGTAGAAGGCCTTCTGGTAGAATACTATGCAGCCGTGTAAAGGAATGGTGCGCTGGTGCGGCACCAGCACAGATGGACACTCAAAACATGGGACGTCAAACACACCAGACACAAGAGGTCCCATATCATTCTCTTTATGTGAACTATCCAGAAGAGGTCAGTCCCCTCAGGTTCTTGGAAGGAGGGCTCCCTGACTTGGCAGAGGCAAAGGCTCCAGGGTCTCCAAGAGCAATACTGGTGAGAAGGGAGCCCCAGAAAGACCGGAGACCTACAACCAGGGCTGTAGGTACGGACCTGAGAAGGAAGGACAGCATTCGATGGGGGCCTGTGAAAGTGCTTAAACCCCACCTGTCAGGTCCAGGTGACTGCCCCTCTCCTTCTCCCAAGGGTTCTGTAATGTAGCCACCAGACCCCACAAATGCACACACCAGATGTAAGACACACCCAACAGACACAATGGCACACTTAGGCAGTGCTTCTCCGTTGGACTTGGCGGGGAGGAGGGAAAGCGCCCAGACCCCTGTGGGATCATGGTCCTCTCGGAGGGACAGGGAATGCGTTATTTGAAAAGTCCTCTCTCTCGGGCGATTCTGTGAAGACACGACCCTGCCCTCTCCCCCTTGCTTCCCAGTTCCGGATTCTGTTCCAGGAGCCGATCGCTGCCTATCAGACTACTGGTGCGTCATTGTCCTCTTGGTCCAGAAGAGTCATTTAGAAATCGGTTGTAGGTACTGTGTCTAGAGACGTGCTAGCCCTTGTGGGAGGTAATAACCAGATTTATCCCGTGCTCATTGAACTTGAGTCTATTTATGAGGGCTGTATAAATTCTAAGTTACATACGACTTTGAAGATAAATCTTGTCAGGGTGAAGGGTGAAAATCCTGTCCACACCTCCTCCCACCCCCTTTCATTCTGGGTGTGCCCAGATCCATTTGAAAGCCCCAAAGATTTATAAGGGCCCCTTAGAGCAGCCTCACCAAAGGCCAGCCTTCCTGTTTGTAATCAACTTACTGAAATGTTGTTGGACTGCTTTAGTGTAAGGATATGTGTCCCCCAAGACAAGAGATCTTGAGAGCTAGCTTTTCAGTGGTTAAGATACCAAGGATGACTTCCAGATTTTAGGCATCCTTCTGCTTATTCTGTCATTTTTTTTTTCTTCCTGGGAAAATAGCCATGATTGCAAAACATAGGCTTTTTAAAAAGACAAAACTTCATGAGTGTAAGAATTAAATTGAGGGCCACTCCTGTAATAAATCTTGGAATTTGAATTTTAATTCCTAGCACATGTGTTACCCCCCCACCCCCCAAATGTGTGATAACCCTATTTAGCCGAAGATGCTTTCTTGCTTGCGAGGTTAATATTCTCCTATGGAGACTTTCTGTTTAGAGTTTATGTGTTTTTTTTGGGGGGTGGGGGTGGGGGTGGGGAGGACACTCTTACTATTATTGGGGTCGCTTTTGGAATTCCCACGCCACCTTTTCCCAATGACTCTGGTCTTCTCTGAGCAATGACTGAGGACAGTTGCTGGAAACCTCGCCAGGTTGTAAGGAGGAAACCGCTGGCGTATCTCCAGCGTCCCACCTCTGAGATTTCCCTTGCATGACTCAGTACGAAAAGTCCAGGGGACGGGAGCGAGTAGAGAGAAGAAACCCTTGTTTCCTTTTCTGAGTCGCCAAGGACTTTTATGAAGGTTTTTATTTAATTGCCCTGGTTTCCTTCTCTTGGACCACAGCCTGTGATGAAGGCAAAGAAACCCTCCCCCCAGGACGGCCTTTGGGAGCTGAGTGTGTGAGCCGGCCTGGCCTCCCACAACTTGGGGGAAACATTTTTTTCTTTTTTACTTCGTGATCATCGTTCTCGGTGCAGGGGCGGATGATGAATTTCAGAGAAAAACAAACTGTTACTCAGATTTACAAAAGGAGTGGCCCAAAGTTTTGCCCAGAGGAAGAGAAGGGACCTTTCCTGCCCTGCCCTTCCTGTGCCAACACACCCGGGGCCAGGATGCCTTCCTTGGGGACAGGATGGCTGCCTGTCCCCTGCCTCCCCTGGACCGGTGTCTTCTCCTGGGGCTTTTCTTTCCCTGGTCAAGCAGCTTCTCTGGTCATTTGGTATTTCTAGTGCCGGGGTTCAGTGGGGTCTGCGTGCCGCAGGTGCAGTGGACAGAAAGGTGTGGGGGTGAGGGCACTTGGCCTAAGGGGACCCCCCCCTCCCGACCCTGGGTGGAAGAGGCTGTCAGGGCCGGTGGCCAGCCTGCTGTCAGTGACGAGGGACCGGCTCATTGCCCAGGGTCTCCCCACCAGCTCGTTAGCAGTCTCATGAAGGCTGCGGACAAAGACCTGCTTGTGTGCGTCAGTGGTGTGGCCATTTCTAAGCTCTTCAGATCTTCTCCCAGGGAAAGCAGTTTTGTCTTTTTAAAGGTTGTTTGGGAGAAATCAGAGCAGTGTGTGTGCGTGTGTGTGTGTGTGTGTTTTACATAGATATATATATTTTTTAAATAGAGGCTTTGAACTTTGAAATGAACGTGTTTTGGGGCTAACTTCCTGGGACGTCGGCCAGCTCCTTCTCCTTCTTGCCTTTCAGCGATTCCTTTCACTCCTCAGAGTGGGCGTGAGGAGCCGAAGGATGTAAAAACATGGGATGAATTTTGCTAAAATAAGCCCCAGGGAACGTTGGAGGGGGAGGCATCCTGAAGATGTGGGGTCCAGTGAGATTCAAAAATTGCACGTTCCTTTATGGTATGTTCTCTTTCCACCCGATCTTTTTCTAATTACAGTGGTTCGGACATGGGAGCCGAGGGAAGACTGTTCCAGGTAAAAGGAAGTAAAGGGTCTTAGGGGAAGGCTAACCTGTGAGGTCTTTTTCTGCCTGATTTTAAAGCCAGCTTATAACTTTTTTTTTTTTTTTAAAGATTTTATTTATTTGACAGAGATCACAAGTAGGCAGAGAGAGAGGCAGGTAGAGAGAGAGAGGAGGAAGCAGGCTCCCCGCGGAGCAGAGAGCCCGACGTGGGGCTCGATCCCAGGACCCTGGGATCATGACCTGAGCCAAAGGCAGAGGCTTTAAACCAGTGAGCTACCCAGGCGCCCCCAGCTTATAAATTTTTATGGAACATGTATGTGTCTGTGTATTTACCCTAAATGGTCAACCTAGTGTTTGCCCCCTTCTCTGCCAGTGTCTCCGATACTCCGTGCTCTACCCTGTGTTCAGCCTCGTCCTCACTGGATAAGGCTCTGTCCCTCTTCGAGGTATTTACCAACAGTCAAACATGTACTTGGCTTTCTCGTAGGGCCCGCCTTTGATACAGACGGAGGTACTATATATAAATATCCCCAAATAGCTTTTATTTTTATGATGGTTAGATTTTTGCCTCCATATTTAAGGTTTTGCTATATGAACGGGTTTGCTCTAGCGTCCGAAAGGCAGCAAAGTCTCGGAGGGCACTGCAGAGGTATCACGGGCTCGCAGAGTGTTAGGGAGGGCAGCGTGCCTCACCGGTAGCGGGACTCGAGCCCCTGCTGCGCTGGATGGAGAAGACAGAAAAGTGATGATCAGCTCCCAAGTGATTACAGGCTCCCTGTATGCCCATGCTCCGTGCAGGGTTTGAGCCCTGGGTGACCGAGCTGGGCTCATTTTGTCTCCATTTTGCCGACGGAGAAACCAAGGCTGGAGACTATAGATGGCCTCCTGGGATCACAGCAGAGGCAGGATGGGGACGAAGCCGTGCATCGGAGACTGTCGGGACGGTGCTCCCTGTCTGTGCGTGGAGAGTTTCCTGGTCGGCTCTGTCTGATCCTGGGAACCCCGTGGTGTCGTGAGGTTTTTCTCCCGCACACCTGTTCCAGCCTCAGCTTTGAGCCTTTGTCTGGGGAGGTCGACACCCCTCTTGTCATTCATGGCCCCTGATTGGCATTCTTGAGTTCTGAACATCCCCCTTGCAGACACAGCAGTTGGGACACTGTCGCTGTCTCTGCTGCCCACCCGAAGGGCTCCCCAGTACTCAACCTGTGGTGCCCAGAGCCACCCTGGGGCCTGAGCAGGGCCTCGCCCGGCACGGGTCCCTCTAGACCTCCTGCTCCTTTTCTCCTCTCCCACTTCCTCCCCCTTGTATTTCCCTTAAGCAGATTATTTAATTCCATCTTGGGTAATTGCTTCTTCTGTGGCCAAACTCGTTCTTAATGTTGCACACCTTTGACACATGAAGGAAGGTACCCCTACCCCTAAATGGGGTATTTCCTAGGACCTGACTCAGTATTCTGGGTCTAATTATTATTTATTATTGTAATATTCTAGTTTTCCTTTCACTGTGCTCACAATTAGATGCAACAGAATTAAAAGGAACACACCATCTGGGCCCGTGCTGCTCCGATTGTGGTCCACGGACGAGCATCATTGGTATCAGTTAGGAGCTTGTTAGGACTGTAGACTCGCAGCCCCTCTGACCTGCAGAACCAGAGCCCACGTTCTTAACAAGACGCCCAGGTAATGATGGTAGGCAAGCAACACAGAGGAAACACCAAGAAGCTGCTCCTTTCTTTCCTTTTTTAAGGGTGCATGTTACGTCTTGGTCCCAGCTGAAAGCCTCCAGTGTCATGGTTAGCGAGGGTCCCAGTGAGGTTTGTGGGTGACGTCAAGTGGAGACAGGTTTCTTGATGTAGGCAGAGCGCGGCTTCAGAAAACCAGAAGGATGGGAATTGAAAGTAGCCTTAGTGAATTAGTGAGTGATTATCCTGAAACGGATGGAAGTTCTGTGGAGGGCATGGGCTGCCCTGTGCAATGCTGTGCAGCACGAGGCCTGTCCAGGCTGTACTGGTCAGGGGGCGCTGACTTCGGGGTCCCCCGCCTGGTGTACACCTCTCTCCCAGGGACCCACAGGATCTCAGAACAGGATCTCAGTTCTGAATGGTCTTTTTAAAAATGTTTTGCTTATTTTTTTGAGACAGAAAGAGAGAGAGAGAGCATGAGAGGGGGAAGGTCAGAGGGAGAAGCAGACTGCCTGCTGAGCAGGGAGCCTAATACGGGGCTCGATCCTGGCACTCCAGGATCACGACCTGGGCCAAAGGCAGTTGCTTAACCAACTGAGCCACCGGGTGCCCCTGAATTGTCTTAATGCTTCTGGATGACATGTTTCAGATTCCGCGGGGCTGCCTAACGAATCCTCCTCATGGTGTTTACCCCTGCCCCACGTAAGGGTACTCAGGGCTGGATGCGTGTTCCCCTGGCCCCACTGTGGTTTCCCTAGAGGCCAGATTTATCTGCAAACCCTTAGTTTGTAATCAGCTCGGTGGAGGAGGAAGGCTTCAGGACCATCTCTCTAATTTAGACACGGAAAACAGCGTCTAAGAATTTGCCTTCTTGTCCAGGTCCTGTGCCACATGTGGATAGCATGACTCCAGGTTTGCATGGTAACAAAGCAGATTTTGGTTTTGTTAAAAGAAAAAAAATGAGTATGAACTCAAACCTGTCACTGAGGACACTGACCATCTTCTTTGTTCTCTAATGCGTTGGCCTCGGGACAGGTGCCTCTCAGAGTTTATTAGGGACTTTTTGTCCATGTGCTTCCTTATCTTGGCAATGAGAGCTGTGACTCGGTGTTTTCTTCCTCGTCTTCTGGTCTTCCAGGAAGCCCCGAGTCGGTCCGGTTTGTGCCGGGAGCTCTCCTCTACTTCTTACGCCTTCGGATCCTCTTCCCCTCCTCCTTCCTTCTTGTCTTAATAATTAAGTTCGTTTTTTAGGATCTGCCTTTTCTCTTAAGTCATTTCCAGTTCCTTCTGGGAACCAGTGAGGGAATAAACATGAACTCAGAGCAGCTACACATGCAAATGAGAACCCAGAAGCATGTTGGTTTTGTTCAACTGTCTTCCAGACGTGGGACTCTGGGCGTGCGACAGCCTCCGGCGCTGATTTTGATCTGCATGTACGGAGGAGCCCTGGGGCTTCCGGCAGGGAAGGGGGGCCTGCCTGCGTGGGCGCACAGGGGGGTTGGCAGGGGTGCGGGTGGGGGGCTGTCAGTCGGGCGGCTGCGTGGGTGGTCTGAGGCTCGAGCCTCTGCGGTGAAATTGGGAAGGAGGGGTGGGGGTATCGCAAGACCTTCTGGGGACAAAGGCTGAGCTGGGCCACTCGTTAGGTGCAGAGAGTAAGAAAAAGGAAAGAGTCTGGGTGACTGGTTAGCAGGCTTTGGCCTTGAGAAGGGCGTCTTCAGATTTCCGTGTTCTTAGGGGAACTTGATCAAATAAGCCCTGGGCCAGCTGAAGGTTTTTTCCTTTTTTTTTTTTAATCTTTCCAGAGCAGTTTGTCATAAATCCTACTGTGGACCTGATGAGTGGCCGCAGAGGACACCTAGCCCTCTCTGTTCCCTCATGTGTGCCCCAGACCGCAGGTCGTCCGCCATGGGGGTGGGGAGGGTGGGGGGACCCAGCTCATGGTTTGGGAGCCCCCTCTTCTAGGAGAACTCATCGGACCCACAGGAAGCGTGCAGTAGTGTTTCAGAGACAGCGCCCGGGGCTGTGCTGTGTGGGGCAGGGGTCCTGCTCTGGGGAGAAACTCCCAGGAGCTCAGGGAGGTGGGGAGGTAACAGCATGTGGCCCACCTGGAATGCCTACATGGCAGCCCGGCCCTGAGGCCCAGATGACTGCCCTGGAGGCTGTTCTGTACCCTAGTTAGTGAGGTGCCCCCTGGGGACACCAGTGCCATCAGAGAAGGTTGACCTGAAGGGGCATCTGGCCCCGCCCCACACTTAGGAAAGCCTTCCTTAGCGAAGACCAGAATGCAAGCATCACCTTCACCTGAGGTCGCCCCAGGGACGAGCACGAGCTCTTCTCCAGGAGGAAGGCTGCGCCTGCTGATAGAGGAAGGGGAGTCCGATGGGAGGGAGTCGCTGAGCTTGAGGCAGGGAAGACCACAGACTCCTTTTAAAGTGTCCTGCTCTGGCCTCAAGAAGCCTTAGTGTGCCTGGTGAGTAAACTCAGTAGAGTGAGTGTGCGTCGCTCACATTTATTCGTTGGATGTGTCCTCGGCTGCGCAGCCGGTCCTGGGCTCCTTGGTGTGACTCCCGCGAATGCTGGCGAGCCGTAAAATAGCTTTGTGTAATCTTGATTTAAAAAATCCCAAGCATAATAATTTAGGTAAGGGTTTGTCGTGTATGGTAGCACGCATGCTTCTCATCTCTGCCCTTAGACGCTAGTAGTTATGCGAACGTCCATTTTTTTTTAAAGATTTTTCTCATTTGGCAGAGAGCATGAGCACAGAGGAGCAGCAAGGGGAGAGGGAGAAGCAGGCTCCCCATTGAGCAGGGAGCCCGATGCGGGGCTCCATCCCAGGACCTCGGGATCATGACCTGAGCTGAAGGCAGACGCTGACTGAGCCCCCCAGGTGCCCTGAAAGTTATTCTAATTTCAAAGAGCGAGATTTCCTTGAAGCGAAGCAGTGACTTCAAAAAGGATGGCAGTCCTTGTGGGGGGGGGGGCACGCAGATTGGGGGGGACGCAGTTGGGGGGGATGCAGGGACTTTAGCTTGTGTTTGCTGCTCACTTTCGTGCTCCAGAGCCCATGAGCCTCCTGCAAGGTCCATGCAAAACTTCATTTGTATTCATTTTTCTGGGGCCCATACCTTTTATTCGGTTTTCAGTGGAGGAGCTACCCCCCCCCAAAACTGGGACTCTCTGCAGAGTGTTTTCTTGAATGGGATGACAGGGTCGCAGATTTGAGGAACTCCGCATCTCTCCAGTTGAGGCTCCCCAAGAGCGGCTCCGTCGGTTCCTGTTCACTTGTCCAGCAGCAAACCAAGCCGCACGTATTCTGTTCAGACAGCGGCCCAAGAAGGTTCGTCAGTGAGGCTTCGTCAGTGAGCAGGGGCCGTCTTGCTTCAAAGATCCCAGACGTTCCCGGGATGTGGCATTATTTCTGCTCCGAGTATGGCATCGTGTCTAAGGAGAAAAAGCACCTGGATCGGGTGCAGTGTGGACACACTTTCTTCCTCTTCCTCTTTCTCCTGCCGCCCCTCTGCCTCCCGCCATGGTTACAGGTAGATTTTGGAGGTGGGACAGCCACCACTAGGAATTTCTAGAGGCCACATCGATGCAAGCAAAGGCTTCGCCCTAAACTTGCAGAGGAGGATGTTCTCTGTTTTAGGGCTCTGATTTTTGAGGTCTGCTTATGGACCAGTGGACATTTCCCAGGACAAGGAGAATCACTGTCACTGAAACCCGGCGGGTTTCACAAAGGGGTTTACCTTTGTTCCGACTACATATAAAACAAGCCCTGTTAGTAGCTGGCGGGTACCGAGTGCTTGCCCTTTGTCGGGAACTGTTTCTATGATATATAATAACTAATTTTATCCTCCCAAGAAATGGCTTGGGTTGAATAGGTCTTGTTCAGAAATGAAAAGGAAACAAAGCCACATAATGAATAATCTCTTCCTGCAGGCTGGTCGGAAGTTCGCGATAACATTCCTACCCATGACGTTGCATTCTTGGGTGAAGTGTGGAGATTGAGTTGGAGGCTGGGGGGGAGGGCTCTGCCTTGTCCAGACTCTCAGGAACAGGAGGAGCCTGAAATGCCTTGTAGATAGACCTTTCTGCACACTCTGCTTGCTTGCCTCTGCCCCCCGCCCCACACCCCCAGTGTGCGCATTCTGCATTCTACACATTCTCGTGGCCACGCAGTGCTCGTCTTTTCTGTGGCTGTCTAGAATCAAGACTTTCTGGGACACCTGGGTGGCTCAGTCGAACTTGCCTTCAGCTTAGGTCACGATCCCAGGATCCTGGGACCGAGTCCTGCATTGGGCTTCCTGCTCAGCGGGGAGCCAACTTCTCCTGCTCCCTCTGCCTGCTGCTCCTCCTGCTTGGGCACTTTTTCTCTTGCTCTCTCTCTTTGGCAAATAAATAAAATCTTAAAAAAAAAAAAAGAAACTGAAACTTAAAAAAATATTTTATTTATTTTCGAGAGAGTGCACAAGTGCAGGTAGATGGGAGAGAGTAGAGGGAGGGGGGGAGAGAGGATCTCAGGCAGTCAGGGCTTGAACCCGTGACCCTGAGACTGTGTCCTGGGCTGAAACCAAGAGTTGAATACTTGGCCACTGGAGCTCCCAAGGCACCTCTAGAATTGAAACTCTGAGGGGAGGGTTTACAGCACGTTGTGACATAGGGGATAGTAGTTGATCAGTAAAAATGGGGTCATTTAATCCGTTCTCAATCTTCATTGAATGCCCACCCACCCATGGGTCGGCAGAAACTTGGGAGGTTTTGTGGCAAAACAAGGAAAAAAGGTCTTTACACTTGATTTGTTCCCAGGCGCGTTGGGAAGACAGACAGGTGACCCAGGCGTCCTGGTGTTGAGGGAAGAGTGCTGCTCTGAGCTCCTTGAGAGGAGGGTCTGAGTCAGTCTGGAGGTAAAATACCGGGCAGGTTGGGGGAGGGGCAGAAGGTGGCGTTTGAATGAACGAGTACATTCGTGGTAAATGCCTGCTAGTTACCGTGATGAGTGTCAGGAATGTGAGAGCCTAGAATGCTTTATGCCAATAGGAAAGGTTGAAGTGATTTTCCACGTAAAAACCAGAATACCTTCTAAACCTGGAGATATTGGGGTCCCCAGCAGAATGCTGTGTTATGTTATGTTATATTATCATGTTGGAAAAGAAGTTTAAGTATTTGATAATATTTGGGGCCTTCTGTTTCTTGTAGTTAGTTTTGCAGAAGTCTGATGCTTTTATAGAAAGGGCTGTTAAATAGGGTGTGTGTGTGTGTGTGTGTGTGTGTGTGTGTGTGTTAAGAGAGAGAATGCAAGTGAGGGGGGAGGGGCTGAGGGAGAGGGGGAGAGAAACTCTCCAGCAGACTCCCCGCTGAGCGTGGAACCCAACGTGGGGCTCGATCCCAGGACCCTGAGATCCAGACCTGAACTGAGACCAAGAGTCAGGTGCTCAACTGACTGAGCCCCCCGGGCACCCCAGGCGCATAAATGTGTCATTTGTCGTCATTCTCTTCTGCTGTGGGGGGTTGTGTGTCCTCACCAGTCCAAGTGCTTACCATGTAGAGGTGGTTTTTCTACATGGCGGGATGTAATCCCGGAGTGGCTAGACCCCTCTGAGGACGAAGCATGAAGTCGATGGAAAATATTTTTCAGGTTTGGCCAGTGAACTTGTTGGAGTAAAACAGATGCTCACTGTGTCTGGTGGCTTCCACAGGCACGGAGAAGCTGCTGGTCTCCTCAGGCTGTTGCTTGTTTGACCTTTAATGCCAGCTTCAGATCGGTGCTGTACAGATGAACATTTCTTCTCTGGGAAAATGACTGTGTCAGCGAAAGGTGTTGGTGTTGGCGAGTGGGATTGCTGCCTGATCTCATGGGGCAGGGAATTCGCAGGTGAGCTGGCTTGAGCCCCTGGACTGGGGACACCCCAAAGGTAGGAGCTCTCGTAGTCCCAGGACTTGATGCGCTTTGGTAAACATTTGGGACTGAACTCCCCTTTGCCTTCTCCTAGCAGGGGTTACTTCCTTTTAAGTTATCAGCAGTGGAAAGAGAAGATTGTCTTATTCTGCCTAAAAGCGATGCAGGGGAAGGCCAGAAGTATGTTGAAACCGCACACAGTCTCTTTTAGGTCTTTCCTCAGTCCAGCCGGGTGCTCCCTTTTGTGTGCTCGGCAGATGGCATCTTCGATTTTTCTGTGACCTTACAACCTGTTCCTTGCTAACACGGTCTCCACATTATAACTACTTGAAAAGACGCTGCCCACACTCTGTAGGGGCACCTGCTTTGATCCAGCTGCCTTTGCGAAGAAGTTACCCAGTTGAAAGGTTTCAGCGGAAGTTCTCTAAAGACAGAGTTGCTGTTAAGCTTGGATTACATAATGGTATCGCGTGGACCCCATCTCTGCGGCTCTGCCCTCCTTCTCCATGTGGAGACGGTTCTCAAGGTCTGTCTGCTGAGTGTGAAGCCAGGATCTCATTTTCCGACAGGTCTGCATTCCAGTCCTTCGAAGGCCAGTCTCTCTGGCTGGGTCTCTTCTCAGTGTTGAAGACGACATGATGATGGTTGGTCCATACGTACCCAGGGAGGAGACGCCGGAGGAGGGGGGCTGAGATTGGAATAGTTGCATTAACCCGCCTGGAACACCTTTTCCCCCGCTGCCTTTGGCAAACTGCAAACATTCTAAGTAACCCCAGCTTCATCTAGAAGGTCTCTCTCCCTGCTGGCTGGGTAGCACTTGAATTACAACAGAGGGGAGAGGGACCGAGACATCGGCTAAGTGGACGGATAAACAGTGGCTGCCACCTTGGGCATCTGACCCGGAAGGACATTTGGAAAAGCATTGGTAAAAAGAAGTGTTCTCAGGACACCTGGGTGGCTCATTGGGTTAAGCCTCTGCCTTCGGCTCAAGTCATGATCCCAGGGTCCTGGGGTCGAGTCCTACATTGGGCTCCCTGCTCAGCAAGGAGCCTGCTTTTCTCTATGCCTGCTTGCATTCTGCCTGCTTGTGCTCTCTCTCTCTCTCTCTCTCTAATAAATAAAATCTTTTTAAAAAATTTAAACAAAAGAAGAAGTATTCTCCGTGCAAAGGGGAAGGACTGGCGAGAGAAACATGAACTAAAATCATTCAGCTGTCTTCTCGGAAGCTGTCGTTCCTTAAAGAAGTCGTCAGTGGTTGCAAAGATTTTTTGAAAATCGTCCAAGTCGTTCCTGGTTCGTTTTGCCGGTTTTTGTGACCGTTCATTTTACGGACCGTCGCTGGATGTCCTGTTGTGTGGATCTTAACACTCCCATCTGTGCAGAACAGTGTTTCATTTTTTTCCCTCTCGGCTGTAATGGTCAGATTACAAGAGGTTGGAAGATGGTTCGGCATTTAGACCACTTTAGTTTTCCAGCTCAGAATAGAAAGATGGAAGTGGAAGAGCAGAGACCAGGTGTGCTAGCTGTTTTGGCAAATGGAGAAGAAAGAACAGGAGACAAAAGACATGGCTATCTGGCTGGCATCGCAAGTCTTCTGGGGAACAGGATGGGCGGCCAGGGCTCAGACAGTGCTCTAGGAAATCATGGCTCTGGGAAGTTAAGCCCTTCCAGTGCCCTACAAAGGAGTGGGCTGGAGGATCACTTTCTCTGGTCTACAGCTGCCACAGGGAAGCCAGCCCCGTGGTAGGTGGTGTGCAGGAGATTGTGGTCACTGTGGAGGGAGACCCTGCCTTTATGACTTTCAAAGCAGGGGACACCCTGACCAAGGTCCTCACGTTCCCAGTGTAAGGTACTAGTTATGTTGAAGAACCTACTACCTCAAGATTCAAATATTTTTTTTTGGCTGGACCATGTATGTCCATCAGCAGGGGGACTGTTGGAACAGAGCTCTCTCAGATCATAACCACCCTCGTTGGAGGAAAGTAAATTTCTTGTGTCAGGAAGTGGGTCACCATTTCTGCAGGATGTTTAAGTACAGCACAGCGGTCCTGAGTGTTTCGTGTCCTGACTTCTTAGGGTGTCTGTGACGTAGGCCCGAGGGTTAGCTCGTTCTGCAGTTAGTGGACGGATATATTAGCACAAGGACATTCTGGGTGTTGGCAATGCAGCAGCAAGCAAAATCGGTTCCTAAACTCTGGACTCTGGTGGGGGCGGTGGGCAGTGACAGACTGCTGACACGCATGAAGTGGTCATCTTAGTTGGAGGAGACAGAGACAGTGGGGTGACAGGTGCCGTGTGTGGTCAGGAGCGTGAGGACATGTGGGAGGCACCTCTGAAGTGAGGGTAAAGTGTTCCTGGGGAGGCCCAGTGGGACTGTTGGCCCCAAGGTGGACATGAGCTTGGCCTGGTCAAGGAGGCTCACAGGAACCCTGAGAAGGCCGCAAGGGGGCAGCGGCCAGGCCACACAGGGCCCCGGAGGCCCCCAGCCCGCCTTGTGGTCTCCTGGTGTTTGTGTTGGAGCCTTAAGCCTTTTGTGGCAGCAGGACTTCTAACTGGTAAATCCGAGCAGGAAAATAGAAACTTCTGTGTGGAATTTACTTTGCTGGAAACTGAAGGATTCTTGCTGCGACCTCAGTTGCTGGTAGGACGACGCGGCTACGCATCTCTTTCCTCAGTGACAGCTCTTCTTGCTCTTTTTTTTAATTGTTAAAAAAAAAACCCATGTTGCATATAGTTTACTGTCCTTACCATCTGTAAGCGCAGAGAACGGCATTGTCAACCACATGCATCGTTCTATGCACAATATCTGGAATTTTGTCCCTTGGAAAGCTGAAACTCTGTCCCTGCTCCCTGTCCCCCAAGTCCCCGGCAGCCACCAGTTTGCGTTCTGAGAGTCTGACTCTTCTGGACACCAATGCAGTTGACATTAGTGGACTCCCGAGGCGTCTTGTCTTTTGGGGGCTGGCTTCCTTCGTTAGCCTGATAAGGTTTGCTGGTGCTGGAGCACATGCCGGATTGCCTTTCTCTATTTTTTTTTTTAAAGATTTTATTTATTTATTTGACAGACAGAGATCACAGGCAGGCAGAGAAGCAGGCAGAGAGAGGGGGGAAGCAGGCTCCCCGCCAAGCAGAGAGCCTGATGCAGGACTTGATCCCAGGACCCAGGGTCCACGACCCGAGCCGAAGGCAGAGGCCCAACCCACTGAGACTCCCAGGCGCCCCCGGATTGCCTTTCTAAGCTGCCTGGTGTCCATCCACACGTGTAGACCATGTGCCCACCTGCCTCGAGGACACGGTGGCTGCCACATCTGACCACCCCCAGGGCATGGGGTCAGGACATGCGCGCGGCCCAGACCCTCCCCAGGGATGGTCCTCTGTTTCTCCACAGGGTCCGAGAAGGGTTTGTGGCGCGGGAGGGTCCAGGCCACGTCCACATGCGTTCCACCCAGTGAGGTTTCAGGGAGGATCCAGAAGGGGTTGGTTTGGAATGATGAGGTGGTCAGTGGGGAAGGAGGCTTCTCGTCGGAGGGCGCACAGATCCGGTTACAGCGTCGCGGGAGGTGAGAACGTGGGGAGTCGCGAGATCAGGAGCTGGAAGCCGGAGCAGCAGCCAGGAAAGGCAGATAATAGGGTCCCCTGTGCCAGCCCGAGGAACACGGAGTCTTTCTGGAAGGCCTCTGGGAGCTCTTGGGGGAGTTCTCAGCAGGAAAAGTGATAACGGATGGGCTTTTGAGGACTATCCCAGCAGCCGTGTGATTATAGGATATTGCTAGAAACGCCCGCCATGCACTGATGTACTTACTCCTCACTCAGAGAATTAATTGCTTCACAAGCAAGCACCGAGTAGGGATCACAGGAGAGCGGACGCTGTTTGGAGGTGGGAGGTCCGGGTTCCTTCGAGCGTCGTGTTAATTTGCTTGATTTATTACTGAGTCTCTGTGGAGACCGGTCCCATGAGCTGTGCCCCGGGATGAGGCTTCCAACATCCGTGCAGTGGAAAATTCGTGGAAACTCGAATATTTGCCATCCTGTGAGGTGGGACTATATGTTCCATGAGAGGGTGTTGACATACTGTCACATACCCTGAGCTGTTTAATCTGGAAGTATTTGTGGAAGTGTCATGTGGTGTGAAGGCTGATACTTAATTATCTTGGGGGGGAAAAAAAAAGGACTGGAAAAGGCAACCCACTTCCAGATTTGAGGGATCTGCCGTGCATTTGTTTTTGTGGAAAAGGCTGGTGTTCAGTGGCGTTTTTCACCACCCCCCTCGCTGCTCTCATGTGTGTTGTTTTGACTTGTTGGGAGGATAATTTACTTATCTTAAAGAGATTGATTCAACTAATCTGGGAAGTTTGATGACACGCAGTAGGAATTTGAAGTCTCTGTGTTCTCCTGTCATACGGTTGTGTTCGTTCCTTGGGTTTGTCCATCCAGTCACACAACAGACATTTATTCAGGACGTCCTGTGTCACAGACACTGTGCTGGGGTGTGGCAAATAGGACAGACTCGGCTCGTCTAGCCTTCTAGGCAGTGAGGGAGACAGAGCAAATGTATGCCTTACACACACCCTCATTGAGGCAAACCTAGAAATTATGGCAAACCTAGAAATTATGGAAAATAGAATGGTAGGGAATTTGGAGGAGGGGGGAGTCCATGTAGGGTCGTCAGACACTTTTGTGATGGAGACATTTAAGATGAGGCCTGAAGGAAAAGAGAGCATGGTCATGTGAAGAGGGAGAGGAAGGGGCTTCTAAGCAGTTCAACAGAATGTGCAAAGGCCCCAAGGAAGCATATGGTTTTGGGAGGACTGAAAGGACCGTGAGGCCAGAGCGCGGTGGGTTGAAGACGTCAGGCTGGACCACCTACCCTGCGGTAACTAAGGAGTTTGGGTGTCATTTATAAATAGAGAAATCTCATGACCTGTGATACGTTTAAAATGATTGCCGACAGAATGAGCGCGCGCTGAGGCCTGGGGAAAACCAGTGGTTAGCTGCTGCTGCGTTGCGGATGTGAGCCAGAATGGCTTGGTGGAGGGCAGGGCTGCTCCAGGGGACGGCTCGGAGTCAGGCCAGCAACACACTTGCTCAGCCGTATTGCAGACCTGCCGTTCCAGCAGCTTCGGGGCTGGAGCGAGCCCGCCAGGTGACCGGATGCACGGGAAAGCTATGCCAAGGATAGAGTGGCCGCCCGTGCTTATAGCTTCTGGGTTCGGTGTGATGAAGCCCGGAAAGCATTAGTGAGCATGGGGGTCTTCAGCAAAACTGAAACGAAAGTTCCAGCATCAACTTGATCTGTGTCAGGGATTTCAGGTGAGAAGAAACTGGGGAGACAGCTCCAGCTTGCTATGCATCTAGCTTTCCCAGTGGGGTTTTCTCTGGTTTCTCCTCCCCTCCGGCTGCTACTCGGTGTGCACAGGCAAACTCTGAATGAGCATTTTGTCGTCCCCAAAAGGAGTAGCATATGGGCTTTCACAGCTGGTCATATTTTTTTTTATTACTATATTTAAAACAACATCCAAGATTAGGAAAAGAATTTCCTGGCAACTAGCGTCACAGACTGTGATAAAATTATTACTGGCTATCAATACGGGCTCCTGGGTATCTCATGTTGGGGTTTCGAGTCCAACGTCTTTGTAATCTGTCCCTCAACAAATGCACATCGATGGGGAAGAAGCAGGAAAAGAGATTTATAGCTTGGGTGTCTCTTCAAGTTTCTGTTTGGTATGGTTAGGACTTCAGAACTTTCCATGTTTCACATTCGGGGTCACAGACTGTAAAACGTTGGGGCCTGTGTGAGAGGCCGTGGGCCCGGGGAGAGAGGGACCATTGGAGCACCATTTCTGTCTGAAGTGTTGCGCTTGCGTCTTGACGTTCATGATTTCATCTCGTCCCCGCTCGGAGGGAGGTGGTATCTCCCCATTTGTAGGCGAAGACATGAGCCAATAAAGAAAACTCCCATTTGAACCTGAGTCTCAAGTGAGACTCTCTTCTGTGCCACGCTCACGGGGCAGACTTGCGTGGGGCTGGACTTGTGGGACAGGGGCTCACAGAGTGGTGTGCGTGCAGAGAAGCCTGGGACCTCTGAAAGGGACGAGGACTCGCGGGAGACTTTGAAGGGGACCAAACTACCGCAGGGCGCCTACTTTTAGTTTTCCTGACAAGAACTGGGTACAACAGAAAGGGTTTTCCGATGCCCCTCGTGGGCCAGGCTCCTTCAGGGCTGACCTGGATGGCACTGTGTGTCTCCTTGGGGCAGGTCATTAAAAGCGTCCTTTTTACATTGATGTCTTTTCTCTTCCTCTCCTGTGCATGTTTAATTTATTTACCTTTCTTCCCTGAAGACTTGCAGGCCTTGCTGCTTTTCTGGAGATGTTCCGTGTCTCTGAGTCACACGCCACAGCCCCTTGTCCGCTTTTCTCTCCGGTTCCACCGTGTCTTCCTCCCTCACTTGTCCTAGGTCGTGTAGGCCTTTGGAGCGCTTGCTCAGGGATCCCATTTGGTTTCCTCTCTCCCGTCTCCTTGTGGAGACAGTGTTTGGGTGATAAAGTGACTTGGAGGAGTGATGCGCCCGACAAAACTCCAGTCAGTGAACGGGGACGTTAGAGCAGCTGTTGGGAACTCGGGCCTCGAAGCGTGGGCTCCACAGCTGGTCCCAGTCTTAGGTGGGTCGTATGCACTTTCAGTGACAAGAGATCTTTCAGTCATGTGGAAGAAGACAAAAGCTCATGAGAACCGTTGAGCTATTTAGGATGACAATGGACAATATGGGCCCAAAGCAGACGTCACAAGCTAGTGGCTCACGGTCTGTTCTGACGTGCTTTCCGTAAACAGTGTTTTAAAAAAATTAAATTTGGGCAAGCAGAGGAGTTTTCCTTCTGTGCTTAGTCGGGAGTCCATGACGGAGCACGGGACATGTGTCTGGCCGGCACTGCTGCTGGGGGAGTGAAGCTTCTGAAGACAGAACGTGCGGACCCTCGTAGATCAGGGTCTCATGATGAGAGACGGGGCCACAGAGCTGTGGGTCTCAGCCCCCCGGGCCCTTGGCCCCAGTCCTGGGTGGGAGGGGTGCTTCCCCAGGGTGGTGACCCCCCCCACTGAGCCTTGAAGGCTGAGTGGCAGGTGACCAGGCCAGGGCTCGTGGGGAAGAATTCGGAGTGCAAAGTGCAGTTGGAAGGTGGAGGGGCTGTGTCGGGGCGGGCCGTGCTGGAGCTCTCGGGAGCCCGGGCGGAAGGGGAGACGTGGTGAGATTTACGCGTGGCGGCAGTGTGCTAAGTGGATCACAGCCCCGCCTTGGGATGGCCCGCTGGACACCAGGGAAGCTGTAACCGGGTTGGGAAGTCCTTTCTGATTTTCAGAGGCAGGGGAGGCTGGGCCCTGGGATGCCGTAGGCCTCAACCTACCTGCTGCCCTGGGTGAGACACTGCTCAGGGGTGCTGGCCCTTTGCCGCTTAGAGGACGGGCTCCGATGCTCAGGGTAGACGTGGACAGATTGAGGATGGTTGATCCGTTTATCATTTTGCCGAGCTCTTCGGTGAGATTTTTGTAAGTTTTTTTTTTTTTGTTTTTTTTTTTTTTTGAGGGGCGGGAACTTGTAATTTTGCCGGAGTTTTGCGGAAGTGAATCACATTTATCAAGATAAATTGTACGAGAAGTTTGTTTGATTATAACCTTGTTTCTAGGGGAAATAACCCCACCAAAAGAAAGAAACTTCCTGGAGGGCAGGATGCCTGCCGCCGGGTCCCTAAGGGAAGGAGCGTGGCTGTCACTCGCATTCAGCGGACCTTTATGTGGGCCCCACCCGTCCTGCTGTCAAAACAACTCTTTTCTCTTGCTTTTCGTTAAGAGCTGTGGGAGTTCCGTGTTCCGTGCTCTGTGCAGGTCTCACTGGCAGCTGGGGACTAGCTCTCCACAGAACATCTTGTGTAAGGATTACCTGCTCCCGGAGCACCCCCACTGCCCTAGAGACATCACTCCTGGGGCCACCACTTGGAGGCTAAAGAGACTTTGTGGGTGCAGGTTAGGCTGTCCTCCTCACTCTCCAGGAGAAGTTCAGGAGCCTCTCACCCGGCCCTGAGGCCTGGGGCCTCTCTCCTCTCTTGGACTGGTGGTCTGCAGGGCTGCTGGAGCGGATCTCTCATGTGCAAATCCGAGCCTGTCATTCCCTGCTTAAAATCCTTCAGCAGGTCCCTGAGTGCAGCAGGGGAGGCCCGCAGCCAAGCCCGCCGGCCTGGGCGCCCCGTAGCTGTGCTCTTCCCGCGGCATCTCCCCACCGGTGGGCCCGGCCTCCGGCCCCCCCATACCCCTGCTTGCGGGTAGACCCCTCGATGGCCAGCCTGGTTGTGGCCCCCAAAGAAGCACCTCCCCACTTTAATTTTTCATGTGGATACAGGAAGCCTAGTGCGGAGGACGCATCCGTGGTTTCTGTTAAAGGAATCATCGGTTCCTTTTCTCCTCGCATTCTCCTTAAGGACCGGTGAATATTTGTTGAATGAATAGCTCATGGGCTAGATTGCGTTGAGCACTTAGTGCCAGGAAAAACGAACTTGTCTCATTTAAGAAACTGACCTCTTTCATTAAAAAAAGTCAATTAAAATCAGACTGTGGGTTTTTTTTTCTTTTCTCCTTTGTTGCCAGGAGCCCCAGAACTAGAATTTTTGGTCCTAATAATCCTAGAATTCCAGGTGGCGGCTGCGCTGGCAGTCTGCTGGTTGGGTCGGCCCGGCGCAGCTGTCCTTCCTGATTTATCATTTTGTTTGCAAATATTTACCGAGTGGTTGTCATGTGTGGGGCGCCGAGGCCGCGGCTGGGCAGGGTGGGCAGGCGAGGCTGGGAGTGGGTGGACCCAGCGTGTCCTGCTGTCGGGCAGGGTCGTGGCAGAAGCATAGGGGGAGTCCAGGATGACCCCCGGGTTCTGATGCAGGTGGGGGTTTCGGGGAGGCTGAGGGAGGAGCAGGTGGGGGAAGGAGTGACTAGCAGACACCCTGTTGGACACGTCCAGGCAGAGTGTCCCTGAGGTGGCCCGGCACTCAGGAAGAGATTCTGCTCCTGCTCTACCTTTATCCCCGGCACACACGTGCTTATACACAAAGGCTGTCATTCAGGGATCTCTCTTGCCTTGTGGTTCTCATGTGGCTTCAGCCTCCCTGGCCATAGGAGAAAGCCTGCTGGCTTCTTGCCTGCTGGGCCCTGGGCCTCAGTGACTTGTCCACAGTGATTCATCCCAGGAAGGGGGATGGACACACCCAGGTCCTTCACTGGGGCCTTTAGAGATGCTGCCTTCCAGGGAAAGGCCTTCTCTTTCTGCGGGAGCCAGGATGGTGGCCCTGAGCCATCTGTGCTATGACGCCTGCGACGTAGAGTAAGTCCCTCTGGACAGTATAGAACGAGGCCATCACCCAGAAAAGCAGAGACTTGAGAAGTGTGGACCGATCCCTCCCCGCTGTTTGCTACGCCGTAGCCCTTGGAATGCCAAGGTTCGAGGTTAAATGAAGAAGCTTTGTTTGGTCAAACCCGTGTAAAGGAAGAGGATGCGATCTTGACAGCAGAGCTTGGCAGCACCTTTAAGAGTGAGTGAGCTCTGTGCCTCTTCAAGAGCAGGGTTAGTGTCCAGGGTTTCCCCGATTTCTCAGTGTGTGGATCTGGAAAAGGAAATGGAACACCTGTCAGTGTCCCCTCTTTGCCAATGAAGAGACCGAGTTCCACACACGTGAGGCCACTTCCTGAAGTCACACGTGTGAGGGCTGGTCTGGAAGGTCGACTCAGACGCCTGTCTTCTCCATTCATTTCACTGCCCTGTGTGGGTTGATGCTTCTCTCTGTCTTTGAAGTGTGGGAGGCTTGTCCCTCTGGAACTGCATGCGTTGGGCTGTGTGTGTGTGTGTGTGTGCTTTTTTTTTTTTTTTATAAAGATTTATTCGACAGAGATCATAATTAGGCGGCGGGGTTGGGGTGCGGAGCAGGCTCCCCACTGAGCAGGGAGCCTGATGTGGGGCTGGATCCCAGGATCCAGAGATCATGACCCCAGCCAAAGGCAGAGGCTTTAACCCACTGAGCCACCCAGGCACCCTATGTGTGTGTGTTCTAAGCTGCACTCGAAGTTCTGGTTCCTAGATTACTCAGGCGTTCTCTACAGGTGGGCAGTTAACCTGTGAAAATCCTGGAAAACACACTGTTCTGTTGACATGATTTCCTTCTAAGGGAAGAAATGTATAATAACTCAGGGTTTGGGGCTTTGTATTACAAGGGTGTGTGGAATTATGAAAACGATATGAGTTCTGTGAAAATTCTGGAAAGTGTCCTTAAGAATTTCCATGTTGCTGCTGTGGCCATTAAAAAAGATGTATTTTCTAAGAGTGGGGTTTTGCTGTTATTTGTGATCTTTGTAATTTTTTTCCAAAGTTGTGCTCGATTACAAACAATTGTTTAAAATAAATTAAGAAGGGAAAGCCATCGGACGGGCATCTTACTGCTTCTGACATGTCCTTGGCTGAGACACGGTATTGGGACAGTAGCTGACCTGGAGACGTGGAGTTCCTTTGTAGCCTGATGAAGAACTGAGCCTGTGAGTGACCACGTGGGTGGTCCCAGGTCACCTGCTGCAGAGTCGTGCTCCGTGGGCTCAGGCTCGGTGCTCGCGGCGTTGTAATGTATCCTTCCTGGGTTTCCACATCACCTGCAAGCAAGCAAGCAGCTGACGTCCTTTTCTATGGACGATGTGCATCTTTTCTGTGAAGGGCGTGCGTGTCTCAAGGTTCGTTACCGGTGCACCCTCGTTCTGCGATGGCCATCGTTGTCGGTCAGGGGACCAGTCGGGGCTCCTTGCTTCTCTCCTGGATTGTGGTGATCACTTCCCAAGTTGCTTCCTTGCTCCCCGGTGTACCCCCTGCTGTTCTTTACCTTCCCGAGAGAGAAACCCCTTTGTTTGGCCTCCACCACTCCCCGCCAGCTCTCCTGATTGCTTTGCCTTCATTTCCATCCGCGTTTCCTGCTCCTTGTTCAGTCATCCTGGGCTCTCGCCTCAGGAACTACTTGCTCCGTGGATGATGAGGTTTTTAAGCCGCCACATTCCCAGGTTCTGCTCCCTGCCCCGCCCCCAGGGCTGAGTACCTCCCCAGTTCATCCAGTTCTTCCTCCTGGACTCAACTCCCATGTGTTCTTGAGGAAGCCCTTCCAGACACAGCCTCTCCTTACCACCCTCCTGCCCGCCAGTTAACGACCGAACGTAATGTGCAGGTGAAGAGTGTGGACCGTGGTTCAAACCCCTTCCCTGCCAGCTCCGTGCTGTGTGACGCTGGGAAAGTCACTTCATCTTTCTGTGCTTCAGCTCTGTCAAAGGGAATCACAAACAGTATTTATCTTTTATTTTTATTTTTATTTTTAATTTTTTTTAAAGATTTTATTTATTTATTTGACAGGCAGAGATCACAAGTAGGCAGAGAGGCAGGCAGAGAGAGAGAGGAGAAAGCAGGCTCCCCGCAGAGCAGAGAGCCCAATGTGGGGCTCGATCCCAGGACCCTGGGACTATGACCTGAGCCGAAGGCAGAGGCTTTAACACACGGAGCCCCCCCAAATGCCCCAACAGTATTTATCTTTTAGAATTGTTGTTAGGATTAAATGAGTTAGCCTATGAAAATCAGTCATGAAAGTGCCAGCATGTCAGTCCTATGATTATTTAAACTCTAAATCTTACTAGTTTCTATTCAGGTTTAAAAAAAAAAAAAAAAAAGTCTTACTGCGTTTTGATACTCTCACGCTCCTTTCAAAGTGCATGGTATACCATGGGCACTCAGTAAATGCTGCTGACATCAACGAGCAGGTTGAAACGGTCCATAAATGCAGGGCACTCATTCAGTGCTTGTCGCGGGACGCCCTGCTGTGGTTACAGAAAACGATTTACTTCATCGCCGTGTTCGATGTCTCTTTTTGGAATGACGTGTCAATATGAACTGATACTTATCTCCTATTTCACATTTAAGAGCCATTTAGAATTTCGCTTGAAAATTCTGCTCTTTCACGAACAGTTGGAGGGTTGGGCCTTGTTGCCTTTTCAAAGACTGTGTAGACTGGTTGTACGAATCCCGTGTTTAAGTAAATGATATGTCTGTTCTGATGCGTGAAGGGCCTGTCCGTGAAAGCGGTCATTATGTTGGATTATGATGTCAGCCTTCAGGAGTCAAATGCTTATCCTCTGTTTGGGCTTTCCAGAAAGGGGTCGCGATAATCCACATACATATCTCGACCTCCTCGTTCTACATCGCTGCTTCGGAGTTAATAAACGTCTGGTGCAATTTCGCATCAGCACAGAATTCACATGTTAGGCGTTCCATTTCCTGTGTTTGTTCCGATATGTTTGCACCCGGTATCGTTTTTCCAGAACTATTCACAGCCCAAGGAACGCCGACAAACGAAGAGACTTAATTTCTTTTTTTTTTTTTTTTTAAATTTAATTTATTTATCTGACAGACAGAGATCACAAGTAGGCAGAGAGGCAGAGAGAGAGGAAGCAGGCTCCCTGCTGAGCAGAGAGCCCGATGTGGGGCTGGATCCCAGGACCCTGGGATCATGACCTGAGCCGAAGGCAGAGGCTTTAACCCACGGAGCCACCCAGGCGCCCCGAGAGACTTAATTTCTTTATTGGTACATTTCTGCTTCTTTATTTGTGTCCTTGTAATTGGGCGCGTTTCTTCAGACCGTGGTGATCTGGCCTCGTTGGAGGGAGGTTGGAAGGAAACAGAGATCCCGAGCAGCTCTGAAAAACGGAACGTCAAGGGGACTGTCTTGCCAAACAATGGTATATGCAGCCAGCATCCTGTAAAGCGCCCGTGTCCACAATGGTGTCATTGACATCTGCACTGTGTGGACTTGTTCTCGGAGAGGTGCCCTAGAGAAGGCCCGGCGCGAGGGGTGCCGGTGGTGGTGGTGCCTCCGAGACCCTCCGAGTGACCTGAATGAGGCCAGCCAGGAATGAGGACAAGGCCATGAATGACCCTTTTGTTGCACGGTGGAATGAACTGCTCCAAATGTTCTCATCAGAAAGAGAGTTGTTTGGCCAGAGTGGCCATGAGGGAGTCAAGAGTTTTTAGAAAACTTTCATTTAGTGACTAATATTTGGACTCAGTGATGGTATTAAAAAGACTCTTCTGTATTCAGAAGACCTTAGGTTGTTAAGAAGCCACTGCAGCGATGCTCAGTAGTGTTAACGTGGCGAGAGAGCCTGACTGTTCGCTGTGGCTGTGGGTGGCCAAGTTCTGTCCCCAGGATTTTGTCCCACGATGGGATCTACTCTGCATGCTTACCTGTCCTGTTACACACTCGTTTTCCCTGCATACGATAGCAATCGCATGTAGGCACATTTTGCTGATTTTCCTAGTAGGTCTGTCTTTATAAATTTACTGGAAAAAAAGGTGGTTTGTTCTCTATTTCTTGTCCGGTTTTCTTAGGAGAGCCTATGCCTTTGGCAATGGTTCTGCCATGATGTCATTGCCTGTGAGCAAGTATAAATTGCTTATTTTATCGGACCAGTTCAGAGAATTTCATTCGAATGAAATCTTTGTTATTTAGCACTTTTCCCCAGAAGTGGGCCATTGACTGGGATTTAACAACCGTTTTGATGAACGAGTTGTTCTGTTGTAAAAGGATTTCGCACTTAAAGTTTGCTCCTTGCGTTGTGCTATTTTTGTCTTCTGAAAGTTATTTAGAATGAAAAGAATCAGCACCTAACTGTTAGAGGCTGAAAGTTCAAGAGTGATCCCATGATTTCAGGACCGGAGTCTCTACCAGCATCAGTCTTCCTGTGGAGAGCCCCTGAAAGGGTAGATTAGTTTTGATGGAATTGGTATATTCCATGAATGCAAAAAAAAAAAGACCAAATGTCGAATGAACTAAGACTACCAAAACAAACTGGTGGAGGTAAAAATCAAGAAGTTGCTCGGGGTCTAGGAGGGGAATCCTGCTGCTGCCCCCATGGTCCCTAAGCCCGGCTGGAAGGGGAAAATGTTCTCCTATCCTTGTCTGTTTGAACCCTCTTGGGAAGGCTTTTGAGCCCGTGGGCTCTGGCCACCTCAGAAGACTGTCTGGCTTCTAGCTCGCATCCGAAGCCAGGGTTAGGTTTCCTCCCCTTCCTCCTCCTGCTCCTTCCTTCCGGGATTTATGGAGTGGCTAATGAGAGTCTCCCTGCCATGAGGTCCTTCTCTTAAGGTAGCCAAGGGGAGGGAAGCCCTTTCCCTTTTATGAATCCTGCCTGATCCTTTTCTGGACGTAGTTTGATTTGTGTCTGGAGTCTGTCCAGCTGTGTGGTGTGTCTCCCGTAGGGGATCTTTCAAGATGTTCTTCCTTGAGTAGAACAGCAGCTCTGAGCAGCAGGCTTGTGGCCTTTCGGACTGTGCATGCCCACTGCTGGTGAAGCCACCGAGTGGAGGTTTTTGTTGTCACCGGAGTCAGGTCTGGGTTGGGCTGGGAAGTCGGTGGCCAGGCTCAGGGCACTGGAACAGGCAGAGGGTGGGGATGGAGCGGCTTTGGGTCTTGGGTCTGTATTAAACCCTTGTTATACCTCGATAACTCATGTCGTAGAGGTTTTCATAAAGGCCAATGAGGTCGGGTGGAAAGCACTCCCCGCGCAGTCATTTACAGACGTACAATCAGGCAACAGAGGAGGTGGTCCTGATGGGGACTGCGGACACCCGCTTCCGGCTATCCAGGATCCTAGCATCATGCCCGTTTTGCCCGGATTGTTCGGCAACCTGATGGGAACTGTCTACTTTGTCTTCTGCTTGGTTCATTATGACTCTCCTCATAAATTCATTCCTTATATTATTTTTATGATGTTTTCTTTAGCCTTGTCGCAGTCACAGACCAAGTTCTAAGTCGAACTGAAATGGAGATTTGACGGTGGGCCCGTCTTCCTTAGGACTGCCGTTTAGTTTTTCAAGTTTCTCTTGACTTCTGAAGCTCATTTCCTTTAAAATCTTCTGTGTTTAGTGTGTGGCTCAATGTCTTTTTGAAATGATTGCTCTTTTTGCACTGGTGTGTATATCCCAGCATTTTGAGTCTAGAATACTGATTATCTGACAAATCCTCCACTTGTAGGATTTTGCAGATAACCGAGAACAGTCCATTAGAATGTATTGCTTTTGGCTGGAGGCCCAGCATGTTGGCTCGTTCGTGTAGGGTGTGCTATTTAAAGAGGCCAAAGACCAGAGGTTTAATTCCCAGATGGGCCCATTAGTGGAGCTTTGTTCCACAACATCAGGTTGAACCTCAAACCCCAGCCATCTGTCTTTGACACGCATGCCGTTGGCCACGAGGGGCGTGCATCACAACGGCCAGTCTGGATGGAGCAGTAGAAGACTGTGGCCGCTCGATCCGAGGAGAGGTCCCGTTGCCTCCTGTGTGCAGCCTGGTGGGTCATTAGAGTCCGGCTACAGGGAGTGCTGGAGAAGACTGGCCGGGAAGCTGTGAAGATGCTGAATCAGCAGTGTGAAGGGCTAGACCAGATTCTGCAAGTCAGGAATGTTGGGAAGTTCTCAGGATGTCTTAGTTCTGACCTTGTATTTGTGAATGAGCCTGCCGTGAAGATCGGGGAGGAGTACCGAAAGGAAGGAGTATGACCGCTGGCTCATGAACTTAGGTCTTAAAAGAAGGTGGACCAAAGACGGGACGGACGGTCAAGGGGCCCGGCAGTAAGCATAGCCTCTCCCGTTTACAGCTCTGTCCTAAGCACTCTTGTTTGACCTCACTGTGACTTTATGAGGCCAATGCAATCACCGCCATTTCACAGATGAGCAAACTGAGGCGTTGGACTCGGAGATTTTGCTGTGAGTCATGGAGCTAGCTCAGTAGCCGAAGGGGGAGGCGGAGCGAGGAGGTCTGCTTCGGGAGGGATCTGAGACCTGCAGAGGGTGCCATGCACAGTAAAAAGGTGGTTAACAGAGGTGTCCGGAGCCAGCAGAGAGGACCATCGCTAGCTCTGAATGGCTCCAGTGAAGGACAGCGATAGACCATCAACTTTCTGCTCCTAGAGTCTCTTTTATATACATCCTAAGAACTCCAAAACAGTAAAAGTGTGTTGGGGGAGTATTCAGGAAGATTTAGTTTTGCTAAATGAGTTTCAGCCTCCCAGCCTAATGGAAGACCTTCCCAGGGCCCTGAGGACACTTTGGACAGAGGTCATTGTACCGTGTTCATGATCTTTGAGGAAGTGCTGAGAAGAGAAAGGACACCGGGAAGGTTGGGGAGGGCAGATGCATGGCTTGGTGTGGAGAAGGGGGGAAGTTCTGCTTAGAGGGAGCTGATGCTGCAAACAGATCCGTCCGTAGATCCTGCTGTGTCTCCGCACTTGCTCCGAGTGAGCCTGTGCCATAAAGCTGGAGTCCGAAAGAGGATCCTACATGGGGACAAAGTGTAATTGTCTCATGTTCAAGTACGTTTTTTCAGGTCAGCGAGCAACCCACATTTGGAGGAGTTCGGGTATCGGGTGGGTGGACTTGGGTGTGGGGATGCCTCAGCCGGGGGGATCGGACACCCTTAAGCTCTCTTCCCACAAAGAGTGGTGTGTATGAGACTAGACCGTATGTGAGACTAGACCCGAGGCTTCTTTGGCTCTTCGGTTTTCCATCTGTGAGGAGGTCGTTTAATCTCCCTTCCAGAAGAGGAAACTCTAGGGAGGAGGAGACAGTGGCTTTCTCAAGTCCAGTCCATGGTGTTGGGGTCAGAGGCAGCTGGAGGGCTTGGCTGTGCGCTCATCCGACCGCAGCCCCTGTGGGCACCGGGCCACAGCGGGGACGGTCTCCGGTGAGCTGCGCAGGGGTGAGGCCTACCTGGATTTGTGTCCCAGCTCTGCCTTGTGACGTTGGACGGCTGCATGGACAGCTGCTCTGAAGAAAGGCCTTGCGGTGAGGACCATCGCCGGGCACGTCTTCTCCGCTGTGGAGGCAGGCCTGACGTCATCCTTCAGTTTACTGATTATGACTGATAAGTCCCCCAGCATCTCTCGATTCAACACCAAGAAGTGGCATTTTTTGCCTCGCTTTTCTCTGGGGACGGTGTGGAATTTTACCAGGGTATTTGTTACGGTTTCTGTCTGTGTGAGAATTTTGCATCGTCTCGGGCACGTGGGGCAGGATCCCACCCACAGGGCCCCTCGCCACCCTTTCCAGCTCTGAGATCACGGGATTTATTCTTTTTGAGAAAGATCCTTCTACCTCTCCTCCTCCCGCCTCCAGCGGTTCCCTGGTTACCGTGGGAACCATCCTCTAATAATCCTGTCAGGAAATACGATGTAACTGGGTGTCTAATCTTATTTTCCAGACGTAAAACAAGCACCCAGCTTCCTTCTAAGACTTCTTCTCGAGCAGTTGGGGGCTGAGCACAGCTCCTTCTCCTTCTGGTGGTTTCTGAGATCGTGCTTGTGGAGGAATGCCCTTCTCTGGGTGTTTCTGGAACTTAGAATGTTCACGGCTCCCACCACCCCGTGACCAGTGTGTCACTGGGAGGTCTTGCCTGCTCTCGTGCTCATTCTGCAGCAGTTGGGGAAATCTGGGGTATTTTTAACTGTAATTTAAAAAAAATGCAGAATTGTGGTTTCTAGAGGATTTCTTTTGCACATAAAGCAGCTATGTTGGGTGTACGCGTGAGGATAGATCAAGTCATATTTATGCTTTTTTGGGGAAGAGGCTCTACTTTCGCGAACCCTTTCTTGCTGGCCCAGGAGTGGGGGGACATTGGCCCCTTCCCGGCAGGGGTCACGTGGGACCACCCATGCTGCTAGCTTCTCCACCGCTCTCTGCCTTGCCCATGAGAACCCGTGTCACCACACCTCTTGCCCTTGATGTGCCAGTCACCGCAGGCAGCCTGGACACCCAGGGCAGCTGTCATGCCCCCGTCCCAGTCCTCGGGGACTCCTTTCCAACACTGTCCCTGCCCCGGGAATGTATGGAGCCCACACAGTCCTCAGCGAAATCCCCTGCTTCCCTACTGGGTCTGTGAATGTCCCCTGCCCTGTTCTTGCATGTTTGGAAACCAGATCTCCCCTGGCCGTCCTGTTTCTCCTGCAGCCCAGCCAGGTGGCTGTGGTCTTCCCTCCTGAACCTCGAACCGCGGTTGGGGATGGGGTAGTGCCCTCCACGCGGTCTCTGCCCTCATCCCCCTTCTTCCCGGGAGCCTGGGGTCTCTCCCAGCCCCTCCACCTCCCGCTGACCTCATCTGCCACTGGCCTGTTGAAGACCCTTGTTTCTGCACCGTCCCCATCTGAGTCGCCCCCCTGCCAGGTCTCCAGGACGCCCCTATTCCTGCTGACCATGCTCCCCACATCTTCCCAGCCTCCCCTCCTGGGAGCTCGTCTGCCGCCACCCTCAGCCCGCGCATCCCTGCTCAGGTGTCTGCTGCTGCGACCACCAGGAACCTCGGTGCCTCCCCGGCTCCCTGCTCTGATCGCCTCCTCCTGGCCTGGAGGTCCCTCCAGCCCCGACAGCGCTCACAGCTGTGGGATTGTCCCTTCACTGAACGTACCGCCTCTTTACAGTCCCGCCCTCACCCCATCTGCGGACTCCCGTCTTTCCTAGCTTCACTTCGGGATCCCCTCTAGAATCCCTACCGAGGTGCGTGTCCTCAGCACCCTTGCCTCTCCCATACGTACTCGGTCATTCTCCCTCGACTAGAACGCAATTCTGGTGAAAGCCGTGTCCTCTCTGTGGGCCCTGCACAAGGCCACAACACCATACCCCTCGTGTCCCTAAGTCCATAAATCCTGGTGGGCCCTGGATGCTGCCCAGCGGCTACTCTTCCACGACTATGGTACACTTTGTCCTTGTTCTCCAGATGCCCGTGCTCTCCTTCCAGCTCCCTTCTTCCCTAACGAAACAGACGTGATCAGAAGAGGACATCCTCAGGCTCTGGCCCGCACACCTGCCACCCGCCCGTCTCGGTGCCCGAGCTCCAGCTCCTCGTGCACGATGTCCTCCCTCTGTCTCAAGGACATCGTTCCGTGGCATTCCCTCCTCTTCTATAGCATCAGTTTTCTTTACCGCATTCCCACTGGCAGGCAAGTTATTATTTTTCCCATTAAATAAGAACATCGTCTCTCAAGTCCGATTTCCCCTCCAGCCACTGGCTAGTTTCTTTCTTCCCCATGTAGCAGAAGGGTTTGAGTGGGTTGTCCGTCTTGGTTGTGTCTGAGATCTCCCTCCCTTCCTGGGCTGGACCCGTTACAGTGGGGCGTCTGCCCCTTGCTCAGCCCCCGCCAGCTCCACTCTCCGCAGCTCGGTGGTGACATTTCCCTGTTGCTGCCCGTGGTCAGGTCCACGGTCAGGCCCATGGTCAGATCCACAGTCGGGCTCACGGTCGGGTCCTCGGTCGGGTCCTCGGTCGGGCCCTCGGTCGGGCCCTCGGTCGGGTCCACGGTCCAGTCCTTGGTTGGGTCCATGGTCGGGTCCTCGTCTTCACTTCACAGCCACATCTAACAGGTCGATCTCGCTCCTTGAAATATACAGTTTCTACTTCACTGCTTGGGCCCCGCTCCCTCTTTTCCCTCTTGAGCTGGGGTCTCTCAGTCCCCTTTGCTGGTTCCTCATCTCCCCACCCTCTCGTGGAGCGCGTGAGGCACCTGGTGCTCTGCTCTATGTATGCCCACCCTTCAAAAGTCCTCAGTGTGAAGAAAATGTCTGCATTTGTGTCTGTCGCCTCGATCTTTCCCGCAGGCTGCAGACTCCCGCAGCTGACTGCGTACTGCACAGTTCTGTTTGCACGTGTCTAATAGGCATTTCAGACATCGCCTGTCTGTGGGACCCCTCGAGGAGGCTGATGTGTCTGTTTCCCCAGATGCTCATTTCTAGGGGACCCCTCCTAGGAGGCTGCTTCTGGGGGGGCTTGCACAAGAGTGTGTGTGTGTGTAAAGGAGCTTCTAGAGGCAGAGGGAGGGGAGAGAAGGCAGTCTGGGGCTGAAATTGCCTGATCTTAATCAATACTTAAAATGGCCGAGGGGCGCTCATGGTTGTGCGGGGAGGGGCGCAGAGGGGTGTAGGGGGTCGGACGGACTCATGGCCAAACCAAGAGCTGGTGATGCCTTTTCTGAGTGGATTTTGAGACAGTATCCTGTCCACTCTTTGATTATAAATTCAGGAATGCCAGAATAAGAATCATCTGCTTGCATTTAAAACAACAACAAAACCAACCAACCAGCCAACCAGCCAAAGAAACCTGGGCCACATCCAAGAGGGAAGTCCTGTTGTCCTCTTATCTCCAACCTGCTGGTTCCCACAGTCTTCCCATCTTTCCCGTCTTGGTGAACGGCATTCCCTTCTTCCATGTACCAAGGACAACATGTCTGGGGTCATTTTTCAGTTACCTTTCTGTCACCCCCCCCTTAGCACATCCTGTAGGCACTACTTTCCACCTATGTTCAGAATCCAGTTCTTACCACCTGTCCTGCCCTGGTCCAAGCCGCCATGATTTTTTTCCACCTGGAATTAGTGGCGTGTCCTTTTACGTGCCTTATCCCCCTCAGTGCTCAGATCGTGCGGCTCCCCTTCCCATCTCCGTCAGGCTGACAGCGAAGTCATCACTCTGCTGACCTGCAAGGGGTTATGCGGCCCCCCAGGACCTTCTGACCGCATCCCCTCCTTTCTTCTTCGCTTGCTCCGCGCCCATCCTTGCTCTCTCTCCGTAGAGTCTCCTGTGGCTTCCATGGCAGAGCATTCGCATCGGCTGTTCCCTCCGCCTGGAACTCCCTTTCATTTCCAGCCACGAACCCATTTGGGTTGCCCCCTCCTTCCTTTGGGTCTTCCCTCAAATGTCGCCTTTTCAGAGGGACTTCACTGACCCCCCGGTTCACGTTGAACACCTCTAACCCATTCTGCCTCCTCTTTCAACGTGATGAGTTCCTTAGCGTTTAGCGTCATCTCACGGACTGTTTTGCTTATCTTGTTTCTTGTCTCTCCTCTCTCCTGCTAGAGGGTAAGTTCCAGGAGGCCAGAGGTCTCTGGTCTGCTCACTGCTTATTCCCAGACCCCGGAAATAGGCTGTTTCATGGTAGAGCCTTATAAATATTTGTTAAGGAGAAGAATGACTATTTCTTTTTTTTTTCTTTTTTAAGATTTTATTTAGCTATTTGAGAGAGAGCACAAGCAGGGGGAGCCACAGAGGGAGAGGGAGAAGCAGGCTTTCCACTGAGCAGGGGGCCCAGCCGATGTGGGGCTCGATCCCAGGACCCCGCTATCATGACCTGAGCTAAAGGCAGATGCTTCACTGACTGAGCCACCCAGGCACTCCAAGAATGCCTATTCTTGCGGCATTAAAAAAAAAAAAGAAAGAAAAAGAAAAAATATATATATATATAATTTATTTATTTGAAAGTGGGATCAAGCAGAGAGAGAGGGAGACAAGCTGGCTCTGAGCTGAACACAGGTCCCAGTGTGGGGCTCGATCTCACGACCCTGAGATCATGACCTGAGCCCAAACCAGGAGTCGGCGCTTAACTGCCTGAGCCACCCAGGGGCCCTCCCCTTGGTGCATTCTTTTAGCTTAAAGTTATGGTAAGTCTGTTTGCCACAAATCTCTAATAAAGCCAATTATTTTATTTCGTGTTTCCTCTGGTGTATTTACTACATGTGTCACACTGATTTAAGACCATAATAACAGGAAAGGCAGACAATGCAAATAGAGCTCCGACGGGTGGTTTCATTTAAGGGAGTCCCATTCGTGCTACAGGGTCTCTCCGTACGTTTGGAAATGTGTCAGTTTATTTATTTATGTGTTTCCTGCCTGATAACAGAAGCAAAACAAAAACAGTTAAAAAGGGACTGATTGGAAATGGGGTGCTGTAAGGTTGTTGCAGTCTAGGGCGCTGTTTCGAATGCTGGCTGGTTTGAGCAGAATGTACGTGGTTTATGTGACTGTTCTCCTTTCTAAGAAGCACTGCACAGAAGCCTGCCCTGTTGTGTTTAGTACTTTAGTTCTGCCTCCCTTGTTTGGGCCATAGGGTCTCTAGCCCTCCAGCTGGGAGCTGATTTATATTCTAAGGCCAAAAAGCTATTGAGTGTTTGGCAACTTCCTTGATTCAAGTCAAATTAATCATTCAGCCATTTGGTACTTTACTAGAAGTCCACAGATTCTCTGCCCTCTTGCTTGCTGCAGAGGCTAGAGCCTGTTCTGGACCCTTCTGGTCTCTCTTAGTCACTCAGTCCACCAGCGTGAAGATTCAGAGCAAGATTGATTGATTGATTGATTGATGTTTTCTTTATTTGAGAGAGAGAGAGAGAGAGAGAGAGAGAGCAAAGCAAGGAGAGCATCAGGCAGAGGGAGCTGGAGAAGCAGCTTCCCACCGAGGAGGGAGCCAGACCCGGGACTCGATCCCAGGACCCTGGGTCATGACCTAAGCCAAAGGCAGACGCTTAACCAACTGAGCCACCCAGGCGCCCCTCAGGGCAAATTTTTAAAAAATGCATCGTGGGGCTGCTGTCTGGCTCAGTGGTGGAGTGTGTGACTCTTGATCTTGGGGTTGTGAGTTAGGTGTAGCTAGAGATAGCTCAAAAATCTTAAACACACACATACATTTTAGAAGTGAATATACTTTAAAGATTTTATTTATTTATTTGACAGACAGAGACTACCAGTAGGCAGAGAGGCAGGCAGAGAAAGAGGTGGAAGCAGGCTCCCTGCTGAGCAGAGAGCCTGATATGGGGCTCGATCCCAGGACCCTAAGATCATGACCTGAGCTGAAGGCAGAGGCTTAACCCACTGAGCCACCCAGGCGCCCCAGAAATGAATATAGTTTAAAATTAACATTTTCTGGGGGTACAATTCAAAAATTTTTTTAACATTTTATTTTACAATTATTTTGGGTTTGTGGAAGCTCAGAACATTCCCACGGGCCCTTTCCCTGACTTTCCCTGTTGTCGGCAGCTCACTCAACTGGGGTGAATTTACCAAAACCAAGAAATTAGCACTAGTGCAGTAATGTTAATGAGACCAGATTTTATTTGGAGTTTTACTTGTTTTTCCATGACTGTCCTTTTTTGAATTCCAGGATCCAGTCCAGGATACCATGTTTCACTTGGTCGTTAGTCCTCTAGTCACGTGTAGTCAACAGTGACGTTTTTGCGGATGGAGAAAGGGGGTTAAATTAATGCTGTCTTGATGTCATGACTACGTATGGGTTTAAAGCTGCTGGAATGTTGGGGTGGCTGGGACTTTGGAGATGCTCCGATCTGGGGGCTCTGGGGTGGCCCTGTAGGCTGAGTTTGGCTTACACAGTGTTGGAAATAGGATTTGAATTAGCTGTCAAAAAGTAACAATTAGATTTTCCAGAAAAAAAAAAATCTGTATTTTTGGCTCCTCTTTAAGAATAATCGGCAGGCCCTGCTGCCCCAGGTCTGTTCATTCGCTGGGAGGATCCCGTGGCTCAAGGCGGTGCTGTCCCTTCTCTTTAAGCAGGTGTGTCCTGGTTCACATCGGATCATGCCCCTCACCTTCTAGATGCAGGTGCCCCGGTCGGGGGACGGGGTGCCGCAGCTAGCCTGGCTTCACTCTGCACAGACACTGGCAGACAGAGGGTGCAGGAGCTCCATCCCCCTGCTTGTCCCTGTGTGTCTTTGCCGTGTCGCACCCACACCGGGGTCTGCCGCACAGTTCCCCAAAATGGCATCTGGTTTGCAGTTACTTCCCGTTCCGCTGCACGTGCTTCTCTAAAACAGCCCATGAGTTGCTCACTGGGGAGCCAGATTCACAGCTTCTCTTGAGAAGTTGGAGCCTGTGGGGCTGTGCTCCACCTGCAGGGTCTCCTGCCATCCCCTTGAATGGGCACTGGCTCCTCCTGCCCTGTAAGCCCACTCGTGGGGCTGGTCCCTGAGGGGTTTGGTTCGCAGTGCTGCCCGAAGTCAGTAGGTTGGGGGTCAGGGAGCCCCAGTGTTTCCATCCTGTGTTTCTTTCTTTCTTTCTTTCTTTCTTTTTTTTTAAGATTTTTTAAATTTATTTGACAGAGAGATCACTAGTAGTGATCACTAGTAGGCAGAGAGTCAGGCAGAGAGAGAGGAGAAAGCAGGCTCCCTGCTGAGCAAAGAGCCCGATGCGGGGCTCGATCCCAGGACCCTGGGACCATGACCTGAGCTGAAGGCAGAGGCTTAACCCACTGAGCCACCCAGGTGCCCCTGTCCTGTGTTTCCTGATACTGTTCTTGACACACAGTTACTGAAGTATCTCCATGTTACAGAGGAAAAGGGACGTCAGGCCGGGGGCTTGTGACAGAATTAGAGGGGAGGGGACGGAAAGTCCGCCGTCCTGTCCTCTCTCTGCACCCCACCCTCAGCTGCTGGCCGTGCCGTCCATTCCGGTCTGCATAACCTCGGGCTTGAGGATGGATGGGGTTCTGTGTGTTCCTCCACAGCTCAGAGCGCTGTATTTAAAGAATTACCTGGAAGTGATGACTTTCAGGTAGTCCCTGATTGGTGTCCTTGTGTCCCGGGGAGGTGGGTGAGGGACAGCGAGGAGAGGAGAGCACTCCCTTTCCGGATCGTTGTAGGAACAGAGATCGATGATTAAAGGGGCGTTGGACACGTGTGGGACTCCAGGGTTCTAATGTGTGTGTGGCCAGCTTGGTCGCTGCTGGTCATTCACAGCTGCGCAGCCCTTGAAATGTGCTGGTCTGAGCTGAGGTGTCCTGTAAATGGAAAGAACATGCTGGATTTCAGAGACTTGCTATGCAAGAAAGCGCGTGAAATGTCTCACTAATAATTTTCATGTTGGGGACGCCTGGGAGGCTCCGTCATTTAAGCCTCTGCCTTCAGCTCAGGTCATGATCTCAGGGTCCTGGGATCAAGCCCCACCGTCCGCTCCCTGCTTGCCACCACTTGTGTTAGCACACACGTGCTCTCTCTCCCCCTCTCAAATAAATAAATATAATTTTCATGTTGGTTACATGCTTAATAGATAATGTTTTGGATATATTTGGGTAAGTGAAATAACTTCTTAAAGTTGCTTCCATCTTTGTTAACTCTTTAAAAATGTGGCCACAAGAAAATTCAAGCCGACACAATTCATCTCTTTCCATCGGACAGAACCGCTCTGGACTCTGCTGGATTTGATGGTGAGAAAGGGCGTGCCGCCTGTTTTCCAGGCCTTGCTGAGAACAAATGTGACAGACCATGAGTGGTGAATTGTTTTTACAGCCCTTGGCTTGAATCAAGTTTCTGCTTCATTAACGTATGATACTGTGGCATTAGTGGTACAGCAGTGTAATCCAAGATCCTCTCATCGACTTTGGGGTCACTTAATTTTCCTCCCTGAGCCTCACATACCTGCCCTGTAAGATAGGGACAGTGGCAGTCCACAGTATTGACTGAAGACTGGGGAGAGTAACATGTGAAAGGTCCAGTGTTATATTGACAACATACTCTGAGTACAGTAAATTGTGTTTACTTTTAATTATCATTCCTGGTAGTAGGAAAAAAATATCATGGATTGCTTCTGTGTGTCAGGAATAAGGCTGCCCCAAAATGTCAGACGAAGGCACCTCTGCTTTGTGATGTGATGCTTTCTACTAGAAAACATGCATAATTTTTTTTTTTTCTTCTAACTACTTGGGAATACATGACGGAGATCTTATTCGCAGCACTTTAGTCTTTTCTGTTGTTGGGACTCAGTGAGGATGGAAACCCAGTAGTGGATTAAATGACAGATAGGCTGTTTTGGAAAATACTTGACCCCTTGACTGTTGGCAGATGCTGGAAATGTGTCAGGGGAGACAGTGTGACATAGTCTGTCTGTTTCTGCAGAGATGATCCCAGGGAATGGCACCTGGCCGGGTGAGGATGAGCACAGGACCCAGAACCCTGCTGTGGGAAGGTCTGACCTGCTCTTTGGCCTGTCCCTTTGTGGTTTTCAGGCACACACAGGGGGCACTTTGTGATTGATTGACTGATTGATTTTTAAGGGAACTCTAAGTATTCCATGTCTTCAAGCCATGCCATGTGCCTTGGGAAACTTACCCAACTAAGTAGGTAGTGAATGTGTGTAACCCTAGGGAACATCTGTACGGAATTCAAGTGGCTGGAGAAACCCTGAGTGAGGACAGGGCACCAGGAATAGTTGGTAGTTTAGTGGGTCTTTCTTCCTTTTCCTTTGGTCATAAAGAAATTGCAACCCAGAAGCTAGGAGTTTGAGACTCGTAAGACCCGCGGATAAGGATGCATAGATTGGAAAAGTGTTTTGTTTTGTTTTTCTGAGAGCTTGTCTATTTTCCTCTTAAATGTATTAAAGACACTACGTTCATTGTTCTCTGGCTGACTCCCATGTCTCCCGTGCTACAGCTAGAAGGCAAGTTTTGAATTTCCAACTTCAGGCAGTTGGACTTTGCTTGGCAGTGACTTTACAAGCGACTACTAGAACTCCTTGTTGCTCGAGTGCTTCTCCAGGAGCTATGGACAGGCTTATAACATGCAAATTCCTCGGCTAGGACATGTAGACCTGTTTTGCAAGCTAAAACTCCTTTGTAACGTGGAAGCTCTTGTGACGAACCTGGTCATGGCCAGTGGCCATGAAGTTCGCTGGAATTGCCCACGCAGCCCAGCCAGCCCTCCTGCATCCCAGCTCGGTGCGTGTGGGCGGTGCTTCCGTGGCGGTTCTCACGCTCCCTCCCCACCCCCGCCCCGATCTTAGCCAGCGTCCTGTGGCCATCAGGAGCCTGACTGCCCCCCAACCACACATTCAGGTTGTTCTTGTGTTAAGTAATGTATCCTGTTATGACTATATAATAATAATAGTGATCATAGAAACTAACACTCTATTGCTTCCTGGGTGCTGGATACTCCCGTAGCTGATTTGTTCTCTTCCAGCCTCTCAGGCCTGGAGCATGGGTGTTGGTTTTGTCCCCATTATGCAGATGAGACAGCTGAGGTGCAGAGAAGCTGTGTGCTTTGCGGGTTCTCAGGCACGGGTCTGTGGGAACCTAGCTGAGTCGGAGAGCAGCTCCCACTGGCTTTGTGAGCTCTGCTTCTGTTGTTTTCCTTCTCACCGGCCACATGTCTCAGTATTTCTACTCTTCACGTGCAGGCTCTAGCTCTGAAGTGACGTTTTCATTAAGGACTGAGGCGACTCTCTCGTGTGCTTTTATCTCTCCTGATCGGAGCCGACTGAAACATGTCTTGCCTGTCTCTACAGTTTAGCCCTTTACAATGTATTTTTTCCTGGTTATTCTTTGTGCATCGATCTTGATGTTTCAGACTTTGTCAGTATTTCTGATGGGGGGCATTTTGTATGCTTCTCTCAAATTTTCCTAAAACACTTGGTATTGTAGCAGGGGAGCTCGTTAGAAAACATGGAAGAAATAGGGATAGAGCCTTGGGGGCAGAAACCCTTGGTTGGCCGACTGGCCCCTCACTACCCTCTGCTGTATCCTATGGAGCAGAGATTAGGCTGCGAGTGCTTCTTGACCACGGGTGGTTCCGTAATCAAGCATTCATCTGGGATGTCTAGAGATGTTTGCCATGGTCATTGCTGCGGGTCGGGTGGGCTGCTGCTGGTGTCTGTGGGGAGAGGCCAGGGCTGCTGGTGGACATCTGTAATGCACACAAACAGTCCTCCCAGCAAGGAATTACCTGGCTGTGCTGTTAGTAGGGCTGAGGCTGAGAATCCCGAGCCCAGGGACATCCTTACGGTGCATTCTAGCCCATTACACACCTGTGAAGGAATACGGAGGTTTTCTGCGAAAGTTCTTTCTGATTCAGGAGCTGTCCCTTCCTGTGTTCAGGAACACAGGAGCATGGGCTTGAACCTGTAGATAGGGGCGTCTATCTTGTGACTAGGGGCTAACAAAGGTGAAGATCAAAATGAACACACTAAGGATGGTGGAATGAAAAGATGAAAAGTGATTGGGTTTTCTCCGTAGCCACGCGTGTTCCTAACTGAGTACCACAGGAACTTGACTGAGGAAGGACCTGAACCCAATGTCTCAGCTCATCAAGAAGCTCTACTCCACATTTCCTCTGCATTTCTGGGGACATAGTTCACTGCATAGGGAGGAGACTCTAATATCATTGCAGACTTTTAGTCATTTTAAAGTTCCCCCTTACCCTGAGATCTGACCCCTGAAGTTTCCACGCAAAGACCTAGTCTTATGCTTGGCTGAAATTTAGCTCAGCAGACACTCTCCCACATCTCCAGAGATGTCCGTGGGAAGCCATCTTGATCAAGCTGGCAGGTCCGCTGACAGACAACCACTTACAAATATTCTGGAGGGGTGCGGAACTAGAACATAGTGCCTTCTCCTTGGACCAGAGTTCCAAGTGGCAAAGCTGTTCATAAGAGGGTGTCACCTCTAAGGCCCTGAGCCCTGTGGGTTCTTACATAGAATTCAGAATTGGTGCAGATATCCTAGAGGCTCTCGTGTTATGGACTACATAGATGAGCCAATGAAGGAGCTTTCGATGGTCTGAGCGCCCCTATTCTGTTGTCCGTCATATGGGCAAGATGCCAGGAATACTGCCTTCTGCTTCATTACCTTTGCTTTCTGTCCAGTCAGCAGATTAAATGCTTCAAAACCTTTCTGAGGAAACATCTCAACTTGTCTTTTCCTCCTTGCCTTTCCGTGCAATGTGGGATGCTGCTTCGGCTGAATATCTTTTTTTTTTTTTTAATTTTTAAAAATTAGGGTAAAAACACATAACTTACCATACAAGCCACTTTTAAGTATACAGTTCAATGGTAATTATGTCCACGTTTTCGTGCAGTGGGTCTCTAGAATTTTTTCTAGAAGTTTCTAGAACCTTTTGGGTTTGTTTGCTGACTATCTTTCCTGGTGGTGTGGGGTAAGACGTATGTTTACTGTATGCCTGTGCATTTATCATTTGCCGTTGCCTCCTACAGAACACTTCTCCTGAGACCTCTAGTCTCCTGGGCAGATGTCCCCCTGCAACACTGCTGGGCCAGTGGCTTGGCGAGTGTGCTCAAGTTGTCCTCATCTTGACACACGAGGTGGGAGTCTGAGCAGACGTGGGGTTTGAAAAAACAGAGATTTGCTTTAATAAGATGTGTCAAGGAGCCAGCAAGTCTTCTTGGCTGATAGGATATAAGCCTCACCAAAAAACTCTGCTGAAAAGCTTCTCTGTTGAGTACCAGGTCCCACACGGAACGATGGACAGGGTTGTTTTCCTGGCACCTCTCCCTTCCCCAGATCCCAGATGGTGGCCCCCTTAGTTCTCAGCACCTCCTGGCAGCCCCTGCCTTGTCTTGCTGGGGCGGAATCACAGGTGTCAGGTGCTGTTTAATTTTGAGTTCATGGGGCTTTCTGCTACTGGGCTCTCGTGGTTTCTTGACTTCATGAATAAGTCATCAGGCAGGCGCCCTGGCAGGCTCTGGTCTGTCTAGCTGACCTTTCTATGGAAGGATGCTCCTTGTGCATGTAGGAAGCGGTGGTGGGAAAGGCTGGATTCTCTTCAGGGCTCTTCAAAACCTTTTCTTCCCTTCCAACTCTTAACCTGTGCAGGCGGCTTCACGCCGTACTGGGGAACGTGGGATTCAGGTGGGATGTTCTCTCGGACTGGGCTGGAGGAGGCTGTGTTTTGAGACCGCAAACACCGTAGAGCCTGCAGGAGTTGAAGAAAGTCAATTATCGGATGACTTTTCCCCAGGAGGGCCAACCTCGAGAATAAAGGAAATTAAATTGGGTAATTGGGATTTCCTGGCTGAGGCGATACAGTCAGGTTCTGTTTCTTTTTAACAGCTGGGAAAGTGCTTTGGAAATTTCAGCTTCACAAATAAGTAGCACAGAACTCAAAACAGTCTAAGAGCCCGTAGATATTCATGGTGTTACTGTTCTGGTTATTTAATGTTTACTGTGCCCACCCGGAGAAGCTTTTGCTTATTGTCCATCCTGAGCAGGGGTGAATTCCCCAGTTCAAGGTAAACAACGTGTAATTATGTGGTTAATGAAGTAAATAGCTCCAAAAACTTCTTGAAGTTTGAATTGCTTTTCTAACAAGCAGGTGGCAGATGAAGTGAAGTCACAAATATTTCAACTTTGGTCACTACAGATGGGCTGATGTCGTATAAGGGGCACATTGTTTTTGGTGGGAGGTTATTAATGCTTCACATTTCTAGGTGTGATCATCTCAGAATTTGAAATCGTACGCTTTGTGATTTATAGCGGCACGCGATGCATTGTTTCAGTTAAACTGAATTTGATTTTGAGCTTTTCAGCCCCCAAACTTGGATGAACTTGTCCTATTCACTGATTATGTCTGTATCAGGGATATGAGAGATGTGTCCCCCATGCGTTAAAAACATTTTGTTTGGTAATAAAAAATATCAATTAAAAAAAACCTTAGCTAATCCAATAGGCGAATGAACTATTTCTGAACTAAATGGTGAACAACACAACTTAGATTGTGTTTTGCCTGTTGCTTTAAAAAACATCAGCAGAGGGACGCCTGGGTGACTCAGTCATTAAGCATCTGCCTTCGGGGGTCCTGGGATCGAGCTGGGCTTGGGGCTCCCTGCTCAGTGGGGAGCCTGCTTCTACCCCCTCCCTCACTCCCCCTGCTTGTGTTTCCTGTCACTCTATATCTGTCAAATTAAAAAAAAAAAAAAAACCTTAAAAAAACCCACAACATTAACAGACAGTATCATATTGGCTTTAATTTTTCTTCTTCTATGGAATAAAAGGTGATGCCCTTTTGCGGGGAAGTGTTGCGGCTGTCTTGTACCTTTATTTCTGGTCCTATTTGATAGAAACAAAGGGAGAACAGGAAGGCAGGAGATATGTGACTTTATTGTGAATGTGTAAAAATACACCGGGTTTTCTATTTGCTAGGGGTTAGCATACATGCTATAGGTAAATAAGAGTAAAAATTAGAAAATTAATGAATCAAAGAACCTCCTACCTATGATATTTACAAAATATTTACAAAGCATGTCCTAGCCAACACAAGGACCGTCTTACCATCCTAAGGATGTGCTAGGTCTCTGAAGGGAGGATTACGTAGTCACAGGCTGCTTTTATGGGGATCCGTAGCTTGTTCAAGGTTGGTCCCCTAGCAGACAGCGGTGGCCTGTACTATGTCTGTCAGAGGAGTAATGCCGGGAAATGCATTGCAAAACAACGGGACATAGTGTATCATCAGTGTAAGAAATCTAATGACCCAAGGAGGGGCTCAAGGTGGAAACAGCAGTCATGGGCTCGTCCCGTACGTTGCATACAGACAGATGCTAGGGCCGTCTCTTAAGGGGGGGCGTTTAAAAAAATTCTTTTTAAAGATTTTATTTATTTATTTGACAGAGACACAGCGAGAGAGGGAACATGGCAGGGGGAGTGGGAGAGGGAGAAGCAGACTCCCCGTGGAGCAGGGAGCCCGATGCGGTGCAGGGCTCAGTCCTGGGACCCTGGGGTCATGACCTGAGTGGAAGGCAGCCACAGAACAACCGAGCCACCCAGTGTCGCAGGGGCCGTCGCCAAGAACACTGATTCATTTCCTGTTTGGAAACTAAATGGGAATGTATAATCATGCTATATTGATTCGTTTTGTGCCATGTATGCATTTATTATTGGAATCATGGTTTGTCCTTTGCTGCTGGGATGAGCTTTGGGCACCTTGGTCACAGACTTACTGGGTGTTACAGAGAGAGGCTTGCTCCCACTGGGCAGAGTCCCTGAGGGCTGCTGTGGCTGGGACCGCCCCGCCCCCCATGCCAGCCAGCAAGGGAGGCGGGAAGGACGTGGGCTCCGTGATGGGTGCTGACACCATTCTGGGCTGGGGCTCGCGGCTTGTCCCATGCTGTCGGGGAGATGGGGTTTCAGGACAGGCTGCTTTTCAGAGACACACCTCTTTGCTTGCTGGCTTCCCTGTGCTCACCAAGGCTCTTCTGCCCTGTGGCTTGCACCTGCTGGCCAGTGCTCCCCTGGCCCCTGGGTAGGCAGAAGCAGCAGCTGGGAAGCTGGCCCAATGCTTAAGCCCGGGGATGCTCAGCGGAGCGGGACTCAGAGACAGGCACCCAGCCTCTTGGCTGGGCCTCGCACTTCAGGCGTGTGGGTCTGTGTTTGGAATTGGATGATCCAGCGGGTTTTGAGCTCCACTGGCATACTAATCCCCGCCCCCCTCCCATACTGGGATTGCCTTCCTGTGACTGCTGCACCAGAGCAAAGATGGAAATCCTTTCCTGCCTGCTCTGATGGGCACAGTGGGGGAGCCAGGGAGCCTGGAGGCTTTCTCCTCCGTTCTGAAGCCCTTGAGTCTGGCTTTGCCCTTAGGGGTATTTGGGCCAATGGCTACAGTGTTTCCCACCATGTAAATTAAAGTTTTGGCCAAGTCTGGCTGAAGAGTTGAGGTTTTGTTTTGTTTTTTTGTTTTGTTTTACAAAACCAAAACCACTTTTTTTTTTTTTAATTGAAAAAGTTTAACTTGTATTTGAGCATGGCATTATTGACCTTGATGAATTCAGGCCTGTGAAAGGAGCAGAAGGGGAGAACTTTCCCTGGACTTCAGGGGGGTCTGTCCTGTGACAGGTGCATCAGTGTCCAAATGGGGGCCCCTGGCTAAGATGACACGCAGCCTCACTGAGGGCTAGGGGTTGAGGGGGCCCGGAGGGCTACAGTCCCATCGTTGTTCACTGGCTTCCCCCTTCAGTTATTTTAAAAGTGGCCCAACATTTAAAATTCTATTAACAAAACACTGGATTAGGCATGAGAGTTTCTAGGCTTTCCCTCCTTCCATCCACATGAAGAGGAATTTAGGAAAGTCCCTGTTTCTGGTGTGCAGGAGCTGAGGAGGTAAGAAGGAAGGCAAGAGACAGGCTGGCTTTCTCCTTTTGAAGGGAGGAAGCGAGCCTCTGGCAGCAGGCGTTGAGAACAGAAAAGATACGCAGTCTCTCGTGAGAAAACTTCTGTAGAGCATGAGGGGCTTTTCGGTTCTTTAGCCCACACTTAGAATTGTTCTCTTGATTTTCTTCTCTCCAGCTTGTTTAGTCTGGGGGGCCCCCCAAGTTCTGGAAACTCACCAGGATCTCTGCAAAACCATACATACTTTTTTTGGTGATGTTATGTTGACTTAAACTCTGTTACCAGAAAATACATTTTTTTCCAAAATACTTGTATTTTTTCCCTCCGTGTTATTTTCTGGGCCAACGAGAGAAGGCGGGGCTAGCCAAGGCAAAAAAAGGTTACCGTGGCCACCAGGAAACACTTGGTCCGGTGACTCGGAGGGAGCCACTGAGGAGGGGGCCACTGAGAAAGCAGGGTGGAGGGACAGACAGACATCTGTCAGTGGATGTCCTCGTTCATGGGAAGTGTTGTGATTAGAGCCAGTCTTAGGAAAGGATTGGCCTGCCAGCCATATTCCTGTGATGTTAGGAGGATTGACTATAATGGAATATCCAAACCGTGGCTTTGTTTTATTTCATAACCTTGAAAGGCTGGATTGCTTGGGTTATGCTGAGGTTTTATCTGAAACCCTTTTTCGTTTTCAGACAGGTTGGAGATGTTCCCAAAATGCATGATTGAGCCTTTGGAGTGGAAGGCTCATTGAGTTTGCTTTATTATCATTTAGTGATTGAGACTTTATTTTATTTTTTAGATTTTGATTTTTATTTCTATGTTGGGGGGGTTCATGATAAACTCCTCTAAATCTTTGCAAAGAAGATGGATGTAATTGAGCTAGTTTTGAAGTGTCTATTTTTTTTTTAAGGTTTTATTTATTTATTTGACAGAGAGAAATCACAAGTAGTCAGAGAGGCAGGCAGAGAGAGCGAGAGAGGGAAGCAGGCTCCCTGCTGAGCAGAGAACCCGATGCGGGACTCGATCCCAGGACCCTGAGATCATGACCTGAGCCGAAGGCAGCAGCTTAACCCACTGAGCCACCCAGGCGCCCTGAAGTGTCTATTTTTCAAATACTTTGTGTTTTTTTTTTTTTTTT